>NC_138773.1:244936602-245266602 GCF_965119305.1 Pelophylax lessonae | reverse complement strand
AAATGGTTTGGTTTACAGGAACATACTGTAATCTTCAACTTTTCTCAGCAACCAGACACCAAACTGTATTGTAAAGGAAAAACTAGGAAAAAAAATGATGTGAAGAAATAAAGCATGGTAATACTAAGAATAGTGCAGTGTGGTCATATTCTACATTGCAAAACATATTAATCCTGCCAGCAAAATGTCTGAAACTTGTGTTCTTGCTTTAGCGCAGGGTTTCTCAGTCAGGGTTCCATGGATCCCTAGGGTTCCTCCAGAGGTGGTTAGGGGTTCATTGATCAATGAGCAATTTCTGTCTCTCAGATAAGTTCCCACTGACACCATTGGTCTTTTTAGCGATCTTTAAAGCAGGTAATTCTTCCCAACGACTACAATTTTAACCACTTGCCGACCGCCGCACGACTATCTACGTCGGCGGTCAGCCCCTCACAGGCAAACTAACGTAGGGCTACGTTGCTTGCTTGTGAGGGTCTAGGGAGCGAGCGCGCGCCCCCGGAGGCGCGCTCCCGCGTGGTCACGGACCCCCACGCGCGTGTGACCAGCGGACCCGATGTCCGCCGGCCACTCGGCGATCGGCGGGGGAGAGGGAGAATGTCAGGCAGCTTGTGTAAACAAGCTGCCTGTCATTCTCCTCGCTGCAAAGACACTGATCACATGGATCTACTATGTAGATCCGTTGATCAGTGTCCTTACAGCTGAAGCCACAGCCAATCACAGTAGAAAGCACGCCCCTAGGGACACACACAGCCCCTCCCTCCCAAATAAAGTTAACCCCTTCACTACCAGTGTATTTTTACAGTAACAGTGCATATATATAGCACTGATTACTGTAGAAATGTCACTGGTAACCCCAAAAGTGTCAAAAATGTCAGTCAAGGGTCCGATCTGTCCGCCGCAATGTCGCAAAAAAAATCGCAGATCGCCGCCATTACACGTTAAAAAAAAAAAACAACAAAAATGACAAAAATCTTTCCCTTTGTTAGTAAACGCGATAACTTTTGCGCAAACCAATCAAAATACGCTTTTTGCGATTTTTTTTACCAAACATAGGTAGCATAAAACAAATTGGCCGAAAATTTTAAAAAATTTTGATTTTTACATTTTTTTGGGGGGGAATTTCATATAAAAAAATGTGAAAAATATTGCTATTTTTGCAAAATTGACGCTCTTTTTTTGTTTATAGCGCGTGATCAAAAAATCGCACAGGTGATCAAATACCACCAAAAGAAAGCTCTGTTTGTGGGGAAAAAAGGACGCCAAATTCGTTTAGGTACAGCGTCGCACGACCGCGCAATTGTCCGTTAAAGTCACGCAGTGCCGAATCGCAAAATACCCCCTGGTCGGTATGGGGGTAAAATCTTCCGGGGCTTAAGTGGTTAAGGAGCATTCTTCCCGCTGACAATGACACTAATGTGCCATGAGTCGAAGATACAGTAATCTTTAGCAGGGGCTCCCCGAGACCAGCCAGGTATTTCACGGGTTCCTGTGTTAAAAAGGTTAAGACTGATTTAGCATAAAAATGTAAGCTGTATGGGGATCCATTGTGCTGTCACTCTTTCCACTGAGGGGCCACAAAAAGTACAAAGCTGTGGGATAACAGCCTCTTCCCTCATCAGATTAGCATTATTGCCTGTCAGGAAGAGGCTGGTCACCCTCACATTAGTGGCATCCCTATCAGCCCCTCCCTCATCCCTTAAAGTGACAGCAGTTCGTAAAAGTTCCTCACAGCTGCCGGGGAAAGAGGGACCTCCGATTAGTGCTGCCTGTCAACATCCACCTGCAGTCATGAGAGGCACAGCAAAGCTCAGTGGGATTTGTAACCTGCCACACTGACTGCAACCAATGCACAGTCCCTACTATAAAAGCAATATTAAAGCGGAGTTTTACTCAAGTGGAACTTCCGCTTATCGGTCTTAACCTCACCCCCTCCAGTGGCACATTTGGGATCCTTGCGATGGGGGAGTGGGTACCCATTTGCAGAGGCGAAGTACGTCAAGAAGTTCGACCCTCCTCCTCCTCCCTCTGCTTCTAGGCCAGTAAGAGTGCAGCGCGCTTCTTGCATGCACAGTAGGGACCAGGCCGCAAGGCTTCATGGCTGCGTTCCCTCCCCAGCAGTGGCAGCATCCGACAGCTGATGAAAACATTGGCTGAGGTGCCGACATTGCTGGACTCCAGTACAGTTAAGTGTCCTAATATTAAAAGTAAGCAGCTACAGTATGTGCAGCTGCTGACTTGATTTTTTTTTTTTTTTTTTTGGGGGGGAAGAACACCGCTTTAAACCTAAAAGCAAACATATAGCAGCTTCCTAATTCTTAGATGTATTAGTTTGCTTTTTAGGCATGCTTACTTCTATTTTCATCAGGTGTTGTTGCCAGCAAGTCTGTTTTTCATAAGCTCAAGCTCTCCAGCAAAATATAGTCGTTTACATAGATGAGACAAACCACTTAATACCAGGGGGTGAATAAAATGATTAGATTTTATTTATTCATGAAAAACCTTTATCCAAAAAAGGAAAAGAAACTGCTTGCTGTAACTATAAAGTGTGAGCTGGAGTTTGGCCTCAGTTTGTTAGGGTTTCTAAATCTGCTAATACAACATAACCCTCCCCTACAGATTGACAATGCTGCTGCCTGCTGCGCCTCTTGTGCTCATTCATCCAGAGTGGTGTCTCACTAATGCAAGTGTTGTGTTAATGGCCAGATCACCAGGTGAAAAGGAGGAAAAAAAGCCAAAGAAAAGAAAACCGATGCAGCCACCACATTTAATGATTGGTAAGCTGCAATATTACAGTGTTGGTTTGGGTATAATACTACTTGAAGGAAGAGCAAATGGGCATCTGAAGATGATTGTATACAAGATACTGTTGTGCCTGCACTGAATGATACAAGTGTAGCAGATGGAAAAACTATACATCATACTGCACTGGGTATCAATTAGTAACTAAATCCAAAAACTTTTAATATCCCACCCAGTCAATAGTGAAAGCACAGAAAAAAAAAAAAAAATAGTGCCATGGACTATAAGGGCCACAATCTTGCGCCTTGTCCATGTGAATTCTCAAGCATATAATTACACCAGTTGTACAGCACCTCAGACCTAATGTGCTGTAATGGCAACCAAAATTACTACAATATCAGAAAATATCAAATAAAGCTAGGAAGAGCCGATCACTTGGTGCATCAAAGCACATGTTCACATAGGCTAATCATGCACGTTTTGCACCAAATGGCCTACCCTACAGCCAACTCTATCCCAAAACAGTAAAATCAGCCAGGAAAAATCCAACCTGATCCATCCTCTCTTTCCCAAAAGAAATAATCCAGAGAGCTATTGGCCAATTTAAAGCCATCATTTGGAGATGTACTTTGCTGTAGGAAGTAACATTTGATTACCAGCTCTTTTCAGACTAATTAAGCATAACTGCTGGCTCCAGCAGTAAGTAAACATGCCAATAAACTAAAAACATTTTATACCACCCCCCACTCTCAGCACACAAAAAACTGCTAAAACATTCATTCATAAGCAGTTGACATTGCCCACATTTGCAATCTAGTCAGACAGATATTTGATTTGTTTCTACAGTCTAATTAAGCTGGCTTACCTAATCTGTTCTAATAAAGAACGCACAGAAAAAAAAAAAAAAAGTGTTAAAAACTGCAGGTATTAGTAAAGTTTGAATATATATTCTAGACGTGTTTGCCTTTATAACGGATCCATATAAATCTGAAGCTTTCCTAAACCCAGGGCTGTAAAAAAGGTATGTTATATATCGTTGACTACAGAATACTGCAAAGTTTTATTGCCATTTAAACAAAGAAGCCATAACAGTTAAACGAGCTCTAGCAATAGGCTTCAGTATCACAAGGTGCCAGCTGTAAAGAGTTATGGCTAATTGAATATGGAACTCCTGCTTAATCAGATAACTGTGCTCCTATTTCCAAATGAAATGCCATTTCCATGGTGTCAGAATATTACCCAGTTTATTGGTAACCAGAGAAAACTATATAAACTGTAAATAACAGTAAGTGCTCTGTTTACCCATTCCAGATATGGCAGGGGAAGGCGTACCAGGACGTCTCTGTACGAGGGTTGACTGTAATCCTGGCTGAACTGTTCGCTCAGGGGGTCCGCCAGGAGCTGAGGTGTCCCTTTGAAGACCTGGAGTCGCCGCCAGCAGCCCTGGAACTTGTGGAGATCCCTGGTTGGGGTTTACTGGGGTAGACACACTTAAGTTCCTTTGAGCTGCCGTCCTCTGGCGTAGATCTAAGGAAAGCATGTACAATACACGAGACATTTAATGATTCATTACACCCTGCTGAAAACAAGTAATAGAGCTCATGTAACATTATAAACCTGGTCACAAGAGGGGAGGGAAAAAAAAAAAAAAAAAAGTACATGAAAACGAGAGGTGCCAAATCATAGCATTGCTGAATTACAAAAGAAAGTCATTAACTGAGCTGCAAGGTGCTGCCTCAAAGCTTCTGATAAGCCTTTTAGAGTTCATATTGAGTCTATTAACCCCACAAAGGGTCTGCAATACTACTAGAATTAAATATTACGTTTAAACTTACATTAAATGTTACATTTCACAACCTGTAATAATTGCTAACTGGATGTCCAGGGCTGCATGTGGGCCCCAAGCAAAAAAAAAAATTGCCATTACCGTTATAATTACTATGCGTCAACTCAATTGGCTCTAAAACCAATTTGGTGTGTGCAGAATGATGCAACAGACTACATCATGATCCTAGGTATCACATAAGCCAGAAGTCTATCAACTGAAATAAACTACTAATCTTGACCCTATAAATGAATGGTTCAGGAGCCTTGACTTCATTAACTACTGTTTTGAGCTACATTGTTTCAATAGAAAACCAACATCTCTTCCAAAATGTAAAATTTCTCTTAAACCGCCTTTCACACTTGTCACGAGATTTTACAATCCCAAGTCGCACAAGTCTTATTCCATGATTTCCAATGAGTACCTATTCATATCTGTCCGACTTCAAGTCACGACGACTGCAAAGTAGTCCCTGCACTACTTTGGTCCAACTTTGATGCATTTTGAGGTCCATAGATCTCAGGATAACACAGGGAACCCTTCAAGTCCAGTTAGAATGGTGGCAAAATTGCGCGACTTTTAGGTCGCACAAGTGTGAAGGGGGCCTAAGGGAAAGTGTCAGTCACACACGACCTCCCATAACTTTATGACAACCGACAGGTTGTACGCATGAAGGTAATAAACCTACAGTGCCCCCCCGCCCCCGCAATCCTTACCTTCCGATCCACTGATTTTCCCAATAGCCTCAGCTGTCCCAGGACTCTCTCTCATTGGCTAAGACAGAAGCAGACGCCCATTGGCTCCCACTGCTGTCAATCACAGCCAGTGAGCCAATGAGGAGAGAGCAGGGAGCGGGGGCAGAGCCAAGGCTCTGTGTGTCTTATTGAAGCACACTTGGTAGAAAACATGCAGAGATGGCCCCAGGGCAAGCAGCTTTCTCTGGGGGCACTGCTCGAGGGAAAAGAATCCAGGAGCGCCAGCGGGGAGCCCGAAAGAAATGGGATTTTTGTACTTACCGTAAAAGCCATTTCTCAGAGTTCGATGGACACAGCGCTCCAAAAATCATAACTACTGGGTTATATTGCCTCCTCCAAGAGTAGGACTAGGCAAAACACCTGGCTACGCCCATGGGCCATCCTAAGCTGGTATAGAACACCCCCTCTCTGCTCTAGGTAATCAGTTTAGTAGCAAGCAGTATTAGAAGTATCAGAACTCCATAGAGGGGTGCGTGCTGTGTCCGTCTAATTTAGAAAAATGGGTTTTACTGTAAGTACAAAAATCCCATTTTCTCTTTCATTCATCGACGGACACAGCGCTCAATAAATCATAACTAGTGGGACATCCAAAAGCAGTGCCAAAAGGAAAATGAAGGGTGGGGAAAACAACCCAAGGCTAAACAAAAGAGCCCTTAACCAGGACACAGGAGCCTTAAACGAGTTACAGGAGCTCCCTCTGAAAAATTAAGGTTTAAAAGAAAAAACACCCTTCAAGAGGTAACAGCCGCTCTTAACCACTTCAGCCCCGGAAGGATTTGCCCCCTTTCTGACCAGGCCCTATTTTGCGATTCGGCAATCACTGCCTCTCCTCCTCCAGCCCGACTCCCGCTGTGTCTAAACACAGCGGGAGCGCGCCGCCGGAATTACTAGGAGTCCAGTGACATAACATCGCTGTCTACGTTGCTGGACCCAGGGGAGCCGCACTGCCGCAGTAATATTACTGTTGGCAGTCGGCAAGTGGTTAAACAGCAGCCTGCAAAACTTTGCGGCCAAATGAAGCATCCACAGATGCCAAAGTATCTACCTTATAGAATTTTGTGGAGGTATGCATGGACGACCAAATGACCGCCTTGCAATATGCGATTCTGAAGCCTGATGACGAACGAGGCTTCAGTTGTCTCCAGCATCTCCCAGACTAAGGGTAAATGGCCCCCGGGATATCATCTGGCTACACAAACCTGGCTGCAAACCGGAGACAAGCCAAACTAAAAGGGAAAATGGCCACCATGAGCTACAAACACTAAAGCATGCTGCCAGGTTCTTTCCTGCACCCTCTGCAAGGGAACCCCCCCCCCCCTGAAGGTAGGACACGTTTAGTGGAGACACTGCTGTGCAACGGTCTCTGCAGTGTGGGTATAGTGCAGGGGGGGTCCCAGTGTAAACAGGGCATGAACTTAGGGGCCTCCTACACTGGGACCCCCTCCAGACTACCAGGAAAGGACGCACACCATCCCAGAACCTTTACAGAGTGGGGATAGCGGGGGGGGGGGGACCCCAGGGATCTTTGCTGCATTCTCTGCCCTGGGACCCCCACCAGACTAGGTCCAGACAGGGGGGGAATGGGATTCAGGGGGATTTAGATTATGCAGCCGGTTACACAGCCCAGCAGTTGACTGTAGATCTCCAGAGGGAAAGAAACAAAAAAGAAGATGTAAGGAAAGAGAAAATTGCTAGGACCAGAGATCCCAGCCGGGAGTCTAGGTCCTTACTCCTGGCTAGACAGATTAAAAATGATTACCTAGAGCAGAGAGGAGGGTTTTGTATCAGCTGAGCACGTGCGTGTGGGTGATTGGGTGTGGTTGGGGGGTTGTGTGTGAGCTTCCTGGGTAAAGACAGCACCAGGATGCAGTATGGGTAGAAGGCAAGCTGGTGGAGGCAGTGTGAGGCTTTGGGCAAAAATAGGATTCTTGTACTCACCATAAAATCTATTTTTCTGAGTCCGACGGACACAGCGCTCCATTAATCCTGACTATAGAATTATATCGCCCCCTGTAGGAGTAGAACTAGGCAGAACAAAAAAACTTGGCTAAGCCCATGGGCGTCCTCAGCTGATATATAACCCCCTCTCTGCTGTAGACATTCAGTTTAGTAATAAGCAGTATTTAGAAGTATAAAAAAATGAAACTCCTTAGAGGGTTGGGTGCTGTGTCCGTCGAACTCAAAGAAATAGTTTTGGTGAGTAACTTTAGTTCATTGATGGACACAGCGCTCCATTAATCCTGACTAGGGACATCCAAAAGTGCCAAAAGGAAAATGAGGGGTGAGGAAAATAACCTAAAGCTTAACACAAGAGCGCTAACCGGGTCCGGGACACAGGAGCCCCATCTGAAATAATTAACCACAACCTCCAAAAAAGGACTCAGTGGCTGCCAGATACACCAGAATCGCTCAAACCACATACAAGGCATGCAGAGAAAATTCCTTGGGATGAGCTGGCTTGGGACACAAGGAAGGAAACACAATGTCCTCATTCAAATGGAAGTCAAGAGAAAACCTTAGGTAGGAACGATGGACAGGGACGAAGAACGACCTTCTCTATGGACCACCAAATAGGGACTATGACAGGATAATGCAGCCAACTCTGACACCTTCCGGGCAAATGTAATAGCCACCAAGAATGCCACCTTCTGGGACAATATAGGCAAGGGGATTTCCCAAAAAGTTCTCAAATGAAGGTTTCTGGAGAACCGAGCGCACAAAGCTTAAATCCCCCAGCGGCAAGAGACTGTACAGGCGGAACCATATGTCAAACTCCCTGAATGAATGTTCAAACTAAAAAACTGCGTGGCTAAGGGTCGCTGAAAGAAGATTGCGAAGGTAGACACCTGGCTCTTGATGGTACTGAAGGCCAACTTCTGCTCAACGCCCCGTTGAAGAAAGGCCAAGATCCGAGCCACAGAAAAGTAGCGAGGATGAGCATCCATCAACTCACACCAAGAAATGGTATATCTTGCTAGAAGTCTCCTTCCTCACCTTCAACATAGTAGAGATCACTGTTCCAAACATCTATTCCTCAGTACCTGGCTTTCAATAGCTAAGCCATTAAAATTAGCGATAAAGCAGGATGTTAAATCAGCCCTTGGGACCAACAGGTCCGCCCCTGAGAGGTAGCCCCCAAGGGACAGTTACAACCACCAGAATGATTGGAAGACCCTCACCCTTGTTTCTTCACAGGAACCGCGGAAGAAGCTTGAGCCGAAGAGGATACTGTCCTTACAGTGCCCCTAGGACGTCTGTGGCGTCTGCCAGAGGAACCTGTGACCTTGCCACAAACCTCTGTATCCTCCTGTGGAGCCAAACCTGCTGCATACAGGACACTGCAAACAGAACTGTCTTGAAGGTGGACACCACCAGTCCCAGTACCTTTATGCAAGTCAGGAGAGAAGACAGTTTGACAGCAGCCGGCGAATCATGGCCTGTCGTTCCGGAAGTGTGTCCAGAGGAAGGACCACCGTGGCCAGTATTAAAACCAGGCCTAAGTAATTCAATTTCCTGGCGGGGTCAGGGGGGACCTTTGCAGGAATTAAATCCGTACAAAGACTCAGGGCCTAAGACCCCAGAAAAGGATGAACTCTGCCCTTCTTTGGTACCCTCGAAAGGATAATTTCGTGGACCGTGTACAGGGGAACATTGTAGTTGTAGCTATAAACTGGTTAAGGACAGTGAATAGCAGAGCATATATGCATTGCATAAATCTCACAAAAGAAAAAAAAAAAAGGCTAAAATGTTCCAACATTAAACTCAAAACCATTTTAGCTTTTCAATTTTGTAAGTTGTGTTGGGGGTGTGTGTGCGCGCTAAAAAGAATTTTAGACTATCTCGCCATATACAAAATCGGCAGCACCCATGTTTTTATTCTGTGCTAGTATGGTTTGAGGGGTATTTTACAAACTGTCAAAGCAGCAAGAAAAAAAAAAAAAAAAAAAAAAAAAAGTTGTGAAACCTGGTAAAAGTGAACAGCAAAAATAGTCTGCACACCAGAGGTTAAAAGTAGAGAGAAAGGCCTGATAGGAAAATGGTTAGAGCAAAATGATCCAAAGTGAGTGTGTGGTGTAGGAGATCTGCTAGTTGAAAGCCCATTTATAGCTACAGGCCATAGGTGGCAAATTTGTTCCATATGTGCAGCAATAGATTGCCACTCTGATTAATTTCTAGCGATTTTTGTAGCATTACTGCTACTAAAACTCACCTGTGTGCTCTAGCCTCAAAGACAAGCTGAACAAAAACTATTTACTTCAAGGCCCCATTTACATCTAGCGACACTGTAGCAACACCATTCAACTGAATAGGCTACTCAGGTCTATAAAGCGCTGAAGGAGCTCCAGTGCCCTTGTTTGGCACATTTCTGGACCACGCCAATTTGTGCATTTTTGTTACGGTACAGACACCCATTTCTATGGTGCGTTTGGGGTGCCATTAACCACTTGGTGACCACACTAGAGCCGAAAGACGGCTACAGCGCAGGCTGAAAATGCTGGGAGGACGTACATAAAAGTAATTCCATTTCTCACGCGGGTGGTGTGCTCTGATCGCCGAGTCCTTGGGACTCGACTGATTACAGATCAGGGTAAAGGGCCATTCACAACAGGCCCTTTACCAAGTGATCAGCTGTCAGCCAATGATCACGGAAGTAAACAAAACCCGGGTATCGCTTTATTTCCATCACGCTGACAGCATGAAGAAAAGAAAACAGAAAAAAAAAATGTCATATGGGTACAATGTTGCATGACCGCGCAATTGTCGCTCAAAGTGTGAGTGCGCTGAAAGCTGAAAATTGCGCTGAAAGCTGAAAATTTTAAAAAATAATAAACCCCATGGAAAACTTTAGATTTTTGTGAAAAATGAAAAAAAAAAAAAATTTTGCCATGCCTCTTACTAAATACGTTGGGCTGTTTACTTTCCAAAAAGGGGTCATTTGAGGGTATTTGTACTATCCTGAGCCTCAAGAAATGAGATAGGCCATCAGTACATCAGAATTGTTTAATTTTTAGATATATCCCAGTTTCTGGACTAACTTTCACACAGACTAAATAATATACACTGATTTGGGTTATTTTCAAAGAATATGTAGCAGAATGCACTTTGGCCTAAATTTATTCTTTGCAAAATGTAACAGAAAAGAAAAAAACGCATTTTTCCCCCCCCAAAATTTTTAGTCTTTTTTTGTTTATTTAGCAAAAAGTAAAAAACAAACAGATTAAATACCACCACAGGTCGGTTCTGTGTAATTTTGGGGAAAAAAAAGTCAATAACTTTTTTCTCTGTTTCTTGTGGGTAGTGCAGCCCATTAAAATGGGCTGACCTACCCACGATGTGTGCCACATGCACAGATCTTAACCCATTCATACATCAGCATTCTCAGATCACAGTCCCCTCCTCCCCCTTCACATTAGGGTCCCCTCCTAATGTGTCTTCAGGTCCCCCTTTACATCACCCCCCACCTCCACCCCTTTTACAGAAATGTTCTCACTTCCTTGCCATCAACGCCCCCACAACACGGTCCTCCTCAGCCCCCCCCCCCATTACAATCCTTCATTTTCCAACTTTGATGTCATCAGCCCCCCTAAATATGATCTAAATTTTTTTCTTATGCAATATTCTAATTTTCTGAGATACTGAATGTTGGCTTTTCACCAGCTGTAAGCCATAATCCTCAAAATTAAAGGAAAGAAATGCTTGAAATCAACCACACTGTGTGTAATGCTTCTCTAAAAATATAGGAGTCACTTTTTAAATTGAATTACAGCTTTTAGGCCCCATGCACACGGGGCGTTAGAAAAAACGTACGTCAAAGTTAGTTCTGACGCCGGAAAAAGCAGCTGTAAAAACGTGCTTTCAGTAGCTTTTTCCATTGGCGTTATTGCACGTTTTGCCACGTTGCTTTTAGCAGCGTTTTTTTTTCTTCCATTCAAAATCAATGGTTCCCTATGGGAGCCTATTGATTTGAATGGAGGTCGCACCACAACACCGCAAGTCGGATCCGACTTGCGGGGCGACTTGCGCTGTGAGAATCTTGAGGGGGAACTCCATGCCAAAATGGGAAAAAAACGGCGTGGGGGTCCCCCCCAGGGTTCCAAACCAGGCCCTTCGGGTCTGTTATGGAATTTGAGGGTAGCCCCATGCCGAAAAAACGGCATGGGGTCCCCCCCAAAATCCATACCAAACCCTTATCCGAGCATGCAGCCCGGCAGGCCAGGAAAGGGGAGGGGACGAGCGAGCGGCCCCACCCCCCCTGGACCACACCAGGCCACATGCCCTCAACATGGGGGGGTGTTGGTGCTTTGGGGCAGGGGGAGCTCTGCACCCCCCACCTCAAAGCACCTTGCCCCCATGTTGATGAGGACAAGGGCCTCATCCCCACAACCCTGGCCGGTGGTTGTGGGGGTCTGCGGGCAGGAGGCTCATCGGAATCTGGAAGCCCCCTTTAACAAGGGGGCACCCCAGATCCCGGACCCCCTCCCTATGTGAATGGGTAGGGGTACACTGTACCCCTACCCATTCACCCCATAAAAGGCAGTGTATGGAAATAACGACAAGAGACGTTTTGGAAAGTTTATTAAAAATCTTTATCCGACTCTTCTTGTCTTCTCCTCTCCGGGGTCTTCTCCGGGGTCTTCTGCTCTTTTGCTGTCCGCCCTTCTTGTCTTCTCCTCTCCGGGGTCTTCTCCGGGGTCTTCTGCTCTTTTGCTGTCCGCCCTTCTTGTCTTCTCCTCTCCGGGGTCTTCTACTCTTTTGCTGTCCCCCTCTTCTTGTGTTCTTGTCTCCGGGGTCTTCTGCTGTCCCCTCTTCTGCTGTCCTCTCTTCTTTTCTTCTCCTCTCCGGTCTTCTGCTCTTTTGCTGTCGGCTGTCTTCTTCCTCCGGTCCTCCTCCGACGACGTCTCCGCTGATTATGCCTATCTCCGGTCTCTTCAGCTTATTATATAGCCATTAGGGGCGTGGCCCCGATGACGTCATTTGGAGGCCCCGCCCCCTCATGTCACATATGACATCATCTGTGACATGAGGGGGCGGGGTCTCCAGATGACGTCATCGGGGCCACGCCCCTAATGGCTATACAATAAGCTGAAGAGACCGGAGATAGGCATAATCAGCGGAGACGTCGTCGGAGGAGGACTGGAGGAAGAAGACAGCCGACAGCAAAAGAGCAGAAGACCGGAGAGGAGAAGAAAAGAAGAGAGGACAGCAGAAGAGGGGACAGCAGAAGACCCCGGAGACAAGAACACAAGAAGAGGGGGACAGCAAAAGAGCAGAAGACCCCGGAGAGGAGAAGACAAGAAGGGCGGACAGCAAAAGAGCAGAAGACCCCGGAGAAGACCCCGGAGAGGAGAAGACAAGAAGGGCGGACAGCAAAAGAGCAGAAGACCCCGGAGAAGACCCCGGAGAGGAGAAGACAAGAAGAGTCGGATGAAGATTTTTAATAAACTTTCCAAAACGTCTCTTGTCGTTATTTCCATACACCGCCTTTTATGGGGTGAATGGGTAGGGGTACAGTGTACCCCATACCCATTCACATAGGGAGGGGGTCCGGGATCTGGGGTGCCCCCTTGTTAAAGGGGGCTTCCAGATTCCGATGAGCCCCCTGCCCGCAGACCCCCACAACCACCGGCCAGGGTTGTGGGGATGAGGCCCTTGTCCTCATCAACATGGGGGCAAGGTGCTTTGAGGTGGGGGGTGCAGAGCTCCCCCTGCCCCAAAGCACCAACACCCCCCCCCCATGTTGAGGGCATGTGGCCTGGTGTGGTCCAGGGGGGGTGGGGCCGCTCGCTCGTCCCCTCCCCTTTCCTGGCCTGCCGGGCTGCATGCTCGGCTAAGGGTCTGGTATGGATTTTGGGGGGGACCCCATGCCGTTTTTTCGGCATGGGGCTACCCTCAAATTCCATAACAGACCCGAAGGGCCTGGTTTGGAACCCTGGGGGGGACCCCACGCCGTTTTTTTCCCATTTTGGCGTGGCGTTCCCCCTCAAGATTCCCACAGCGCAAGTCACCCCGCAAGTCGGATCCGACTTGCGGTGTTGCGGTGCAATCTCCATTCAAATCAATAGGATCCCATAGGGAACCATTGATTTTGAATGGAAGAAAAAAAAACGTATAACGTGGCTTAACGCACGTTAAGCAACGTTATAGCAAAGTTATTCAGCTTTTAGCAGCGTCAGGCGTTTTTAACGCTGTAACGTTGGTCCTCAGAACGCGCAGGTGGTGGGTTCTTGTTGCAGCCTAAAAACGTCTAAGCCACTTACAGCTCAAAAACGTCTGAGTGTGCATGAGGCCATAGAATAACATGGAGGGGCGTTTTTAGGCTGCAAAAAGAAAACGCCTGACGCTGCTTACAGCGGCGTTAAAAACGTCCCGTGTGCATGGGGCCTTAAACTTTTTGATATTCTAAATTTATGAGATGCACCTGTATAAGTATTTGAGAACAAGTCAGAGTCACTCTATAAGGTGTATGTTATGCTGCAAATAAGGGCAGAGGAACCAAGAATACTCTTTGCACTGTCCGGAAAATTGTGAGGCACAATTGCATAAGCACAAATTAGTCACTAGCTCTTGATACATTTCTGGCATGATAAACCACAATAATTTAGCCAAATAAAATCACAAATAGTACAAGGAAGGAGATTACACAAAAGTTAATATTTTTACAAACACTACAGTTCTTAAGGTTTAAAAATGCATTTTACTGTATAAGCGTTTTTTAAAGTTTACTTCATACAGAATTTAATTTTTTGGACCATTTCTGCACTGTGGTTAGAATTCGGTCTAGCAAAAGTTACATAACGCATCACACTATCCCTTTTGTAATGTTGACTCATGCAGCCAAGAATCCCTAGTTAACTTTAGCCGTTGTGACCACGCTTCCTGACAAATCAGCCATCGACAAATCCATGTGCTATACATTTATGAAGCACTCATAAGGGATGATCAGCAATGCTGTACAATTTTTTATTTTTATATTCTTGCCCAAGTGGTCAGTAGAGTTTCCGGCATTTCACAGGGGAAGAAGTTTAGCATGAGGCAGAGTAGGACTTAATCTGGATATGAAAAAAGTAAATCTGCTGGCTGTAATAAGTTCAGGGGGAAAAAAATTTTTATTTGTCTTACCGTTAAATAATTTTTTCTGATGTTAATAGACAGACACCGCTCCATATCTTCTTTGACCCTTGGGAGTAGGACACTAGGCAGAAAAAAAAATTGACCATAGGGCCGTCTTAGGGGGTATACTACCACTTTCTGCTATAGGACTTCAGTATTGTAACAAGCCGTGTCAGAATACATAACCCAACTCAGCAGAGGGGTGGGTCCTGTGTCCGTCAACGAACATCAGAGAAAAAGATTTTACGGTAAAACAAAAAAAGAGTTCTCTTTTGTCCATATCTTCTTTGACCCTTGGGACGTCCCAAAGCAGTGTCAACATGAGGGGTGGGGAAAAAACAGCAAACGTTGCCCAAAAGGGCTAAACGTAGCCAATCGGGTAAATCAGGAGCTGAACCAGGAGCTCAACCAGGAACAACTGGAGCTCACCTACCAAAAAAAATACACCCACAAAAGACAGGAGCCTCTGCAACAGAAGCCTGCAAAAACTTTGCGGTCAAAAGCAGCATCGGCAGATGTGAGTACATTCACCTTGTAAAACTATGTGAATGTGTACACAGACGACCAGGTGGCTGCCTTGCAAATCTGGACCACAGACGCCTGATGACGGAAGGCCCAGGAGGCACTAAGCACCCTCGTAGAATGTGCCTTAACAGGGAAAGGAGGAACACGACCCTAATGGAATAAGCCTGCACCACCATCTGCCTGATCCATCTGGAAATGGTCACAGCAGATGCGGCCTGCCCCTTACGAGAGCCATCCGTAAGGACAAACAAGGAATCAAGATTTTGGCATTGACGTAGTCACCTCCAGGTACACCCTGATTGCCCAAAACACATCCTGGGAATGCAAGGCAATTTCTTCAGGATGTTTCGGCTTAGGGCACAAGGCAGGCAACACAATATCTTCATTTAAGTGGAAACCCAAGACGACCTTAGGAAGGAATGACTGGCCGCGACGTAGCACCACTTTATCCCGGTGAACTACCAGGTAAGGTGATCAACAGGACAAGGCAGCCAACTCATACACCTGGCGGGCAGAAGTAATAGCCACCAAAAAAAGCCAGCTGCTGTGACAAAGCAAGTAGAGGAAGTTCACGAATATTTTCTAAAGGCGGTTTTTGAACAACTGACATTACCAAATTGAGGTCCCACAGAGGCACCGGGGACCTTACCAAAGAAGCCAGATGTGGTACCCCCCTGAACGAAAGAGTGAACCAAGGAATGTGTGGCCAACGGGCGTTGGAAGAAGATTGCCAAAGCGGAAATCTGGCCCTTGATGCTGTCCAGGTCCAAACGCTGATCTACATCTCTTCGTAGAAACTCCAGCAGACAGGACACCGAAAAAACAACCGGAGGGGAAACCCCCTGAGACTCACACCAAGTAATGTACGCCCTCCAAACTTGATAAATATTCCTGAAGTAGATTTCCTAGCTTTCAACAGTGTAGAAATTACCAAATCAGACAATCCTGTCCCTCAGTACCTGGCTTTAATAGCTAGGCAGTTAAAGCCAGCGACCATAAAGCAGGATGGAAGATTGGTCCTTGAGACAAAAAGATCTTCTCTGAGAAGGAGTCTCCAAGGTGCATCAGCTACCAGTCTTACTAGGCCGGCGTACCAAGAGCAGCGAGGCCAGTCTGAGGCCACCGGAATGACTGGAATCCCTTCGGTCTCAACTTCTGCTGAAGTCTCAGCAGAAGTTGTAAAAGGAGAAAGCATACGTTAGACCAGTGGTCTTCCAACCCTGCCCTACAGGGCCCACTAACAGGCCAGGTTTGCAAGATAACTGAAATACATCCCAGGTGATATTTGCTGCTCAGTGATTGCAGTACTCTAGGCTGCATCTCCCCACGGTAATACTTAAAATCTGGCCTGTTAGTGGGCCCTGAGGACCGGAGTTGAGGACCACTGCGTTTGACGATACCGACCCCAAGGTGCCACCAGAGCGTCCAAGGCCTCGGGCAGAGGATCCCGAGACCTTGTCACAAACCTCTGAATCGTCTGTTTGAGACAAGAGGCTAACCGGTCTAAATCGGGAATCCCCCAGGGGAGTCAATTGATGAAACCCCTTGGGTGAAGACACCATTTGCCCGGATCCAGCACCTGCCGACTGAGGTAGTCCGACTGTCAATTTTCCACCCCTGGAATGTGCACAACAGGGAGAGCTGGAACAAAGCAAAGCATTCTGCCCACCTTCGAATGCCGACCATTTCTCTAGCCGCCAGGGCACTTCTATTGCCCCCTTGGTGATTGACATATGCCACAGCCGTGGCATCGGATTCAATTCTTATCAGGCAACAACGCAGACGATCCATCCACAGGGACAGACGAAGCCAGATTGGCCAAATCTCCAGAACATTGATTGGCAGACTGGACTCCTGCGGCTCAAGGCGCTCGGACTCGGGATCTGTGCCCAAGACACCTCCCCACCTGGACAGGCTGGCATCCATGGTAACCACCAAGTACAGGGGGAGAAAGGATTTTCCCAGTGGGAGCGCAGCCACCATATCAAGAACCCCCCTCGTTCCCCTGACTCAACAGGATTAGATTGTCTAGGTACTGTGGATTCTTGTCCCATTTGGCAAGAATCTCCTTTTGCAGAGGTCTGGTATGGAACTGAACAAACGGAACCACCTCAAAAAAAGGTGGAGACCATCAAGCCCAGCACTTGCAAGCAAGTCCTGAGAGATGACCGCCAGTTGTAGAACAGGAGCGGAATCACATGCTGCAACGTCCCCGGGCTGAGGCTAAATCCAGAGTCAGGCCCAGGTAGTTCAGTTTGTTGGACAAAGTCAGAGCTGATTTCTGAAAATTCAGTGTCTAGCCGAACTCTTGCAAGGTCCGTACAGTGATGTCCAAATTTTTTAAGACAGTCGGAGACTGCGCGCAGAAGGAGATCGTCCAAGTACCCCAGTACCGCGATACCCCTCTGCCTGCCTGTGCAAAGCCAACATCAAGGCCAAAAATTTTGTGAACACCCGAGGAGGCAAGACCAAAGGGTAAAGCGAAGAAAATGCTGGTGCTCGACATATATTGGAATATATAGGTAAGCGTCCTTGAGATCGATAAGAGGCCAGAAAATCCCTTCGATGAAGGGATGCCACTACCATGCGAATGGACTCCCATTAGAAATTTCTGGACCCGCAGAAAGCGGTTCAGGGCCTTGAGATCCAAGATTGGACGGACCTTGCCTTGCTTCCTGGGGGACAGTAAATGAGTTTAAATAAATCCCCTGAAAACCTTCATACCCTGGAACCGGTACAATGACTCCTTGCGATAGCAGATCCTGTACGGCCCCGAGACGGCCTTGCAGATGATGCGGTGACATACGCAAGTTGGATGGGAAGAAGCTTGCCGGAGGCAAGGACCGAAACTCGACATTGTAACCGGACCAAATCAACTTGTGGACCCATTTGTCTCTAAAGAAAGAGGTCCACGGGTCTGGAAAGAAGCAAAGACGTCCCCCCATTTGACTAACCAGACCAGGATCTCTCTCTCTCTCTGCCAGAACACACATTTTCTCTCCTCATCCATCTCCATTTAAAATTGAAAGACACAAAAAAGATTTAAAAAATGGCTTGCTGAAGTTGTTGCTGCTGCTGGCACTGGCACCCTGTTGTGGGTTGGTGGCTGACGCCTGGCAGTGTGGGTTGCTTGCTGGCACCCTGTTGTGGGTTGGTGGCTGACGCCTGGCAGTGTGGGTTGGTGGCTGACGCCCTGTTTTTAGTGGCTTGTTTGCCGGAACACTGTGGTGGCTGGCTGGCTTGGTGTCACCCTGCTCTGGGTGGCTGGCTTGCAGGAACACTGGTGGGTGGCTGGCTTGGTGTCACCCTGTTGTGTGGGTGGCTGGCTTCGGGTCACTCACCCTGGCCTGTTGTGGGTAGCTGGCTTGCTGGAACACTGTGTGGTCACTGGTCACGGTGGCTGGCTTGGTGTCATCTGGGCGGCTAGTTGCTCGCTCGCTGGAACCCTGTTGGGGGCTGGGTGACTGGATGCTGGCCGGCTGGCACCCTGGCCTTTTCTGTTGTAGGTCGGATGGCTGGCACCCTGTGGTGTGTGGCTGAGGCCAGGGCCTGTGGATGGATGGATGGCACCGTGACCGGACCAGACTGCAGCTGGCTGTAACACGAGGTTGTCTAAGGCGTGGGAGGCATATACACATACACACACACACATACATACATATATACGCATACCTATACACATATATACACACACTCTAGGTGCTTTAATCCACAACTGGATTTGGGGTCTATTTAGACTGTCACACTGGAGCCATTTAATGTACCCATATGTTCTAATCATCAAATACAATTCTACTACTATTGAAACGATACAGTCATCGTAAAACATGCCTTTCAAGAAAAAATAAAGTGCCCTATATTCTTGCATATGCTTTAAGAAGTTCACTTCCAAACAAAATTAATCTACGCTCAAAGCGGGCAGCTGAGTCGAGTTAGCTTTTATTTTCTTGAATGCATCTCAGACTTAAATGATGAGCTTTTCCTGTAGTAGTATTTTCCAACTCCCACACATTTAATAAAGGTAATACTCATACACCTGAAGTTATAGATTTAAACTGCATTATAAAAGATTCATCAGTGGAAAGGGACACCAATTCTGGCTATGGTAGCCTTCAAATGGAGCAATGAAGAGAATTTGTTTCCCTTAGCACCACACAGAATGCACTAACCTAAACACGGTTTTGTATAGTTTTCAAATGATTAAATTCAGTACCTTGGCCTGCTCTTGGAGTAGTATTAGGAGAAGCAGCAGCAGAAGGGATATCAAGTTCCTGATAGAAACAAAAAAATTAAATACATTTAGTCAGATGGCAGCCCAAAACAGATGTAATTCTAAATTACAAGGCCATATAGCAAAATTCCAGGGTTGCAAACAGTACACCCAACAGACAGGCCAATTTTTTTTTAACCATCAAGGGTACATTTAGCAGTTGTAGGGACATGTATAGGGGTGTTACACTATCTATAAACCTATTTGTCTCTAACAGTATGCCAGATTTAGGCCATATGGCCTGCAACAGCTCAGTACCGTGGGTGCTAAATCCAGCAGTCTTCCATTTACCTTGAAGACCCTGTCAGCAAAAAAAAAAAATTCTATCAAAATTTGAGACTCGGTATAAAATCTACATAAAGATCAAATGCAATGATATGCAAGTCTTAAAAACCCATATTTTATACACAATAGAAAATGGGAAACCTATCAAATGTTGAAACTGAGAAAGTGAACCATTTAAAGAAAAAAAAATAAACATTTTGAAACGGATGGCAGCAACATGTCTCAAAAAAGGTGGGACAGGACAACAAAAAGCCAGCAAAGTGGTATCAACAAGGAAGACCATTTTGGCTTTTTCTCCCTTCCATTTTCACTATATCAGAATTAGATATACTGAATCTGACTGCTGTGTTGGACAGCAGGGGAGCTTTTTGTTAAAACTATAAAGAGAAATAGATAAAGGAGTTTATGCATGTTTTACAAAGTTTGCCTGCAGAGATTATTGTAGACATCCAAGAGTTTTCAGACAAGTAAAGCAGTACTTTGCAAAAAATATATATCAGGCATGCTACTAGGCTCCGATCTATTCAAATTGGAGCAGCTTAACCACTTGCCGACCGCCGCAAGTAGATTTACTGCGGCGGTCAGCCCCTCACAGGCAAAGTGACGTATATTTACGTCATTAGCCTGTGAGGCTCTGGGGAGCGAGCGCGCGGCGCGGTCACGAACCCCCCCGCGCGTGTGACCGGCGGACCCGATGTCCGCCGCTCACTCTGCGATCGTCGGGGGAGAGGGAGAAAGGCAGGCAGCTTGTGTAAACAAGCTGCCTGTCATTCTCCCGTGTAGAAACACTGATCATACGGTTCTACTATGTAGGACCGTTGATCAGTGTAACTACGGCTCAAGCCACAGCCAATCACAGTTAGAATCACGCCCCTAGGGACACACAGCCCCTCCCTCTCAAATAAAGTTAACCCCTTCACTGGCAGTGTATTTTTACAGTTAACAGTGCATATATATATTATATATATATATATAGCACTGATTACTGTAGAAATGTCACTGGTAACCCCAAAAGTGTCAAAAATGTCAGTCAAGGGTCCGATCTGTCCGCCCCAATGTCGCAGTACAGCAATCAAAAAAAATCGCAAGATCGCTGCCATTACGCGTTGAAAAAAAAAACACAACAAAAATGACAAAAATCTTTCCCTTTGTTAGTAAACGCAATAACTTTTGCGCAAACCAATCAAAATACGCTTTTTGCGTTTTTTTTTACCAAACATATGTAGCATAAAACAAATTGGCCGAAAATGTTAAAAAATTTTGATTTTTACTTTTTTTGGGGGGGAATTTCATATAAAAAAAAAATGTGAAAAATATTCTTATTTTTGCAAAATTGACGCTCTTTTTTTGTTTATAGCGCGTGATCAAAAAAAAAAAAAAAAAAAAAAAAATCGCACAGGTGATCAAATACCACCAAAAGAAGGCTATGTTTGTGGGGAAAAAAAGGACGTCAAATTCGTTTAGGTACAGCGTCGCATGACCGCGCAATTGTCCGTTAAAGTCACGCAGTGTCGAATCGCAAAATACCCCCTGGTCAGGAAGTGGGTAAAATCTTCCGGGGCTTAAGTGGTTAAGACAGCAAATGCTTCTTATAGCGCGTAACTTAACTTTTAGCAAATAACGAATTCTATTTGCTCACCTTGGACTTCTTTGAGTCTGGATCAAACCTTTCCAGAATCTGCTTAGCCGTCTTGTAAGTTTCTTTCTCCATTACCTCTTCAAGCTGCAATTGAACATTACAAACGAGTGAGATTGAAAAAAAAATAAATAATTACATATACTAAATTTAAAATCTCAAGGAAAAAATGCAGGTATCAGCTACAGCACAACATGGACAACTTCACAAAATAGATTTGTTCCAAAGAAGCAAAGTCAACTCTAGGCAGCATGGACAGTTTTTGCATGGTAAGGAAATGCCTCATTACCACAGAGATCTCCTCATGTGTCTGATCACTACTGCCCCACCAAGAGTAGAGTGATACTGGAGGAATGGAGGGATGTATCATTAGACCAAGCCACTTAAACCGATGTCCACAGAAAACTTTTACTTTGTATTAGGTTTTCAAACAAATTTTTCTCAAGATATTAAAGCGGAGTTCCAGTCTATTCTAATAAATTTTTGTTTTTAAAAGCTTCCCAATGATTGTTAGTATTTGTACATTATTATTTGGATACTGTCCTAACTGCCTTCATGCTTTTTTTTTTAATCTGTAATAACTTACATGATCTCAGAAGCAGGCATGTGTTTTTCCGGGATAAGGTGCAGCTGGCTACCCAGCATGCACCTCCTGATCTCCCACCCACAACATTAATGCAATTGAGTGGCTCTTCCACTTCCTGACAGGTTGCCATAGCAATAGTGGCGTAGGCAGAAGTTACCGTATAGCAACCTGTCAAAAACAGAAAATCACGGCTCCCCGGTCGCATAATTTTCGGTCTGGAAATAACGCAAGATTTTGTCATTAGGAGATTTGCAAGGGCTGCTGGGTTACATGACGCCGCCATCCCAGGAGCCCTTGCAAATCGCCTAGGTGGCCACACCCAGAGGTACGGCTTAAGAAGAAAGGCATTTCCTTGCAAAAAAAAAAAAAATTTCATTGGTAAAGCATTTTTAAAGGGGATTACGTACATCTCAACTATATAAAATGGGTGGAACTCTGCTTTAAGACCCTGTAAAATTTCTACATCATGAATGCAGTTTATTTTCTGCATCTTCCGTAAATGGAAGTTTGGAACCACCAGGACTCTTCCTAGAGCGGGCTGCCCGACCAAACTGAGCGATCGGGGGGAGAAGGGCCTTAGTCAGGGAGGTAACGAAGAAGTTCAAGGTCACTGAATGAGCTCCAGCATTTCTCTGAAGAGAGAACCTTCCAGAAGAACCACCATCTCTGCAGCACTCCACCAATCAGGCCTGTATGGTAGAGTGGACAGACAGAAGCCATTCCTACAGTGAAGCATGGTGGTGGCAGAATCATGCTGTGAGGATGTTTAGCAGCAGGAACTGGGAGACTAGTCAGGATCGAGGGAAAGATAAATGCAGCAATTTACAGAGACAGCCTTAATCCGCTCCAGAGTGCTCTGGCCTCAGACTGGGGTAAAAGGTCATCTTCCAACAGGACAACTACCCTAAGCACATAGCCAAGATAACAAAGTTATAACAAAGAGTGGCTACAGGAAAACTCTGAATGTCCTTGAGTGGCCCAGCCAAAAGGCAGATTTGAACCCGATTAAACCTCTCTGGAGAGATCTGAAAATGGCTGTGCACCGACACTCCCCATCCAGCCTGATGAACCTTGAGAGGTCCTGAAAAGAAGACTGGGAGAAACCGCCCAAAAATAGGTGTGCCAAGCTTGTAGCATCATACTCAAAAAGACTTAAGGCTGAAATTGGTGCCAGAGGTGCTTCAACAAAGTATTGAGCAAAGGCTACGAATACTTGGATGCATGTTTTTTTTTATACATTTGCAATAAATTAAAACTTCTTTTACATTGCCATTATGGGGTATGGTTTGTAGAATTGAGGAAAAATGGTATTTTTGTACTCACTGCAAAATCCATTTCTCTGAGTTTGACGGCCACAGTGATCATTAAATCATAACTTTTGGGTTATATTGTCTCCTCCAGGAGTAGGACTAGGCAGAACAAAAAACATCTGGCTACGCCCAAGGGCCGTCCTCAGCTGTGTATATAACGCCCCCCCCCCCCCCCGCTCTCTGATCCGTTTAGTAACAAGCCGTATTAAAAAGTATAAGAACTCCATAGAGGGGTGGGTGTTGTGTGCGTCAAACTCAAAAAAATGGATTTTACACCAAGTACAAAAATCTCATTTTCTCTTTAGTTCGATGACAGCACTCCATAAATCATAACTAGTGGGACGTCCAAAAGCAGTGCCAAAAGTAAAATGAAGGGGTGGGGAAAATAACCCAAGGCTAAAACATAAGAGCCCTTAAAGCGGTTGTAAACCCTTGGAAATAAAAAAAAAAACCTGCAAGACAAAGGCATAATGGGCTAGTATGCATCACATACTAGCCCATTATGTGTAACTTACCTTAGAACGAAGCCCCGACACGGATCCCCGGACATCGCTGCGGGCGCTGCCATGATCCCTCGCCGTCTCTGGCGCGGTGATTGGCCGGAAGAGACGGCTCCGGCGCGACGATTGGCCGGAGCCGCGATGACGTCACTCCCGCGAATGCGCGCGGGAGTGATTTTTCCGGCAAGCTCCTGGCAAATTAATTGAAGGTCCCCCCGGACCTTCAGAGCGCATGCGCCGCTCGCGAGAGCGGCTGCATGCACTGTAAATATCTCCTAAACCATGCCGGTTTAGGAGATATTATTTGTACCTACAGGTAAGCCTTATTATAGGCTTACCTGTAGGTAAAAGTGTCAAAAAGCGGGATACTACCGCTTTAACCGGGTCACAGGAGCCCCGTAAGGTTTAAAGAAAAAAAAAGAAAAAACACAGCCCCTCTTAAAAGCACAGCCCCTCTTCAAAAGCAGTTTACAAAACTTTCCGGCCAAAAGAAACATCCGCAGATGCCAAAGTATCTACCTTCTAGAATTTTGTGAAGGTATGTGCCGGCAACCATGTGGCCTCCTTGCAAACTTGCGATATTGATGCCCAATGACAGAAGGCTTAAGAAGCACTCCGCGCCCAAGTAGAGTTCGCCATGAGAGGGAAAGGTGGAACCTGACTTTTAATAGAATGGGCCCGAGTCATCATCTGCCTGATCCATCTGGAGATGGTAGCCGAAGAAGTGGCCAGCCCTTTTTTCGGTCCGTCCGTAACCACAAAAAGGGAGTCTGACCTCCGAAAAGGACTCTAGCTGCCAGATACACCCGAATCGCACGAACTACATCCAAGGTATGCAAAGCAAATTCCCTGCAATGAGCCAGCTTGGGACACAAGGAAGGCAACCCAATGTCCTCATTCAAATGGAAGTCAGAGACCACAGAGGGAAGGAATGATGTACAGGGACGAAGATCCACGTTATCCCTATAAACCACTAAATAGGGACTGCGACAAGATAATGCCGCCAATTCCGATACCCTGTGGGCCGAGGCAATAGCCACCAGGAATGTCACCGATAATGTAGGCAAGGATGGTAGATCAGCCCTTGGGACAAATGGTCTTCTCTGAGAGGAAGCCCCCCAAGGGGCGTTTATGGCCACCAGACTGATTGGAAGATCCCCGCTCTTGATTTCTCGCAGGAATTGCGGAAGAAGCCTGAGCCGAGGATGAAACTGGCCTTACCGTGGCTTAGATGCCTGTGGCATATGACCGTGATCTCGCCACCAACCTCAGTATCCTCCTTTGGAGCCGAACCTGCTATAAGGAGCTGCATGCAGGATTGTACAAACAGAACTGTCTTGAAGGTGGATACCACCAGACTCAGAACCTGTATGCAAAAATGGAGAGAGAACTCTGACTGCAGCAGGTAAAATCACGGGCCTGTAATTTCTGAAGTCTGTCCGGGGGGGACCTCCTTGGTTCGAATTAGAATCAGACCTAGGTAAATCAGTTCTCTGGACAGGGATAGGGGGACCTTAGGTAGTTAGGACATCACCTAAACCTTTGCCGAAATTAAATCCACACAGGGAAACTCAAAAAAGGACAACGCTTTGTGGGTACCCCCAAAATAATAATTTTGTGGATTCCCTTGACGCTCATAGAGGAGGTTCATGAGGCCGGAAACCAGCGAAGATGTCCCCCCACCCCAATAATGGGTGAGGGCAGACCTTCATGCTGAAGGGGTCTTGTCTGCGGGTCAAGAGAAGCTAGCTCTAGGCTTACCAGACCAAGGATGCTTGGAACCTCCCGGTGAAGATTTGAAAGATTTCCCTAATTCTCCATTCCAGAAGCACGAAAGCGACGAGGCTCCTTCCATTTCCTAGACTATGGCAGGAAAGTACTCTCACCTGCTCACCCCCCAGGTCCTGGCGCAAAAGCTTGGCCCATTCAGTTATGGTCTGAGACACCAGGGCTGAGGCAAAGACTGGCTGCAATGTCGAACCAGCCATAGTAAAAACATGGTGCGTGCCACAGCCTCCGCATTCCTGTCAGCCGGGTCCTTAAAAGACGGGGATTCCTCTACTGGGATCATGGTAGCTTTGTTCAACCTGGAAACAGGAGGGTCCACCACTGGTGAACTAGTCCACTTTTTTCTTTTTAAAAGGACTCCTCAAAACGTAACGTACAGCAAAACGTTTGGGGACCACAAAGGTTAATTTTGGTTGTTCCCATTCCTTACAGGAAAACCTGTCAAAATAAGGCACATAAGGAAACACCTTTGGAATGTGAGGCGAATTCCGTGTACCTAATGCCACAGTCACATTCGTGGTTACATCAGAAGCATCCTCCATTTTTAAAAGGATCACGCACTGCAGTGATAAATGCGTCTACCAGCGCATTTTTATTCGCTGCTGCGACCATGGAGGAATCATCCTTACTATCAGATGTTTTTTGTTCCAACTAGTTTTGTTTCCTGGAGGAGGCAATATAACCCAGTAGTTATGATTTATGAAGCGCTGTGTCCGTCAATGAATGAAAGCGAAACAATGAATTTAATCCATTTTGGAATAAGGCTGAAACAACAAAATGTGGAAAAAATTGAAGCGTGGTTAATACTATCCGGATGCACTGTAATGGGGATCCGTACCCAGTTTATTCATGTCTGTGAAATCATGGTCACTGACAATGGGACTCTCTCTCTAGGACGTTTTAGGGCACCGTACAAACCAAGGGGTTTTATTCCTATTTCCCCCGCAGAAAAAAAAAAAACACACCCCGAAAAAGAAAAAAAAAAAAAAAAAAAACTCTAAAAAGTTGCTCTGAGAAAAGATCTAAAAAGTAGCGGTGCAACAAAATGAAAAGAAAAAAAAAAAAAAAAAAAAACTTCAAAGCCGGACCAAAACCGAAATGGACAGTTTTTTTTACAAAAAAAAAAAAATTGGATTTTTGACTTACTGTAAAATCCATTTCTCTGATGTTCATTGAAGGACACAGCTCCTGATCTTCTTAACCATTAGGTTATACTGCTCCCTACAGGAGTAGGACACTATAGGCAGTCCCAGGAGGCAGACTCCCTCTCTCTGCTATAGGTACTCTTGTTTTCTTACAAGCCGTTTCCTTAGAATTACAACTCCACAGAGGGGTGGCTGCTGTTTCGGTCAATGAACAGAAATGGATTTTACAGCAAGTCAAAAATCCCATTTTCTATTTTAAACGGACACAGCTCCTGACCATCTTAACCATTGGGACATCCCAAAGCAGTGTTAAACATGAGGGGTGGGAACAGCGAAAATAAAACTCCCAAGGCTAACTATAGTCAACCAGGTAAACAGGAGCTCACCTGAAAAAAACAATACACTCTCAAAGAGGACCAGGTCCTCCAACAGTAGCCTGCAAAACCTTGCGGGCCAAAGGAAGAATCCGCAGATGCCAACACATCCACTTTATAGAACTTTGTAAAAGTGTGCACCAACGACTAGGTGGCCGCCTTGCAAACCTGCGTCACTGACAGAAGGCCCAAGAGGCACTGAGCGCCTGAGTAACGTGCGCCTCGATAGGGGAAGGAGGAACCTGACCCCTGATGGAAAAGGCCTGAATCACCGCCTGTCTGATCCATCTGGAAGTGGTCGCAGAGGAAGCGGACAAACCATTTCCAAGGCCCATCCGTAAGCACAAATGGAGAATCTGACTTCCTAAGACTCTGTAGCTGCCAGGTACACCCTAATTGCCCGGACCACATCCAAGACATGCACAGCAATTTCCTTCAGATGTTTTGGCCTGGAACACAGGGAAGGCAACACAATGTCTTCATTCAAATGAAACCTGAGGAAGAGACGACGGACAGGGGCAAAGAACCACCTTATTACTGTGAACCACCTTACCACTGTGAACCACCACCAAGTAAGGTTAACAACAGGATAACGCCACCAATTCCGACACCCTGCAAACAGAAGTTAAAGCCACCAAAAAGGCCACCTTCTGGGACAGGGTAAGCAGGGGAATCACCTGAAGATTCTCAAAAAGGAGGCTTCTGGAGGACTGAGCACCAAGCTGAGGTCCAAAGGTGGCAACAGAGACCGCACTGGAGGGGTCAAATGCCTAACGTCCTGAAGAAAAAGTATGCACCAGGAGTATGTGGCCAAGGGCGGTTGAAAGACGACTGCCAAGGTAGACCTCTGACCCTTGATAGTACTCAAGGCCAGGATGAACCCAAAAGGGACTCACACCATGCAATGTACGTCTTCCATGTATGATGGTAGATCTTCCTAAAAAGTAGGTTCCTAGCTTTTACCGGCTTTGGAATCACTGACCCAGACAAACCTCTATCCATCATCCCCTGGCGTTCAACAGCCAAGACGTCAAAGCCAGTGACTGTAAAACAGGATGGAAGATTGGTTAACAGTGAAGGATTCACCAACTCAGATGAACCTCTATCCTGCAGCACCTGGCATTCAACAGCCAAGCCGTCAAAGCCAGCGACTGTAAAGCAGAATGGAAAATAAGTCTTTGGGACAGCAGATCCTCCCTGAGAGAAAGCTGCAAGGATCGTCGGCGACCAGCACCAGATCGGCGTATCAAGCCCGGCGAGGCCAGTCCGAAGCCACTAAGATGACTGGAACCCCTTCTGCCTCGATCCTGCGTGGAAGCCTTGGCAGAAGCTTGAGAGGAGGGAAGGTGTAAATCAGATGATACTGACCCCACGGGCCACCAGCGCATCTGTGGCGTCTGCCAGAGGATCCTGCGAGAGCCACAAACCTATGCAGTTTTCTGTTAAGACGGGACACCAAACAGATCCACCTTGGGGATGCCCCACCAGAGACACAACTAATGAAACCCCTCCGGATTAAGGGAACACACTCCCCTTGGTCCAACGCCTGCCGACTGAGGTAATCCGCCTGCCAGTTTTCCCCCCAGGGGATGAGTACGGCGGTGAGGCACTGGAACAAACCATTTTGCCCAACTTAGAATGAGAGGTACCTCCAGACCCACCAGCACAATAGTGCCCCCCTTGTGATTGACAATCCATGGCCGTGGCATTGTCCGATTGAATGCGCACTGGACATCCCTGAAGACGATCTGTCCAATGGTCTAAACACAGTCTGATCGCTCTGAGTTGCAAGACATTGATCAGTAGTCTGGACTCTTCCAGCAACCAGATCCCCTGAGCAGAATTTTTGCGGAGGACGCCTCCCCAGCTGGACAGGATGGCATCTGTGGTGACCACTGTCCAATAAAAGGAGAGGAAGGATTTGCCCAGGCAAAGCATGAAGCCACTAAATCTTTAGTTCCCCGGCTCAGCTGGATCTGATTGTCCAGAGACTGCAGACACTTGACCCATTTGGCCGGAATCAACCTTGCAGGGACCTCGTATAGAACTCTGCAAACGTAACCGCCTCAAAGTAGACACCATCAGGCCCGGCACCCGCATGCAAGTCCGGAGGGATGACCATCTGCTGGACAGCAGGAGACCAATTGCAGCCTGCAGTTTCTGGAGTTTGTCCAGAGGAAGGAGCACTCTGGCTAAGGCCAAGTCCAGAGTCAGACCCAGATAGTCCAGCTTTGTGGACCGAACCAGACCAGAGCAGACTTCTGAAAAATCAGAATCCAGCAAAACTCCGTCAAACTTGTCTGGCGATTGCCAGCTTTTCCACCAGAGCAGTAGGAGACTCCGCTCGCAGAAGGAGCTAGTCCAAGTAGCCCAGTACCGCGATCCCCCATTGTCGTAACAATGCTAGCACCAGGGTCCAAAACTTTTGTGAAGACCAGAGGAGCGACCAAAAGGTAATGCCACAAACGGGTAATGCTCCTCTCCCTTGGAAAAGCGGAGGAAGCGCTAGAGACCGACATATTGAAATGTGAAGGTAAACATCTTGTCGATGGGAGACGAGAAAATCCCCCTGATGCAGGAAGCCACCACCGTGCGAATGGACTCCATTCTGAACATCTACACCCGCACAAAGCAGTTCAGCACCTTGATGTCCAGAATTGGACGCACCTTGCCTTCCTTCCTGGGGACTGTAAATAGGTTTAAGTAAAACCCCTGAAAACCATTCTAAAATCGTAACCGGGACCATCACCCTTTAAAGTAAAAGGTCTTGCATCGCCCCAAAAAGCCTGTAAGCGGACTGGGGAAAGTCGTGCGTTGGAAGGAAAGATCCTTAACGGAGGGTAAGAACGAAACTCGATCTTGTAGCCAGACCGAATTACCTTGTGGACCCACTTCTTGTACCAGGGGAGTCCACGGGTCCAGAAACCAGCGAAGACATCTGCCCACCCCAGATATGGGTTGGGGCGCACCTTCATGCTGAAGGGGCCTTGTCCGTGGGTCTGGAGAAGAACCCTCTTGACTTGCCAGGCCATGTTCCCTTGGATCCTCCAGAAGCGGCCCGAAGGGCTCTGATCCCTTGTCAGTCGACACAGACTAAACCACTTCCTATGAGTCGAGAAGGGCCCACGTCTACGACGAGGGTCCTTGCCCTTAGTAACCTGCGGACAAAAAGGTACTCTTCTCCCCCCCCCCACCCCCCCACCGTCAGACCTTTGATGAGGTCATCCAGGGTAGCACTAAACAGGCAATCGCCTAGAAAGGGAAGATCAGTCCAGGCCTTTTTAGAAATTTGGTCCGCAGACCAGCATTTGACCCCAAGAGACATGCCGAAGAACCACGGCCAAAAACGAGCCGAGACATGCCGAAGAACCACAGCCAAAAATGAGCCGAGCCAAGCCACTAGTGGACCTGCTTCCAAAGAGGCATCACAGAGAAACTGCAGCCCCAGGTTCAGCTGGTCCACCAGCTCAGCAAAGGCGGAGGGAGCTACAGGTCATGGCGCAAAAGCCTAGCCCATTCGGTCAGAGTCCGCGACACCAGAGCAATAGTGAATATCGGCCTCAGTGCCGAAACAGCCAGGGTGCACATATTGCAGGCCACAGCCTCTGCCTTTGTTAGTTAGTTGGGTCCTTAAAGGCCGGGGACTCTTCAACCGGAATCATGGTTGCCTTGTTTAACCTGGAAATCGGAGGGTCCACCACCAGTGGAACAAGTCACTTCTTAAGAAGGGACTCCTTATAGGGGTATCTCATAGCAAATTGCTTAGGGACCCCCCCAAGGAGTTGCTTTGGTCGTCCCCACTCGTTAGGTGACAATTCTGTCATAATAGGGGTGGAAAGGGAACACACCTTTTCTGCACTGGATGGCTTGTGAGTGCCTAATGGAACATGAGCCTCCACCACAGCTGCGCCATCCTTTAACCACTTAAGCCCCGGAAGATTTTACCCCCTTCCTGACCAGGGCCTATTTTGCGATTCGGCACTTTAACGGACAATTGCGACGCTGTACCTAAACAAATTTGACGTCCTTTTTTTCCCACAAACAGAGCTTTCTTTTAGTGGTATTTTATCACCTGTGCGATTTTTTTGATCATGCGCTAAACAAAAAAAGTGTGTCAATTTTGCAAAAATAACAATATGCGCTATAAACAAAAAAAAAAGTGTGTCAATTTTGCAAAAATAACAATATTTTTCACATTTTTTTATATGAAATTCCCCCCCAAAAAAAAGTAAAAATCAAAATGTTTTAACATTTTAGGCCAATTTGTTTTATGCTACCTATGTTTGGAAAAAAAAAAAAGATTGGTTTGCGCAAAAGTTATTGCGTTTACTAAGGGAAAGATTGTCATTTTTGTTTTTTTTAAAAAGTAATGGCGGAGATCTGCGATTTTTTTTGCGGGACTGCGACATTGCGGCAGACAGATCGGACCCTTGACTGACATTGACACTTTTGGGGTTACCAGTGACATGCACTGTTACTGTAAAAATGACACTGGCAGGGAAAGAGTTCACTTTATTTGAGAGGGAGGGGTTAAGTGTGTCCCTAGGGGCGTGACTCTTACTGTGATTGGATGTGGCTACTAGTGATTGGATGTGGCTACTAGTGATTGGATGTGGCTACTAGTGTAAGAACAGAGATCAACGGTCCTACATAGTAGAACCGTGTGATCTCCATTCTTACACAGGGGAGAATGACAGGCGGCTGTGTTTACATTAGCCGGCTGCCTTTCTCCCGCTCCAACGTACGATCGTGATTGCCCGGCGGACATCGGGTCCGCCGGGCACACACGGGGGGGGGGTCAGTGTGCGAGCGGGACCTCCAGCGGCACGCGCTCGCTCCCCAGAGCCTCACAGGCTAGCGACGTAGACCTCGTAGTTAGGCAGTCGGCAAGTGGTTAAGGTCTCACGCACAGCTAAAATAAGTGCATCCACCAGCTACTTTTCATACAGGGTTGCAGAAGTGGAGGAATCCTCACTATCTGAGGATTCAGGGCGCATGGTCACAGACCCAGCAGGGTGACCCACATCCGAGGCGGTCGAATCATATTCAGGATCTGATGAGACAGATGAGGCAGGGGAAGGCGGGGGCGCTTTTTGCCAGCCTGTCGCCCAAAAGCCACCTCCACCCGGGACACAAATGGCTCCAGGACAGCGTCACTGCATCGATAGATGAATGGGATCCAGAGGGCCCTGCAGCCTCAGAGAGGAGATCGGGTGGGGATGTGCTCCAAAGACTCCATGAATCATTAGGGGGACCCCACAAAAAAGTGCCACAATGCTAAGGGACAACCCCCACCTCTCTGGCAGCCCACCTGGTTGCTAGTCACAGAGCACCAATCGATCCTCAGAGAGGGAAAGGATCCCACCAGACTCACCACCCCGCAAAAACTAGGCACCACAGCCACCAGGAGAATCTGCACTGCACGAGCAGCAATCAGAAAATTTAAGGATCCAGGAGTCAGCACCAGGGGAGGAGGGGCTCCCACTACCAAAAACACTGCCCAGAAGGCTCCACAGACATGGCCGCCGCTGTTTTTTTACATTTTTTTAAAAAGTGTGCACAGATGACCAGGTGGCTACCTTGCAAACCTAAGTGACCACGTAGTAGACTTCTCCTTGACAGGGAAAGGAGGAACCTGACCCTTGATGGAATAGGCCTGAACCACCGTCTATCTGATCTAGAAATGGTCGCGGAAGAAGCGGACAACCCTTTGTGAGGTCCGTACGTGAGCACAAATAGAGAGTCTGACTTCCTAAAAGACTCCGTAGCTACCAGGTAGACCCTAATTGCCCGGACGACATCCAAGGCATGCAAGGCAATTTCCTTCAGATGTTTGGCCTGGGATACAGGGAAGGCAGCAATGTATTCAATCAAATGAAAGCCAGAGACCACCTTAGGAAGGAATGACGGACAGGGGCGAAGCACCACCTTTTCCTTGCGAATCACCAATAAGGTGAACAACAGGATAACACCTCAAAGGGAGGCTTCTGTAGAGCAGAAAGCACCCCATTAGGATCCCAGGACGACACCAGAGCCTGCACTAAAGGAACCGAATGTCGGATACCCTGAAGAAAGGTATGTACCAGGGAGTGTGAGGCCAAAGGTCATTGGAAAAAGACCACCAAAATTGATAGCTGGGGCCTGATTGTACACAAGGCTAAATTTCTGTTCAACCCCATGTTAAAAGGTTAAGCTCCGATCCACAGCGAAAGGAGCGAGGATGAACCCAGAGACTCACACCATGCAATGTAAGTTTTCAATGTACAACAGTAGATCTTCCTAGAAGTAGATTTGCTAGCTTTCAACAGCTTAGGAATCACCATCTCAGACAAACCTCCAGCACCTGGCATTCAACAGCCAAGCGTTTAAAGGCAGCGACTGTAAAGCAGGATAGAAGATCGGCCCTTGGGACAGCAGATCCTCCCTGAGAGGAAGTCCCCAAGGAGCATTGGTGACCAGCGTACCCGATCGCCGTACCAAGACCGGCGAGGTCAGTCTGGACGGAATCCCTTCTGCTTTGATCCTGCACAGGAGTCGTGGCAGAAATTTGAAAAGGCTGGAACGAACCAGTCAGCCCACCATAGAATGCTAGCTACTTACTGAGCCGCCAGGACACTATTTGTGCCCCCTTGGTGATTGAAAAACCACCGCCGTGGCACTGTCCAAATTAATCCGTACCAGACACCCCTGAAGATAAATTGTCCATTGAGCTAGACAAAGGCTGATTGTTTGGATTTCGAGAACATTAATCAGCAGTCTGGACAGAGTCCAGAGTCCAGACCCCCTGAGCACATCTTTGCCGAGGACACTTCCCCACCCGGACAGGCTGGCATCCGCGGTGACAACCATCCAGTACAGGGGGAGAGAGGATCTTCCCTGTTGAAGTCTCAGAGAACTAAGCCACCTCTAGAGACCGTGGATCCTTGTCCCATTTCACCAAAATTTCTTTAGCAGAGATCTTGTCAGGAACTGTGCAGACAGACTGTCTAGAGGGTGGACACCATCAGGCCCAGCACCCGCATGCAAGCCCAGAGGGATCACTGTCTGCTGAACAGAAGCTGAATTTCCTTCTGCAAAGTCTGGAGTTTTTCCAGAGGGTGAAACATGCTGGCTGAGTCCGAATCCACAGTCCGACCCAGATAGTCCAGTTTTGGTGGACAGAACCAAAGCAGACTCCTCAAGGTTTATAATCCAACCAAACTCCCTCAGAGTTCACAGAGCAATCTCCAGTTGTTCATCAGAGCAGTCGGAGACTCTGCTCGCAGATCGTATCGGTACCCAGTACCGCGATCCCCGCTGACTCAAACAATGCCAGCACCAGGGCCAACACTTTTGTGAAGACCTGAGGAGCGGAGGCAAGACCAAAAGGTCCATGCCACAAACCGATAACGCTCCTTGCCCATGGCAAAACAGAGGAAGCGATGGCTACAGGCATATATTCTAATGTGCAAGTAGGCGTCCTCAAGATCGATAGAAGTGAGAAAAAAAAAAAACCTCCCCTGATGTAGGGACGCCACTACCATGTGAATGGATTCCACGCGGAACCCCTATACTCGCACAAGCATTTTAGCCCCTTGAGGTCCAGAATTGGACGTACCTTGCCCCTCTTCCTGAGAACTGTAAAGAGGTTGGAGTAAAAACCCCTGAAAATGTTCCTGAAATCGAACCGGCCCTTGAAGGCATTAAGTCTTGCACTACCTCAAAGAGACCCGTAAGTGATCTGGGGACAAATGCAGGTTGGAAGGGAAGAACCCTTCCGGAGAATAAAACGGAACTCCATTTCGTAGCCTGACAGAATAACTTTGTGGACCCACGTGTCCTATACCAGGGAGGTCCATGGATTTGGAAACCAGCACAGACCCCCCCCCCTCCCCCAAATACGGTTGAGGGCGCCCCTTCATACAGAGGCAGCCTTGTCTGCAGGTCTGGAAGAGCCCGCTCGGGGCTTGCCAGGCCAGATCCTCTTGGAACCTCCGGTGTTGGCCCTGACTTTTGATCCCTTGTCTTGAGATCCTGAGGGGCAAAAAAAAAAAAAAAAAGCCTTATGAGCCAAGGAGAATGGCCCAAGTCTACGATGGGGCTCCTTGCCCATCGTAGCCTGCGGAAGAAGAGTCCTCTTCCCCCCCTGTGAGACCCTAAACGATATCATCCAAGGAAGCTCCAAACAGGAAATCCCCTACAAGAGGGAGATCAGTTAAGGCCTTCTTAGAAGCCTGGTCCGCAGACCAGCATTTCAGCCACAAGGACCACTGCTGATACAGACAGCCTAAAACTCAAAGAAGCCACATCTAAAGAGGCATAACAAAAACTGTAGCCCCTGAACCAACTGATCTGCCAGCTCCACAAGACAGGAGGAAGCAGTTTCCCCTCCTAGTCCCAGCGTAAACCTTTAGCACACACGGTCAGAGCTTAGAACACCAGGGCAATAGTAAAAATAGTAAAGTGCCGAACCAGCTATAGAAAACACATGGCGGACCAGAGCCTCCACCCACATACCAGCTGGATATTTAAAGGCTAGGGACTCAACCGGAATGAAAGTAGCTTTATTTAACCTGGAAACCGACGAGTCCACTACAGGTGGTACCGTCCACCTGTAAACGCAGTTAATCCTCAAAAGGACACCGCAAGCAAAAAGCGCTTAGAAACCACTGCGTTTTGGACAACCCCACTGTTCTGTGATAATGTTGTCAAAGAAAGCCAAAAAGGCAACACCCTTGCTGCTTTGGAGGGCCTGTGGGTGCCAAGAGACCGGTGCCTCTGACGCATCAGCCGCAACCTCCATTTTTAAAGTGTCAGGCACTGACCTAAACCGTACATCCACCAGCGCCTTTTCATGTGAGACTATAGGAGCAGAGTAATCCATTCTCACTACATGAGCACTCAGGGTGTATGGATGCAGACCAAGTAGGGTCGCTATATACTAAGCTCACCCGGAAAAGATATCGGGAGGCCACCAAATGCGATCCTGCAAAGGGGACACCGACCAAGGGCCCACGAATGGACCACCTACTGGACCCCGCCAAAAGACAAGGGGTTTGCCCTCCATAGAGGGAATAATAAATAGTCCCCTTAAAAATGGGGCCACCAACCATGACGAGGACGCGCAGGCAGGGTATCCTGATGGCCCCGCATCGCTAAAAGGGGCTGGTGCTCCACGCAATGGGTGGCAAGGCTGTAAAAAAAAAAAAAAAATGAAATGCCCCCCTTCCAAGCTGACCACAGGGCTAGCAGGCCGCGGCCTAAATCTTTGCGGACTCGGCCACCAGTGCATGGATCCTAGCCCAGCAGATGCCCCAAGGAAGAGTGGGGGCTTCAGCTAAACGCACTGGGGCCGCCCCCCCATGGAGGTGCTTGACTAACTTTTTTGTGGGCGCCCAGCCGCTTAAGACGTGACCACTCAGGGACAGAGGAGAGGGAGGATGCCAAAACAGGAGACACAACAAATAGATGGGTGTACTGGCGCTCCCAAGACTAATGACAATAGGCACTTTGGAATCACAAATCTTGAATAGTCACAGTGAACAATGTCAGATTTAAAATCACTAAAAATCAATAAAAATGGTGAGAGCCACTGTAGACAGCAGGGAGCCTCCAGCAGTGAGGCAATACCTTTAAGATGGACCCAGGGATCGGGTGAGGGCGCCTGTCCAGGTGTTGATGCCGTGAAGATGGAAACCCCTAGGGGCAAGAAGAGAAGGAGGGGTGGAGGGAGGAGAAACTCAACCCCTGTAGCTTGACCTGGCCGCAAGGATGTTCAGCAGCACAGCGGCGTCTTCTCCTTACTTCAAGCGGCTGAGGTGGCGCTGAGAGATGACGTCATAAGCCGCTGACAGCCGACTCTGAGATCCATGCAGCGCACCGTGCCAAGCCTCGTTCCCGAAGATCCCGATGTGGGAGGCAGCCTCACTGAACCGAGCGCACCACACAACGGTGTGGGCTGCCTAACCGTGAGGAAATTAGCAGCCACAGAAAGGGGGATTACATGTTTCGGGCTGTGCCCTTCATCAGATCCGGCAATGGATTGTACATTCTCACAGGAACAAAAATATAGGAAGAAATTCCATTGAAAAAAAGAAAAACGTCAGGATCAGAGATCCCAGCAATGAACTAGGTCCTTACTCCTGACTAGGCAGGAAAAAAAAAAAAAAACTGAGTGCCTATAGCTGAGAGTGGGTGTATACCCCTTGGCACTGCCCATATGCGTAGTCAAGCTTTTTCCTGCCTAGTGTCCTACCCCTGTAGGGTATAGTATAATCCAATGGTTAAGAAGAATCAGGAGCTGTGTCCGTCAATGAAAGAAAGAAAATACATTTATTTTTATTAATATGTATTATATCCAGCTTTTTAATATCATGAACTGAAATATGAATTTGTCGGCCATTATTGGCACCTTTTGAAACGGTGTTAAAAATCTTGCTTGCTGCATTTTTGGTGCATATTTGGCAAACCACACTAAAAATGCATCTCCCCGTTGAAATGCATTAAAAAGGCAGCAAGATCGCATAAAAAATGCACCCGTGGTGCATTTTTGATTTTTTTTTTTTTTTTAAAAACGACCTATTTAAAAACACCAAACGCAAGATAAAGTCACGACAAAATCACGCCAAAAATCGCATTTTCAGCAGCCATTATCTACAGGTTTATCTTTCAGCACATCGCTGAAAATAGGGACCAAAATTTTGGTGCATCACTACTAAAAAGGTAGGCGCAAGTTTTGTGATCAGTACAATTTAGAGTTGGTTTACACTGGATGCAGTGCGTTTTTATTCTGTATCAAAAATAGACAGTATTTACCATGGATTTCCATGGCCCTAATTCCAGTGCAGAGCGTTCCAGTGCAGTCAACCAAAGTAGAACATGTTGCATTTTCTGCATGGAATGCGGCAAAACACGTCAACACGTCCTCAATTGTGATGAAGATGCAAAAAAAAAAAAAAAAACCTGAATATATTAAAACATGCATGCAGAAACGCATTTGGAATGCAGAAATTGTGGTGTGAATCTGCCCTTAAACTTGTCAATATGTATACAGAAGAAAGTTGTTCATATTGGATGAAGATCTTTTCCACAGCTTTTCAAAGTAAAACTAATTGTTTTAAATGCACTTCCAAAAGCCAATCAAGCTTTGTCTCAACTCAAAACTGTCAAGTATAGGTAATCTATTAGCAGAGATAATGAGTGCAAAGATAATGAGTGCTCAACAGCCACCTCATGTAACATGTAGCAGTACTTCTTTCCCTTATCTTCTGCTACTTGAGCTCTTAAAGTAAAGGATAGAAATGTATCGTGGGTATTTAACGGCTTTATTGCAAGGAAACACCAAATGTTGCTAATTGTTTACATATAATGAGGAGAATAATTACATGCAGCAACTTCAATAATGGAATCTGCAAAAATCTATCAGCCATCATTATCGGAAGTTATTAGACATGACAGCAAATGACAGGCAATTCCTCAGATTTATTTCCTTGTACCATTTAATGCTATTAATTTAAAGAAGGTCGTTAGCCAAGCGCTTTGCTGAATAAAGTCTCGGTGCCAATTAACTGCTGTCAGCATCGATTGTAGATTATTTATTAGCAGAAGCAATTAGCTTGCTCCAAATGCTGTGAAAACTCAATAAGAGGAAAACATTTCGGAAACTTGCCTGCTTGTCTTTAAAGGTTAAAGCTTCATTTTCCATTAGAGCTGAAAAATCTTTATTTCATTTCCCTTTCCTAGACTGCTTGAAGCAGTGCTTGGAGCTGCGGCATCATAGTACACAACTGTAAAATCTGTACATGTAGATTTCAAATAGATTGTGGCAATGACAACATTTAGTGGATAATAGCAAATTGGTAAGATTGGCCATTGCAGTGCAGGTTCCCATAGAGCAATGAACAACCAGACTTCTAAGGGGGTGCTTAAAGTTGAACTACCGTATGTTCTCTAAATTAAAAACTGCTCGTGGGTAGATGGTTTGGAAGAACAGGCACATTTCTTCTACCATATAATCTGTTCCTCTTCTCCTTAGTTTTGTTTACACTGCATGTGGTGCATACACAGTACAGTGTACTTTCCTGGCTCATTACCTACATCTATAGAGATGCTAAAAAATGGAGCCAGGTACCAGTGTAACTCAAGCTTGCAGGAAGTGGAGAGAACATAGTCACCAGATTCCTTACATTACTACCCCACTGGATGGATGTACAAAGTCCATACACTTGTGTTCATTGGGAAGAATTACCCCCTTACAGATCGCTAAAAAGACTAATGGTGTCAGTGGGAACTTGCGTGAGAGGCAAAAATTGCTCATTGCTCAAGGAACCCCTAGCAACCTCTGGGGGAACTCTAGAGTTCCATGGAACCTGGACTGAGAAACCCGGCTATAGAATGTCACTGATGCCTCACTTTTTTTTTTTTTTTTTTTTTTTAAATCAGGTCAACATCTAAAGCAGTGTTTCTCAACTATTTTCAGTCGATCCACCCTTCAAAATGATGGACAGTCTCGAGGCACCCCATTCTAAAATGTAAAACGCTATTCTAATCGCTTTACAAAATGCAGCAACATTCACACGTGGGACACCCAACATTGGAGGGTATTCTTTGAAAGCAAATACACTTTCGCACACTGGTATTGACTAGTATTCCAATGTTTCTCTTCCTCAATTTCTCTCAATTTCTCTCCATCAGTCAGCTACAGTCACCCTAGTGCTGCGGAGGCAACAAACCAACTCCTTATTAACAGACGCCATGGGTTGTTGGGATGCCAGTATCTAGAAGGTTGTAATGATGCATAATGAAAACTCGTGTCTTTGTGTAACTAAAAGGCAGACTTCATCCACCTGCTGGTTTGTATACGATTTTTGATCAATTTTTAGGCATTTTACCAAGGTACTCCTGAAGAAACCTCAAGGTACCCTCAGGGTGCCAGGGACACCCTGGTTGAAAAAGGCTTGTCTAAAGAATTATTGTATGATTTGTTTATGGAGCACAGTGAATTTGCATGAGATCACGCTTATTTCCATTTGTTTTTCTTTGAATAATGGCAGCTACTTTTCAGATTGTAATTGTCCTGTAAACAAACTGATCAGTAGTGATAACATTTCTGGAAAAAAAGAGTGCAAAGAAAGTTTTGATGTTTGCATTGAACAAGTGTTCAAAAAAAAAAAAAAAAAAAAAAAAGGTACATAATCTTACAAGCACATCAACTGTAAAGTCAGAGGCAACAGCATCTCAAACAAACTGAAGTGACTGGCTACTAGAGAAATAGACTAAAGAACAAATGCTACAGAAACAGGAAGATAGATACGATATAGCATTTATAACAGATTTAAACAATGTAAGAAACTGGAGGCAATTGTGAAACACCACTGACCAATATCACTTGAAGGATAAAGTCTAGGCTAAGTTACTCCCTAGTAAACAGAGGTTCATATATAGGAGGGCTCCAGCCCTAAGGAACAAACAAAGCAATCAAATGGCCGCTGATCGCTTGGTTCTCAGTCTTCACAAGTAGAGAGCGGTGACTGGCAGTCACGGACTCACTGCTCTGCCCCTGCAGCGCTCACAGGAGCATCGGACTGCGAAGGGGTGGGAGCAACTGGCTTAAAGCTTTCAGTGGCACCCAGAGGCCGGTCAGGCATCTGGGCCGATCCCAACATTGTCAGGATCCCTGCAAAGCTTGGAACAGCTCTGTGACGTCAGCTGCAACAGACTTTAGCCTATTGTCGGCTGAGTCAGGGTCACTGGAGCGTGGAAGTGCATTCCTATGCTCCACAGGAGCAAAAATCTTTGGCCATACTTCTCCTTTAACGACTTTCCGCCCATGCTATAGCCGAAAGATGGCTACAGAGGGGGCTCCCAGTGCCGGGAGGGCTGCAAGACATCCTCCTGTCATTGGGTATTGAAACCCGGCTGATCACAGAACAGAGTAAAGGGCAAGTCCCAGCGGCCCTTTCCTACGTGACCAATGGCAGCTGATCACAGAAGTAAACTGAAGAAGGTTATCGGCTTTTTTTTCTCCTCACAATCAGTGTGAAGAGACTAGAAGAAAACTTGTAACCAGCTTCCGTTACAGGGACATCGGTCCCAATCAGTGCAGCCACATCAACGCCAATCAGTATAGCCTAGCAGTGTAGGAGAAAAATGTTCACAAATTTCTAGAAAAAAATAAAACCTAGTGGTGAATAAATACCACCAAAAGAAAGCTATTTGTGTGAAAAAAGAAAAAAAAGGATTTTTATCTTGCCGTAAAATCCTTCTCTGATGTTCATTGACCGACAGCTCCAGAAACTTGATCATTGGGTTATGCTGCCCCCTAGAGGAGTAGGACACTAGGCAGGAAAAAGCTTTACCACGCCTAAGGGGCAGTCCCAGGGGGGTATACTCCCACTTCCTACTATAGGTATTCAATTTAGTTGCAAGCAGTGCCAGAAGAAAAATAACCCAACTCAATAGAGGGGTGGGTGCTGTGCCCACCAATGAACATCAGAGAAAAGGATTTTACAGTAAGACAAAAATCCATTTTTTTTTCTCTCATTCATTGATGGGCACAGCTCCAGAATCTTGACCATTGGGACATCCCAAAGCAGTGTTAAACATGGGAAAAAAAAAAAAAAAATCAGCAGAAAAAGGCTAACCCTAGCCAACCAGGTAACATTGAGCTTAACCAGGAACTGGAGCTCACTTGAAGAAAAAAATAAAAAAAACATACACCCTCAAAGAAGGCTAATCCTCTCAAACAGCAGTCTGCAAAACTTTGTGGCCAAAAGGCAGCATCCGCAGATGACAGCACGTATTTTATAAAATTTTGTGAAAGTGTGCACAGACGACCAAGTGGCCACCTTGCAAACTTGCACCACTGACGCCTGAAGGTCTAGGAGGCACTAAGCGCCCATGTAGATTGTGCCTTAACAGGGAATGGAGGAGCCTGACCCATGATGGAATAGGCCTGAAACTACCGCCTGTCTTGTCCATTTGGAAATGGTCACGGCAGACATGACCAACCCTTTCCAAGGTCCATCCGTAAGGACAAATAGCAAGGCTGATTTCCGAAAACAACTCAGTTGCCGCAAGGTGCACCCAGATTGTCCGACCCACATCCAGAGAGAGCAAGGGAATCGCCTTAGAATGTTTAGGCTTAAGACACAGGGATGGCAACACATCTTCATTCAGATGTAAACCAGAAACAACCTTAGGAAGGAATGACTGACAAGGGTGAAGAACCACATTATCTCCCGAACCGAACCCCCCCTGAGTAAAGGTGCGAACCAAAGAATGCGTAGCCAAAGGACGGTAAAAATGGATTTTTGTAAAATCTTACCGTAAAATCCTTTTCTCTTAAGCTCATTGACAGACGTAGTCCTCCTTGATTAATATCAACTCGGGTTATACTGCCCTCTACAGGAGTAGGACTAGACAGGAAAGAAAACGTTCTGGCCACACCCTAGGGGCAGTCCCAGAGGGTATATCCTCTCACTTCCTGCTACAGCAAATCAGTTATGTCACAAAGCAGTGTTTAGAGAATTTAAAGCAACCCAACTCAAAAACAGAGGGGCGGGTACTACGTCTGTCAATGAGCTTAAGAGAAAAGGATTTTACGGTAAGATTTTACAAAAATCCATTTTTCTCTGTCGCTCATTGACAGACGTAGTCCTCCTTGATTAATAGCAACTCGGGACGTCCCAAAGCAGTGCCACAAACGAGGGGTGGGAAAATGGAAATCAAAATCCAATCTAGAAGGCCCAACCGGTGCCAACTAGAAGTTTTAAAGGCTCATCAATCACACGATGAGACTCAACTGAAATTCCAACGGAAAAAAACCCTCGAGGTAGACCACCGGTCTCCTCAAATTGCGGCCTGCAAAACCTTGCGGCCAAATGAGGCATCTGACGATGCCATCACATCAACTTTATAAAATTTTGTAAAGGTATGAACCGACGACCAGGTAGCCGCCTTGCACACCTGGACCACTGACGCCTGATGGCGGTAGGCCCAGGAAGTACTGAGCGCTCGAGTGGAGTGCGCCTTAACAGGGAACGGAGGATTCCGACCCTTAATAGAATAAGCCTGTACCACCGTCTGTCTAATCCATTTGGAGATAGTCGCGGCAGATGCAGGCAACCCCTTTCTGGGGCCATCCGTGATCACAAAAAGTGAATCCGTCTTACGGAACGATTCCGTAGTCTTCAGGTATATCCCGATTGCCCGAACCACATCCAAGGAATGCAACGCATATTCCTGAGGATGATTGGGCTTAGGACACAAGGAAGGTAGCACAATATCTTCATTCAGATGAAAATCTGAAACCACCTTAGGAAGAAAGGATGGCTTCGGATGAAGAACTACCTTATCCCTATCAACCACTAGATATGGGGAATGGCATATGGGGAATGGCAGCCAGTTCTGACACCCTGCGTGCAGAAGTGATAGCCACCAAGAAGGCCACCTTCTGGGATAATGTAAGCAAGGGAATCTCCCTGATATTTTCAAAGGGAGGTTTCTGAAGAACCGACAAACCCCAAATTAAGATCCCAGGGCGGTAAGGGCGCGCGCACTGGCGGAGCCAAGTGCCGCACCCCCTGGACACCAAGGAAATGAGTAGCCCAAGGCTTCTGAAAGAAGATTGCCAATGCTGAAACCTGACCCTTGATAGTGCTCAAGGGTAGTTTCTGCTCAACCCCCTTTTGCAGAAAAGCCAAGATTCGGGTCACCGAATAGGTACGTGGGGGAAATTCCAAAGATTCACACCACGCGATACAAGTCTTCCATGTGCGATAATAGACTTTGCTGGAAGTCGCTTTCCTTGCTTTAATTAGAGTAGGAATAACTGAAGCTGACAACCCTCTGTCCTTCAGTACCTGGGTCTCAATAGCCAGGCCATTAAAACCAGCGACTGTAAAGCACGATGGAAGATCGGTCCTTGAGACCGCAGATCCTCCCTGAGAGGAAGTCTCCAAGGAGTGTCCGCGACTAGCCTGTCCAAGTCGGCGTACCCGGCTTGACGAGGCCAGCTCGGAATTTCCAGGATAACTGGAGTTCCCTCCACCTCTATCCTGCGGAGAAATCTCAGCAGCAATTTGAGAGGGGGGAAGACATAGTAGCTGATACTGCCTTTACAGCCCCTTCAGCGCGTCTGCTGCGTCCGCTAGAGGATCACGGGTGCGAGCCCTGTTGAGCCAACCTACCAACAGATCCATATCCGGGGTGCCCCAATGAAGGGACAGCTGATGAAATACCTCTGGATGAAGAGACTATTCCTCTTGATGCAGAATCTGACGGCTAAAATAATCTGCCTGTCCACCCCCGTGATAAATATCGCGGAGAGAACTGGAACAACTGTTCCCCCAATAAGAATGTTGGCCACTTCTATGGCCGACAGGGCACTCTTGGTGGCCGTTGGTGATCGACCTAAGTCATGACCGTGGCATAGTCCGATTGGATCAGAACCGGGCTGCCCTGGAGCTGCTCGGTCCAGTAAATCAGACAAAGTCTGATCGCTCTCAGTTCCAACACATTATCGGTAACCTGGAATTTATCAGAAGAAATGACTTCCCCTGGCTGAGCATCAGAGACCGAAGCCACCAGACCAGAGCCTCCACTCAATCGGATCCGATTGTCCAGGGAATCAGGATTCCGATTCCATATGAGAAGAATCTCCTCTTTGGAGAATTCGGGTATGAGACTGGGCAAACGGTACTGCCTCTAAGGAGGCGACCATCAATCCCAGCCAGTTGACGGACACCAACATCCGAATCGACTGAATCTTCTGGAGTTTCTCCGCATGGAGAAACACTCTTGCCAAGGATGTATCCAAAATTAGGCCCAGATAGTTCAGTCTCCTGGTGGGAACCAGGGATGATCTTTGGGAAAAGCAACGAAAACGCTGATGTCCTGCGAAGATGGGGATATAAGGATAGGCATCCTAAATGTCTATGGACGCCAGGAAATCCCCCTGATGCAGGGAGGCCACCACTGTATGGATGGACTCCATCTCTTCCAAGACCAGAATTGGACGCACCTAGCCCTTTTTCCTGGGCATTGTGAACAAGTTCGACTAGAACTCCTCCAAGGAATGGGAACTACCACTGCTTGTTGTATCAAGCTGTCCCCCGCAAAGCTTTTAAGCGACCCGGGGATGTCGACTATTGGAAGGGAAGAATCGCACCGGTGGAAGTGATCGAAACTCGATCTTGTATCCCGACCATATGACCTTGCGAACCCCTTTATCTGGGATTCTGGTTAAGCCCTGGATCCGGAAACCGGTGAAGACGTCCCCCCACCCTAGAGATGGGTGGGGCCCATTCTGTCAATCCAACGGGATAACAGTGGCTTTATTTAGTCTGGAAATCGGTGAGTCCACTATTGGTGGTACCGTCCATCTTTGTAATGAGGGATTCCTCAAAATGATAGCGCCTAGCCATGCGTTTGGAAATAGCAGGGCTCATTTACGGACGACCCTATTTGGGCAAGGGAAACCCTTCACCATTTTGGTAGGCTTGCTAGTACCAAAAAAGGAATATGAGTCTCAGCTACCTCTGCCGGTGTAACCTCAAGATTTAAGGTTTCCCGGACAGACACAACTAGTGCTTCCACCAACGCTTCTTGTGCTATGGCGGAGGCAGAAGCGTCCTCCTTACTGTCAAAGGAGACCGTACCTGAGACAACAACCCCAGAAAAGGGACTGCAATGACCAGCTCAGAATCCGTATCTGAGGTATCAGATGACATAGGGGTAGGCGGGGGTCGCTCTTCTTGACCCCCGTCCCTGACAGGCTACCTCCACCCGGGATACCAAAGACTCCAAAACTGCTGATAATGCATCATCACAAGTGGGGTACTGGAGGGTCCTGCAGCCACCCTGAGGGGATCAGGTGGGGATACATGTGTGGCAGGGTTCATGTAACAAGACACTTGCCAGCAAACAAAAAAATTGCAAGAAAAAAACATCTTTTTTTTTTTAACTTAGTCCCCCAGCACAGTAGCGCCCCTCAGTCTACCTGCTTGGACCCCTCAGAAAGAGAGAGAGAGAGAACCCAAGGCTCACCTGATGCACAGAAGTTTCTTATCAACCTGCTTCCAGCACTGTGTTACAGACAGGAAGTCTTTGGCTTGCTTTCCCTGGGCCAAGGAGGCGGCTCCGCCCCTTTACACGCCTTCCGGCGCCTCCCAATTACTCCACGAGGTGTTTGGTCACCTCAAACATGGCCGCCCCCATGCTGGAGACACGAGGCTACGCCAATATGGCGGCCTCGTGCGATCTGCAGGAAAATGGCGGCGGCCTGTGTAGGATAGCGGCGGCTTGCAAGTTAGCAGCGGCCTGCGGGATGTGTGCATTCGGCCTGTGCGGCCAGCGGAAGTGCCTCGGCCTGCGGGAGGTGTCCTCAGCCTGCGGGAGGCTGTGCGGCCTGTGGAAGTGACCGGCTTTCTGGAGGGATGGCGATCTGTGGCTGCAGTAACTCAGGCATAGGCATCGGCCTGTGTACACACTAGACAGGTAGGATACCTCTATACCTCAATAGTAATGCCTTTTAGTAGTCTGCCACTGACTTCAGTCACCCTTACAGTCATATAGTGAATTTAGATAGTCAGCTCCCAAACCAAGCCTCCTGGTTCCTATTCACAAAAATCACACTCAAATTGGGGGATCTGTGACCTGTTATAGGATAGAGGGGAGACCCAGAAACTGAGTGTCCGACCATCCCAGAGAGGGGCCCGCGTCCACCAACAAACCCGACAGGGGGAGAGGGGGGAACATTCAACTCACCATACCGGAACCAGGCGGGCGCCAACTCCTGACAGAACCCCTCTCCACCGGGGTGGGGGGGCTGTCGACCAATACGGACGCCGTGACTCTGTTGGTCATTGGCGTCCAGGCGAGACGTTTAACTCGCAGGGTCAGTCCCCGTCCAGTGGGACTATGTCGCGGCCGACCCAGCGCGGAGCTATGGCCTGCACGCGCTCGTAGGCTGAACTGGGGTGACCACTGGATCTCAACATCCAGCCCGTCGCCCAGTTTCAGCGTACTTGCTTGAAGATCTCACAGGAACACTGGAGAAAAAAAGCTTTCTAAAAAAAGTATTTCTAAAAAAAATCCTGCCAGGACCGAAGATCCTAGCAAGGAATCTAGGTCCTTACTCCTAACTAGACAGAAAAAAACTGATTTGCTGTAGCATGAAGTGAGGATATACCCTCTGGGACTGCCCCTAGGGTGTGGCCAGAACGTTTTCTTTCCTGTCTAGTCCTACTCCTGTAGAGGGCAGTATAACCCGAGTTGATATTAATCAAGGAGGACTACGTCTGTCAATGAGCGACAGAGAAAAGAAGACCACCAAGGCCGAAAACCTGGCCCTTGACAGTACCCAAGGCCAGGCGCTGCTCAACAGCTCCTTGGAGGAACGCCAAAATCCAAGCCACTGAAAGGGAATGGGGAGGAACCCCAAAAGACTCACCACGCAATGTACATCTTCCAAGCGCAATGGTAAACCTTCCTAGGAGGTAGATTTTCTAGCCCTTGACAATGTGGGAATCACAGATTCAGACAACCCCCTATCCTTCAAAACCTGGCTTTTAACAGCCAAACCGGTAAAGCAGGATGGAAGATTGGCCCTGGGACCAATAGATCTTCTCTGAGAGGAAGTCTCCAAGGGGCATCGGCGAACAGCCATACCACATCGGCATACCAAGACCGACGAGGCCAGTCTGGAGCAACTAGGATGACCAGATCCCTTCTGCCTCGATCCTTCACAGGAGACTCAGCAGAAGTTTTAGCAGGGATAAGGCGCATATCATAAGATAGTGCGGGCCCCCCCCCCCAGGAGTCACCAGTGCATCTGACACTGTTTTAGACTGCATATTCCTTTGGTTCACATGTGGATTGCTACTAACTTCACCGCTTTTTTACCAATTTTGGATAAATGATTTTTAAATTATATTGATATATTAATTGATATACAAGGGGAGATTATTGGTTTTATTCTCAGTTTATGATATTGTATTATTCGATTGTATCTGACTATGCTACTGCTATGATTTGCAATTGGTGTGGATTGTTGCCGGTTTTGCTTGTAGCATTGCATGTTGTGCCACCCTACCAATATATCCATCTTTGCCATTCACATTGCTGGCCTTTGCTCCTTGTGTGGCGGGACGGCTTGTGGAGGGTGGTACAAGCCGACTACCCAACACCTTGCAAATGTAACAATGACTCAGTAGCACGTTTTGGCTCTGAGGAAGAGGGTTCTCCTTCTAAACAAGTCAGCCCAGTCAGACATTTGTGGACACCAGCACGTCATTCAGCACAGGGGCTCCCTGTTTTTTTTTTGGAGACTGGTTCCATTGTGTTTTATGTGCAAAATCATCATTTGTTTGAGTACAATGGATGTTTTCGGATTTTAATAAACTTTTTTTTAGTGGTAATGCATGAGGTCGGTGCGCCCTTTTGTTTTTCAGTGTATTTTGGATACCCTTGGTCCTCAAGGGGCGGCAAGACCTATGTGGTGCATATAAAGACCATATCAGAACACTTATCCTGTCACATACCATCTGAGAGCAGGAGAATTTTTGTTTCGCATCTGATGTCGGCCAAAGGATCCCAAGACCTTGCCACAATTCTCTGTACCTTCCCGTTGAGACGAAAGGCTAACAGGTCCACCTTGGGAGTTCCCCATCGGAGACACAGCTGAACCTTACAAAGCAGACTACCTCCCGAGCCGCCAGGACACATCCTGTGCCCCGTTGGCGATTGACATACACCACGGCCGTGGCATTGTCTGATTGAATCCTTACCTGGCACCTCTGAAGGCGATTTGCCCAATGAGCCAGACAAATCTTATCGCCCGAAGTTCCAGTATATATTGATGAGTAATTTTGACTCTCCCAGAGTCCAGACCCCTTGAGCACATCCATGCCCAAAACGCTTTCCCACCCGGACAGGGTGGCAACCGCGGGGACCACTGTCCAGTACAGGAGAAGGAAGGATTTGCCCCGCCGGAGAGCAAAGCCACCATACCAGGGACCCTCTCGAATCCCGGCTCAACAGGATCATATTATCTAGGGACGAACGATCCTTGTCCCACTTGGCAAGATCTCCCTTAGCAGAGGCTTGAGTGTAACTGTGCAAACGGAACCGCCTCGAAGGTAGAAACCATCAGGCACAGCACCCGCATGCAAGTCTTGAAAGAAGACTGAATGCTAAACAGGAGCCGAGTCGCATCCTGCAGCTTTGGAGAACTTTCACCAGGAAAAAAAACACCCAGATGACGCCATCTGTGACATGAGGGGGCGGGGTCTCCCGATGACGTCATCTGGCGACCACGCCCCTAATGGCTATATAATAAGCTGCAGAGACCGGCATAATCACCGGAGACGTCGGAGGAGGACCGGAGGAAGAAGAAGAGCCGACAGCAAAAGAGCAGAAGACCAGAAGACCGGAGAGGAGAAGAGAAGACAAGAAGAGAGGACAGCAAAAGAGCAGAAGACCGGAGAGGGAGAAGACGGGATGAAGATTTTTAATAAACTTTCCAAAACGTCTCCTGTCGTTATTTACACACACTGCCTTTTATGGGGTGAATGGGTAGGGGTACAGTGTATTCACATAGGGAGGGGGTCCGGGATCTGGGGGGCCCCCTTGTTAAAGGGGGCTTCCAGATTCCGATGAGCCCCCTGCCCGCAGACCCCCACAACCACCGGCCAGGGTTGTGGGGATGAGGCCCTTGTCCTCATCAACATGGGGGCAAGGTGCTTTGAGGTGGGGGGTGCAGAGCCCCCCCTGCCCCAAAGCACCCACACCCCCCCCATGTTGAGTGCGTGTGGCCTGGTATGGTCCAGGGGGGTGGGGGCGCTCGCTCGTCCCCTCCCCTTTCCTGGCCTGCATGCTCGGATAAGGGTCTGGTATGGATTTTGGGGGACCCCACGCCGTTTTTCGGCGTGGGGCTACCCTCAAATTCCATACCAGACCCGAAGGGCCTGGTTTGGAACCTGGGGGGGAACCCCACGCCGTTTTTTTTCCCCATTTTGGCGTGGAGTTCCCCCTCAAGATTCTCACAGCGCAAGTCGTGCCGCAAGTCGGATCACCCTGATCCGACTTGCGGTGCGACTTCCATTCAAATCAATAGGCTCCCATAGGGAACCATTGATTTTGAATGGAGGCAGAAAAAACGCTGCTAAAAGCTACTGTGGCCAATAACGCTAATGGAAAAAGCTACTGAAAGCATGTTTTTACAGCTGCTTTTTCCCGGCGTCAAGAAACAGCATTGGAGCTCGTTTTTATGACGCCCTGTGTGCATGGAGCCTAAAATTATAGTATACAGCAGTTCATAATTGTTTCCCCATACAGATCTAAACAATTCTGAGGGAGCTCAGCTGGATTTAAATCTAATTTTATGATGGTGAATATTAGCTACTTTTCTACTGGGATAATTTTTTAAATTTTGCACACACCAGAATCTGCATTTTTTGCTAAAAATTACTTTAAAACAACAAAACAATTATAGATTTCCTGAAAAGCACTGTGGAATAAAATGACGGGGGGGGGGATTGGGGGGAGAAGGAAACACTGCAGAAACTGATCTAGCAGAGAATAAATAAGAAATCAATAAGAATCTTGTTTTCCTAGACCTAAGGCTGCATTCACACTTAAGCGTAGAGTTTTTTACCGCAATTTTTACCGTCATTTTACCGCGATTTTCTGGCGTTTTTGGAGGCAGGCATTGACATCTATCAAAAACGCTGGTAATCAGCCCAAAAAGAAGCTCATGTACTTTTTTCAGCTACAGGCGTTTTGCAAAACGCTCAGATGTGAACAGGGGCCATTTAAATTAATGGGGCTTTACTTGTTGGGCGTTTTGGAACGTTTTTTTTAGCGTTTTTGGAGCTGAAAAACTCAAAAACGCCCAGGTGTAAATGGAGCCTAAACAATTTACCCTTGCAGTGCACATGTGGCCCCACTGCAAGGAATAGCATTTTAGTGAGTTGGGCTTTAAATAAAGCCATAATAAAGCCATAAATGTGTGGGATGCAAGCCTGAAGCATAGCTGGGGCCTGGAATAGAGCGTATAAGATATAAAAATTGGGTGGAGAGTGTGCATCTGTCTATAAAATTCTGGCACCATTCCCTTTAGATAAGAAATATGTAAATTTATCAAGTCTGATACAGAAGAGAAAAAAGGGGATTTTAAAAATTGTGCCCAAAAATATCAGCAAAAAAAATATCTTAAAAAAAAAAAAAAAAAAAAAAAGGGGGATATAAAAAAATTGTATTAAAAACAAACAATTATTAACAACCACTTCTGTATGACAAAGTGTTACACATGGGAATACATAAGCATTTTGCTTACAAAGTGAGCTTCTTCAGGATGCAGATGTGTTTAAAGTCTTTATGGTGTATGCCTTAGAATGAGGAAACATGTTATAAATGTCAATACAACATATCAATTCCAGTCAAGACAAATATTTAATATACAATCCAGCATTATGTTGATGTATTTTAAATACATCAACAGTGAGGGGAGCAAGGAGAAAAAACAGACTAAACATGGAAGGATAAAAAAAAAAAAAGAAGAGGGGGGGGGGGGGGAGAAATGTGGGAAATGGGAAACCAAAATGGAGCAAACCATTTGGGGGGGGGAGGGGGGGGGTAAGACAAAGGGAATAAATGGGGAAGCTAAACTAGGACATAACCTTACTCTGAATAAAGTCAGATCAACGAATGACGTGCAAAGGTGTCTTCAATATAGATTGACTATGGCTGTTAAATGTGGACAAGAACAGGTGTGGAACCCCCTGAAAAATGTGGACAAGAACAGGTGTGGAACCCCCTGAAAAATGATGATCTATTGCATATCCACAACCTAGTATCCATCAAGTCAATCAGCAATGACAACACAGGGTGCCCAGATTATCTTTCCATCACTTAGATGTGTTTCTGGGCACCACGTGGTTTCATTGCTGATTGACTTCTAGTCCACCTAAATTGAAGACACCTTTGCACTTGTTCAAGGACATTTGTTGATGTGACTTTATTCCGGATAAGGTTATGACCTGGTTTAGCTGCCCCCATTTCTTCCTTTAGTCATCCGCCCCCCCCCCCCCCCCCCCAATTGTTTGATCCATTTCGGTTTCCCACATTTAATTTTTTCTACCCCACCCCCCTTTTTTTTATCATCCTTCCACATTTTGTCGGTTCTCTCCTTGCTCCCCTCATTGTTGTATTTACCATGCTAGATTGTATATTATATATTCATGTGTTGACTGGAATTGGCATTATGTATTGACATTTATACCATGTTTAAAGTCTTCATGGTGTATGCCTTATAAGTAAACATCTGGATCCTGAAGCAGCTCACTTTGTGAGCGAAACAAGCTGATCCATCCAACTATATGCGTAACACTTCTATTATACACAAGTGGTTGTTTAAAAAAAAAAAAAATTATGCATTTATAAAATTATACCTTTTAGATATTTTTGGGCACAATTTTTAAAATCCCCTTGATACATTGAGTATTAGCTATAATAAAAGGTATAAGATATAGAAGATATTTAAGATCATTTATATAAAAAAAAAAAAAAAAAAAAAAAAAGGAACACATGCACTTCTTTGAATGTTTTCTAGCTATCAATATTGTTACTTTGTAAACCTGTACACTTTGCTACCAGAAAGTAATGGGATTTTTGACCTACTGTAAAATCAATTTCTCTGCGTTCATTGACAGACACAGTTGTAGGATTCTTGTCCATTGGGTTACACTGCCCCCTTCAGGAGTAGGACACTGGGCAGAAAAAGAACTAAGACAGTCCCAGGAGGTATACACTACCCCCTTCTCGGCTATAGATTGGTTACAAGCGTCAGACGTATACCACCATAGGGAAACGGGTACTGTGTCAGTCAATGAATGCAGAGAAATGGATTTTACGGCAAGTCAAAAATCCAAATTTTCTCTTTTGTCCTTTGACGGGCACAGCTTCTTACTATTCTTGACCATTGGGATGTCCCAAAGCAGTGTCAAACATGGAGGTATGGGAACAGCAAAACATTCCAAAGCTAAACATTAGCCCAGGGCTGGCCCAAGACATTGTGCTGCCTGGGTCCAAGAATGAAATGATGACTCCCCGCCCCCCCCCCTCCAAAAAAAAATCACGCCCACCAAAATGCCCCCACATTCATTATTTTATATAAATATACAATTTTGAAAATATAATCTAATCCCTTATCTTCCTCCATAACTCACCACCAGACCAGTCCACCAAACACCAACTGTGTCCTCGGTCCTCCTGTCCCCCCCAAGAAGATCCAGCCTGCCCTACGTGGGATGGAGTGCGCAGATGTCTGACGTCATTTCGCACATCACAATCACGTGAGGAACGTTCCCATCAGTTTGCACTTCTGGTGGCAGTATGACATAGGGAAATGCCGCCCGCAACGCACCGCAAAATGACGACAACTGCTGGAAAAGAAAATCTTGGGAGTCAAATTGCTGCCCCTCTCTAAGTGCCGCCTGGGTCCGATGGACCCAGTGGGACCCATCGTAGGGCCGTCCCTGCTTTAGCCAACCAGATAACACGAGCGCAACAAAAACTGGAGCCCACCTGAAAAAAGAAAAAACCTTAACCGCTTGCCTACAGTGCACTTTCACCCCCTTCCTGCCCAGACCGATTTTCAGCTTTCAGCGCTCACACTTTGAATGACAATTACTCAGTCATGCAACACTGTACCCATAAAAAATTTGTTTCCTTTTTTTCACACAAATAGAGCTTTCTTTTGATGGTATTTAATCACTACTGGGTTTTTATTTTTTGTGCTAAATAAATAAAATATTGTGAAAAAACGCATTTTTCTTTGTTTCTGTCATAAAATTTTTCAAATTAGTCATTTTTCTTCACAAATTTTGGCCAAAATTTATACTGCTACTTATCTTTGGTAAAAATAACCCAAATAAGTGTATATTATTTGGCCTTTGTGAAAGTTCTAGAGTCCACAAGTTATGGCGCTAATCATTGAAAATTGACTTACTTGATCACACCTGATGTACTGAAGGCCCATCTCATTTCTTGAGACACTAAAAAGTCAGGAAAGTACAAATACCCCCCAAATGACCCCTTTTTGGAAAGTAGACATTCCAATGTATTTAATAGGGGCATGGTGAGTTTTTTGAAGTTGTAATTTTTTCCCACAATTCTTTGCAAAATTATTATTTTTTTTTTTACAAATTGACGTATTAACAGGTTATTTCTCTCACACAGCATATGTATACTTGCAACTACACCCCAAAACACATTCTACTACTCCTCCTGAGTATGGCGATACCACATGTGTGAGACTTTCACAGCCTGGCCACATACAGAGGCCTAACATCCAAGTAGCACCGTCCGGCATTCTAGGAGCATAAAATTACACATATAATTTCCTGACAACCTATCGCACTTTTGAAGGCCCTGGAGCACCAGGACAATGGAAACCCCCATAAAATGACCTCATTTTGTAAAGCAAAACGCCCCAACGTATAATTTTTGAGGCATGAGTCTTTTGAATGTCATTTTTTTTCCACAAGTTTTTGGAAACTGTGGAAAGAAAATGAAAATGCATTTTTATTTTTACACAAAGTTGTCCATTTATGAAATATTTCCAACACATAGCATGTACATAGCAAAAATTGCACCCCAAAATACATTCTGCTATTCCTCCTGAGTATGGCGATACCACATGTGTAACACTTTTACACAGCCTAGCCACATACAGAGGCCTAACTTCCAAGTAGCACTTTACACAAAGTTGTCCATTTATCCACTTTAAGACTGGGCCTATTTTTGACACTTGGTGTTTACAAGCTAAAATCATTTTTTTTACTAGAAAACTACTTAGAACCCCCAAACATTATATATTTTTTTTAACAGAGACCCTAGAGAATAAAATGGAGATCGTTGCAATATTTCTTTATCACACCATATCTGCGCAGCAGTCTTCCAAATGCAATTTTTTTTAAAAAAATTCACTTTTTTTTAAATAAAAAAATAAGAAACCAGTAAATTTAGCCCAATTTTTTTCCATAATGTGAAAGATAATGTTACGCCGAGTAATTAGATACCCAACATGTCATGCTTCAAAATTGCGCACGCTCACAGAATGGCGCCAAACATTGGTACTTAAAAATCCCCATAGGCAACATTTTAAAAATTTCTACAGGTTACCAGCTTAGAGTTACAGGTGGGGAATTGTCCTCCAAAGACCATGAGTCACCAGGGGTACCCCACAAAAAAAGTGTAACACAAAAGGACAACCACCACTGCGCTGGCAACACCACCTGGTCACCAGGCACAAAGCACCAAGCGATCCTCAGCAGTGAGGGAGAGGACCCCACCAGACTCCCCACCTCGCAGAAACCAGGCACCGCAGCCACCAGGAGAATCTGCACTACACGAGCGGTGATCAAGAAGTGAAAAGATCCAGGAGTCAGCACCAGGGGATGAGGAGGGGCTCCTACCGCCGCCTACAGGGCTCCACTGTCATGGCTGCTGCCATTTTCAATGGCAGACCACTGCAAAATGGCCACCGGACTACACAAACATGACTGCCGTGCATAGAAACAGGCTACAGCAAAATGGCGGCACCAGATGAAGGGGGGGTGCCTGACGGCAAGTAGGGGAACCTGGGGGTCTAATCCCAAGGAGGGGCCCACGTCCACCCCCAAACCTTCCAGGGGGAGAAGGGGGGACAGCTACTCACCATACCAGGAACCAGGCAGGCACTGCTCCAGACGGAACCCCCGCCATCAAAATAGGGGGTTGTCGGCAAGGAGGAATGCTGCAACCCAGGCAGGGACCAATGCCTCCGCCGCAGCTTCCACAGCATCCTTTATTTTTAAAGTTTCACGCACAGACACAATCAGTGCGTCCAGCAGCGCCTTTTCGTGCACAGCTACAGTTGTGAAGAAATCCACTTCCACCTGGGACACAAAAGGACTCCAGGACTGCAGTCAGTGCATCAATGGATGGTTGGGACCCCGAGGGCCCCACAGCCTCTAAGAGGTCAGGTGGGGAAACATACTACAAAGACTCCATAAGTAAAAAGGGGGACCACCACAAAATGTGTCAAAAACACGGCCCAGGACAACCTTGCCACGCTAACACCACCAGGTCGCCAGCAACAGAGCACCCCACAATCCTGCAGAAGAGAGGGGGAGGACCCCACCAGACAGGCACCGGCTGCACCAGGATAAAACCTGCTTCACGTGAGGAGTCCAGGGAAAGGAAAGACCCAGGAATCAGCACCAGGGGAAAGGAGGGGCTTCCAAAGCTGAAATCGCCCCCCAGAGGCTCCTCTGTTATGGCCACCGCTTATTAGTATGCTGGACCAAGATGACCCACAGGGACCACCAGAAGACAGAGGGGCCTAACGGGAAGGAGGGGAACCCGGGAGCAGGACCGTCCAACGGAGGGGCCCGCGTCCACCCCAAAACCCTCCAGGGGGAGAGGGGGGGGACAGCTACTCACTTTACTTGGAACCAGACGGGCACTGCTAGAGACAGAACCTCCTCGCCATCGAAAAAGGGGGGCTGTCGGCTAGGAGGAACGCTGCAACCCAGGCCAAGACCCGGTCATATGCGACCTCACGAGTGGTTTAACTCGCAGGCCAGCCCCTGTCCAGTGGCGCTATGTCACTGCCGACCTAGCGCGAAGCTGTAGTCTGCGTGCGCTTGCTGGCCAGACTGGGGTGACCACTGGATCTAGATTATCCAGCATGTAGCCCAGTCCGGCAGTTGATTGTAGATCTCGCAGGAAAAAAAAAAAAATTTCCAGGACCAGAGATCCCAGCAAGGAACAAGGTCCTTGCTCCTGACCATGCAGAAAAAAAACTGGGTATCTATAGCAGAGAGGGGGAGTATACATCCTGGGACTGCCCATAGGCGTAGTCAGTCTTTTCTGCCTAGTATCCTACTCCTGTAGGGGACAGTATAACCCAACAGTCAAGAATCCTAAGGAGCTGTGTCCGTCAATGAACAAAAGAGAAATTGTATTTTTCTCTTTTGGTGAAAATATAAGCAATTGAAATAGAAAAAGAAAACTGGATTTTTGACTTACTGTAAAATCCTTATCTCTTAAGTTCATTGATGGACGCAGTTCTCATGCATATCAGTAGGGTCATACTGCCCTCTACAGGAGTAGGACACTAGGCAGAAAAAAGAGTTCTGGCTATGCCTATGGGCAGTCCCAGGGGGTATACCCTCTCTTCCTGCATAGGGGGTCAGTTTTGTATCAAAGCATTGTCAGAAAAATAATACCAACCCAACTCAAAATAGAGGGGCGGGTACTGCGTCTATGAACTAGAGAAAAGGATTTTTACGGCAAGTCAAAAATCCAGTTCTCTCTATTGTTCATTGACGGACGCAGCCTCTGATCAGTAGGGACCTCCCAAAGCAGTGCCATAAAATGAGGGGTGGGAACAGCAGAAAAAACAAGTCCCGAAGGCCAAACATAGCCAACCAGGCAACACTGGACTCATCAGAACAAGATGTGGCCCACCTGAAACCGTAAACACCCTCAAGGAAGGCCAAAAAGCCACCTAAACAGCAGCCTGCAAAACTTTGTGGCAAAAAGATGCATCTGCAGATGCCAGCACATCCACCTTATAAAATTTGGTAAAGGTGTGAACAGACGACCAGGTAGCCGCCTTGCAAACCTGAAGCACAGATGCCTGATGGCAAAAAGCCTAGGAAGCACTAAGCGCCCTAGTAGAATGCGCCTTAATAGGGAAAGGTGGAACCTGACCCTTAATTGAATAAGCCTGCACAACTGTCTGTCTGATCGATCTGGAAATAGTCGCAGCAGACGCAGGCAGCCCTTTCTTTGGTAAACAAAAAAGTCCGCGCCTCCCACTCAGACAGAAGCAGCCAGCATCAACCATAAAGATGACAGATAAGATAGCCCTTTCTTTGGACCATCCGTGAGTACAAAGAGTGAATCTGACTTTCGAAAAGACTCAGCAGTCACCAGTATGCAGTGTGAATTCCTTAGGATGTTTTGGCTTAGGACACAAAAAGGGTAACACGTCTTCATTTAAGTGAAAACCACCTTCAAAAAAGGAAGGACGGATCCGGATGAAGTACCACTTTATACCTGTGAACCACCAGGTATGGAGGACAGGACAACGCCACCAGTTCTGACACCCTGCGCTAAAGGAAAGCCAAGATCCGAGCTACCGAAGGGGAGCCACAAGAGACTCACACCACGTGATATACGACGTCCACGCACAATGATAAATTTTCCTAGAAGTTGCTTTCCTCGCTTTAAGCAGAGTGGGAATCACTGAAGCAGACAATCCCCTGTCCTTCTCCACCTGGCTTTCAACAGTCAAGCCATCAAAGCCAGCGACCGTAAAGCAGGATGGAAGATTGGCACTTGAGACAGTAAATCCTCCCCGAGAGGAAGTCTCCAAGGAGTGTCTGCGACTAGCTTGACCAGGTCTGCGTAACAAGCTCGGTGAGGCCAGTCCGGAGCCACAATGACCGGAATCCCTTCCGCCTCGATCCAGAGAAGAAGTCTTGGCAGCAACTTGAGAGGAGGAAAGGCATACATTAGCTGATAATAGGTAGGGAAGAGGGATGGCGCACTGTGGTGTGTGAACAAACCATATGTCTTAAATCAAAGTACTAACAAAACGAACCAGTCCTGGGGTCCCCGGTATCCCTCTGAGTTGCTGTGGGAGTCCCATGCGTGTAAAAACAGGATGACCCAAACACCAGATGGGAGGGAGGAGGGAGAATGTGGCGTCGCGGGGGTCCAGAAGAACAACAATGCGGGTTGATATGGATCGGTGTGATCGTCCAGGTGCTGTGTACGGCCTTTACACGGACCGGATACCGGATCCCCCGCTGTTGCCGGAAACCTCCCTCAGTGGAAGTGTCCATCTTAGGTTCAAGGGTGATGTTAAAATCCCCAGCGAACAGCGTGATACCTGTGGCAAAGTCCTTAGTTACATAGTTACAAAGTTAGTGAGGTTGAAAAAAGACAACAGTCCAACCTATGATGTGTGTGTTTGCTTTTAACCGTACATTCTATACCCCTGTATGTTGTGGTCTCTAAGGTGTCCATCTAACAGTTTTTTGAAACTATCAATGCTCCCTGCTGATACGACTGCTTGTGGAAGAGAATTCCACATCCTTACCGCTCTCACAGTGGGAAGAACCCCTTACGCATTTTAAGGTTAAACCGCCTTTCCTCTAGTTTTAGTGAATAGCCACGTGTCTTATTGTATTCCCTTACTCTGAATAGTTTGTTCCTTATGCCAGGGTCGCCAGTACAGTATTTGTACATTGATATATCCCCCTCAATCTTCTCTTCTCCAGAGAGAATAGGTTCAGTGCTTGTAGTCTTTCCTCATAGCTGATGTCCTCCATTCCCCTAATTATTTTTGTTGCCCTTCTCTGGACTCTTTCCAGTTCCAGCACATCCTTCCTGAGGACCGGTGCCCAGAACTGGACAGCATACTCCAGATGTGGGTCCTGGAGTTTCCTCAATGTAGAGACAAGGAAGCCGACCTGGTCCTGATTGGGGGCATATACGTTAGCATAGCAAACAGGTGTGTGTGACCTAGTGATTTCTGGGCAACCTGGTTGGCTCGTCTTGCACGTTTGCTAACGTATATGCCCCCAATCAGGACCAGGTCGGCTTCCTTGTCTCTACATTGAGGAAACTCCAGGACTTTGCCACAGGTATCACGCTGTTTGCTGGGGATTTTAACGTCACACTTGAACCCAAGATGGACACTTCCACTGAGGGAGGTTTCCGGCAACAGCGGTGGATCCGGTATCCGGTCCGTGTAACGGCCGTACACAGCACCTGGACGATCATACCGATCCGTATCAACCCGCATTGTAGTTCTTCTGGACCCCCGCGACTCCACATTCTCCCTCCTCCCTCCCGTCTGGTGTTTGGGTCATCCTGTTTTTCCACGCATGGGACTCCCACAGCAACTCAGAGGGATACCGGGGACCCCAGGACTGGTTCGTTTTAATTTCAACAATAAATTTTTATGCTACTTCTATATCAACACTAAATTGTTAGTGCTTTGATTTAAGACATATGGTTTATTCACACACCACAGTGCGCCATCCCTTTTCCCTACCTATTTTCAGAGTCTGCACTTCATCCTGTGTCAGGGATTTGGCAGCCTGGGTGTTACTACATTCATTGGTTTCACTCTTCATTTACAGTCATTTGGCATTATGATCCGTTGGGAACATATCCAAGGGTTTAGCGCCAGTATTTTTTTTTGTTTAATACATTAGCTGATACTGACCCCATGGGGCCACCAGCGCGTCTGCGGAGTCTGCCAGAGGGTCCCGGGAGCAGTTCACAAACCTCTGTACTTTTCTGTTGACCCGAGATGCCAACAGATCTACATCTGGAGTGCCCCAACGAAGGCACAACTGCTGGAACACCTCCGGATGGAGGGACAATTCCCCTGCATCCAAAGCCTGTTCACTGAGGTAATCTGCCTGCCAATTTTCCACTCCTGGAATGTGAACAGCGGAGAGAGCTGGAACAAAGCGTTTCGCCCATCGAAGGATGCCTGCCACTTTCAAGGCCGCAAGGATACTTTTGGTGCCCCCTTGGTGATTGACATAAGTCACAGCCGTGGCATTGTCCGATTGAATGTGCATTGGACAACCCTGCAGGTACTCGGTCCAGTGAACTAGGCAAAGCCGGATCGCTCTCAGCTCCAGAACATTGATCTGTAACCTGGATTCCTCCAGGGACCAGACTCCTTGAGGAGAAAACCTGCCGAGAACTCCCCCCCTCCACCTGGACAGACTTGACAATTGTCCAATATATAGGGAGGAAGGATTTCCCTTGCTTGAGCATCTGGGACTGAAGCCACCAGATCAGGGACTCATTGGTCACTGGCTCAACTGGATCTGAAAGTCCAGGGAATTTGGATTCTTGTTCCATTTGAGAAGGATTTCCTTCTGGAGGATCCTCGTGAGCAACTGAGCGAAGGGGATTGCCACAAAGGATGACATCATTCCCAGACCTCTCATACAGGTCCGAAGGGACGGCCATTTGCTGGACAGAAACAGCTGAACCGCAGTCTGGTGTTTTTGGAGTTTTTCCAGAGGAAGAAACACCCTGGCTGAGTCCAAAGTCAGGTCCAGGTAGTCCTGTCTCATGAAGGGGAACAAGGACGACTTCTGAAGGTTCAGAATCCATCCGAACTCCTCCAGAGTTCTCATGATTTCAAAATTTGTTTCCAGCACCATAGGAGACTCCGCACGGAGAAGCAGATCGGCCAGGTAACCCAGGACCAATATCCTCCTCTGCCGCAAGAGCTCCATGATCGGATCGGAACATATTTGTGAAAAACCGAGGAGCAGAGGCGAGTTGAGACCAAAGGGCAACGCCACAAACTGTTAGTGATCCTCTCCCACAGCAAAATGGAGAAACTGTTGGTGTCCTGCACAGATTGGGATGTGAAGGTAGGCATCTGATGTCTATGGAGGCCAGGAAATCCCTCTGATGTAGGGAGACCACAACCGATTCCATCCTAATAATTTGAACTCGCAAGAAGCAAATTAGTGCTTTCAGGTCCAGTATTAGACGCACCTTGCCTTTTTTCCTGGGAACCGTGAACCGGTTTGACTAAAAGCCCTGAAAGCGTTCCGCACATGGAACCAGAACTATTACCCCCTGTTGCACCAGGTCCTGAACTGCCCCAGAGAGCGCCAGCAAGCAATCCTTGGACAGTCGCACATTGGGAGGGAAAAACGCTACCAGAAGGACGGATCAAAACTCGATCTTGTAACCGGAATGTATGACCTCCTGAAACCATTTGTCTTGTATCTGGGATAGCTACCGATCCGGAAACCGGCAAATACGTCCCCCCACTCAAGTTACGGGCGAGGGCGCACCTTCAGGCCAAGGTGGTCTTGTCCACAGGTCTGGAGGAACCAGACTTTTGTTTGCCAGACCAGGGCCACTTGGAACTGCCCAAAGGGAGCCTTGAAGGGCTTTGCCTTATCTGCTGACCCTGAGGGACGAAAAAACGTGTGCGCTGAAAAGGAGGGACCCCGTCTGCGACGAGGGTCCTTACCCTTGTTAGCCTGTGGAAGAAAAAGGTACTCTTCCCCCCCTATGAGACTCTTAACCACTTTAACCCCGGAAGATTTTGCTGCTCAATGACCGGGCCACTTTTTTCAACTTGGCACTGCGAGATTTTAACTGACATTTGCGAGGTCATGCAATGCTGTACCCAAACGAAATTTACATCCTTTTTTTCCCCACAAACAGAGCTTTCTTTTGGGGGTATTTGATCACTTCTGTGCTTTTTATTTGTTGCAATATTAATAAAAAAATGATATATTTAGGCCAAAATGTATTTTTCTTCATGACTGACAAAGTGGATAAAAATACGCTCATTGAGAGTATTTTCTTAAGACGGGAAGATTTTACCCCCTTGTTGACCAGGCCATATTTTGCGATTCGGCACTTCGTTACTTTAACGGACAATTGCGCGGTCGTGCGAACCAAATGAAATGTCCTTTTTTTCTCACATGTTGCACCAGGGTCCATGTTGCAAAAAATGCCTCCAGGAACTCCCATTCTGACTACTATAGAGAAAACCATTGCAAAATGGTGGTGTACCAAGATGGCCGCCGATCTCAGCACAAGCCTACAAGAAAATGGTGGCCCTACGTGGTCTGCAGAGCAGCTGAGGACCGGTATGGGGACCCCCTAGACTCAGGATCGATTGGCAGGTGGGCCCTGGAGGAACAGGTAGAGGCCTCCCCTGCGCGATCGCTCGTCTTGCGCACTCCCCCCCCACAGCCAGCCAGGAGCGTGGTTCCAGCCCGCATGAATAGGCCCAATAGCCCCCAGTGTGAGAAGGGGGGCGACATCTCCTGACAGAACCCCTCTCCGCTGAAGTGGGGGGCTGTCAGACAAATAGGAATGCTGTGACTCGGGCCAAGATACGGCCGTGTGCGACCTGGCGAGACGTTTAACTTGCAGGGCCAGTCCCCATCCAGTGGGACTATTTTGTAGCAGTCCCAGAACGGAGCTGAGGTCTGCGCGCACGCGCTGGTCGGCTGGGGTGACCACTGGATCTATACATCCAGCACGTCGCCCAGATCCGGCATAGTTGCTAGTAGATCTCACAGGAAAAAAATCCGGAGAAAACACTAAACTAAAAAAAAAAAAAAAGAAAATGGGTTTTTGTAAAATCTTAACGTAAAATCCTTTTCTCTTAAGCTCATTGACAGACGCAGTCCTCTTGATTAATATCAAATTGGGTTATACTGCCCTCTACAGGAGTAGGACACTAGGCAGAAGGAAAACGTTCTGGCCACACCTTAGGGGCAGTCCCAGAGGGTATATCCTCCCTCTCTCTGCTACAGGATGTTAGTTATGTCACAAAGCAGTGTCAGAGAATTTAACCAAACCCAACTCAAAAGTAGAGGGGCGGGTACTGCATCTGTCAATGAGCTTAAGAGAAAAGGATTTTACGGTAAGATTTTACAAAAATCCATTTTTCTCTGTCGCTCATTGACAGACGCAGTCCTCTTGATTAATATCAAATTGGGACGTCCCAAAGCAGTGCCACAAATGAGGGGTGGGATAACAGAAATCAAAAATCCAATCTAGAAGGCCCAACCGGTGCCAACTAGAAGTTTTAAAGGCTCATCAGACAAAGGATAAGACTCAACTGAAAACCAAACAGAAAAAAACCCTCGAGGTAGACCAACGGTCTTCTCAAACTGCGGCCTGCAAAACCTTGCGGCCAAAAGAGGCATCCGACGATGCCATCACATCAACTTTATAAAAACTTGTAAAGGTATGAACCGACGACCAGGTAGCCACCTTGCAAACCTGGACCACTGACGCCTGATGGCGGAAGGCCCAGGAAGCACTAAGCGCCCGAGTGGAGTGCGCCTTAACAGGGAACGGAGGATTCCGACCCTTGACAGAATAAGCCTGTACCACCGTCTGTCTGATCCATTTGGAGATAGTTGCGGTAGATGCAGGCAACCCCTTTTTGGGGCCATCCGTAAACACAAAAAGTGAATCCGTTTTACGAAACGAGTCCGTAGTTTTCAAGTCTACCCTGATTGCCCGAACCACATACAAGGAATGTAACGCAAACTCCCGAGGATGACTGGGCTTAGGACACAAGGAAGGTAGCACAATATCTTCATTCAGATGAAACTCTGAAACCACCTTAGGAAGGAAGGATGGATTCGGACGAAGAACCACCTTATCCCTATGAACCACCAGATATGGGGAACGACAGGATAATGCGGCCAGTTCTGACACCCTGCGTGCAGAAGTAATGGCCACCAAGAAGGCCACCTTCTGGGATAATGTAAGCAAGGGAATCTCCCTGATATTTTCAAAGGGAGGTTTCTGAAGAACCGACAACACCAAATTAAGATCCCAGGGCGGTAAGGGCGCGCACACTGGCGGAGACAGGTGCCGCACCCCCTGGATGAAATTCCGCACCAAGGAATGGGTAGCCAAAGGTTTCTGAAAGAAAATTGCTAACGCTGAAACCTGACCCTTGACAGTACTCAAAGGCCAGCTTCTGCTCAACCCCCTGTTGCAGAAAAGCCAAGATTCGGGTCACCGAATAGGCACGTGGAGGAAATCCAAAGGATTCACACCACGCAATATAAGACCTCCATGTGCGATGATAGACTTTTCTGGAAGTCGCTTTCCTTGCTTTAATTAAAGTAGGAATAACTGAAGTTGACAATCCCTTGTCCTTCAGCACCCGAGTCTCAATAGCCAGGCCGTTAAAGCCAGCGATTGTAAAGCAGGATGGAAGACCGGTCCCTGAGACCGCAGATCCTCCCTGAGAGGAAGTCTCCAAGAAGCGTCCGCGACCAGCCTGACCAAGTCGGTGTACCCAGGTCGACGAGGCCAGTCCGGAGCTACCAGGATAACTGGAATTCCCTCCACCTCTATCCTGCGAAAAAGTTTCAGCAGCAACTTGAGGAGGGAAGACCTACAGTAGCTGATACTGTCCCCATGGGGCGACCAGCGCGTCTGCTGCGTCCACTCGAGGATCTCGGGAGCGGGCTACAAACCTCCGCACCTACCTGTTGAGCAGAGCTACCAACAGATCCACCTCCGGGGTGCCCCAATGAAGGCACAGCTGGTGAAATACCTCTGGATGAAGAGGCCATACCCCTTGATCCAGAATCTGACGGCTGAGATAATCTGCCTGCCGATTTTCCACCCCCAGAGTGAATACCGCGGAGAGAGCCGTAACAAACCGTTCCGCCCAATGAAGAATGCTGGCCACTTCTATGGCCGCCAGGGCACTCTTGGTGCCCCCTTGGTGATCGACATAAGCCACGGTCGTGGCCTTGTCCGACTGGATCCGAACCGGGCTGCCCTGGAGCTGCTCGGTCCAGTAAATCAGACAAGTCTGATCGCTCTCAGTTCCAATACATTTATCGATAACCAGGATTCTATCGGAAGAATTGACTTCCCCTGGCTGAGCATCGGAGACCGAAGCCACCAGACCAGAGACTCACTGGTCCGCTCGCTCAACCGGATCCGATTGTCCAGAGAATCGGGATTCCGATTCCATCTGAAAAGAATCTCCTTTTGGAGAATTCGGGCATGAGACTGGGCCTACGGTACTACCTCTAAGAAGGCCACCATCAGTCCCAGGATCCTCATGCAAGTCCGAAGGGAAGGCCAGTTGACGGACAGTAACATTCGAATCGTTCACTGAATCTTCCAGCTCCTGGTGGGAACTAGGAATGATCCTTGGGAAAAGTTGAAACGCTGATCTGTTCAGATAAACTCCCATCTTGAATTCTTGTACCCGGACAAAATGATTGAGTGCTCTTAAGTCCAGAATTGGACGCACCTTGCCCTTCTTTCTGGGTATTGTGAATAGGTTTGAATAGAACCCCTGAAAACGTTCTGCTCAAGGAACGGGAACTACCGCTTCCTGTTGCATCAAGTCCATTACTGCCCCCCGCAAAGCTTATAAGCGATCCGGGGATAGTCGAATGTTGGAAGGGAAGAATCGCACCGATAGAAGCGATCGAAACTCGATCCTGTATCCTGACCGTATGACCTCGCGAACCCCTTTGTCCGGGATTCTGGAAAGCCATGGATCCGGAAACCAGTGAAGACGTCCCCCACCCCAGAGATGGGTGGGGGCGCACCTTCAGGCTGTATTGGTCTTATCTTCAGGTTTGGCTGAGCCGGACTTTTGTTTACCCGACCAACGCCCTTTGAAACCCCCTGAAGGGGCTTTGGAGGGCTTCGCCTTATCGCCCGCCCCAGCGGAACGAACAAACTTTTTATGAGCGGAAAAGGAAGGTCTTCGCCTGTTATGAGGTCCTTTACCCTTAGCAGTCTGTGGTAAAAAAGTGCTCTTGCCCCCAGTGAGATCCTTTATAATCTCATCCAAGGTGGCCCCAAACAGGCGATCCCAAGGGAAATTAGCCAAAGCTTTTTTGGAACCTTGATCCGCCGACCAGCACTTTAACCACAACACGCGTCTGAGGACCACTGCTGAAACCGATGCACGCCCTAACAAGGGAGTGGCGTCCAGGGCGGCGTCACAGATGAACTGTAGCCCTTGTATGATCTGCTCCAGCAAATCGGATACTGCCGGGGGGATACTTCTCCCCTTTATGTCACGGCGTAACAATTTGGTCCATTCTGTCAATGTTTGTGAAACTAAACCAATGGCAACCACTGGCCTAAATGTTAATCCAATCAGGGAAAAAATGGAGCGGGATTCCGCTTCCACTTTTCGATCCACCGGATCCCTAAAGGACGGAGCGTCCTCCCAGCGCAACAGCGCCCCTCAGTGTTACCTGCTTTGGACCCCACAGAGAGAGAGAGAGACCCCAAGGCTCATCACCTGATGCACAGAAGTTTCTATCAACCTGCTCACAGCGCTGTCTTACAGACAGGATGTCTTTTGGCTCGTTTTCCCGGGTAAAGGAGGCGGCTCCGCCCCTTTCCACGCCTTCCGGCGCTTCCCATGCTACTCCTCGAGGTAGCTGATCATCTCCAAAATGGCCCCCCCCCATGCCGGAGACACGAGGCTACGCCAAGATGGCGGCCCCGCGGGAGGATGGCGGCCCTGTGGAAAGATGGCAGCACCTGCTACATCGTGCGGCCTGCGGAAGGCAGGCATCGGCCTGTGCGGCCTGCGGGAGGATGGCGGTAGTCCAGGCATTGCAACCTTATGTATCAGGTAGGATCATATCCTCTTACATGGCCATCCTAACAGTAATGCCAGCCACTGACTTCAGTCATGGTCCCTTTACAGTGCCCACTCATACAGTGACTTCCGATAGTCGGCTCCCAAACCAAGCCTCCTGGTTCTTATTCACCAAATCACCCACAAGAGGGGGATCTGTGATACCCGTTATAGGATAGAGGGGGGACCCAGGATCATGAGGGTCCAATCATCCCAGGGAGGGGCCTGCGTCCACCCACAAACCCGTCAGGGGGAGAGGGGGAACATTTTACTCACCATACCGGAACAGGCGGGCACCAACTCCTGACAGAACCCCTCTCCACCGAGGTGGGGGGGGCTGTCGACCAATACGGACGCCGCGACTCAGTTTCCAACTGGTCGTCGGCGTCCCGGCGAGACGTTTAACTCGCAGGGTCAGTCCCCGTCCAGTGGGACTATGTCGCGGCCGACGCAGCGCGGAGCTAGGGCCTGCACGCGCTCGTAGGCTGACTGGGGTGACCACTGGATCTCAACATCCAGCCCGTCGCCCAGCTCCAGCATACTTGCTTGAAGATCTCACAGGAACAACTGGAGAAAAAAGCTGCCTAAAAAAATCTTGCCAGGACCAAAGATCCCAGCAAGGAACTTAGGTCCTTACTCCTGACGAGACAGAAAAAAAACTAACATCCTGTAGCAGAGAGAGGGAGGATATACCCTCTGGGACTGCCCCTAAGGTGTGGCCAGAACATTTTCCTTCTGCCTAGTGTCCTACTCCTGTGGAGGGCAGTATAACCCAATTTGATATTAATCAAGAGGACTGCGTCTGTCAATGAGCGACAGAGAAAAAGGATCTAGAAAAAAAAAAAAAAAAAAAGCTTTGCCAAGACCAGAGATCCCAGCAAGGAACTAAGTCCTTACGCCTAACTAGGCAGATTAAAACAGACATCCTATGCAGGAAGAGAGGGTATACCCCCTGGGACTGCCCATAGGCATAGCCAGAACTTTCTTTCTGCCATGTATCCTACTCATGTAAGGGGGCAGTATAACCCTACTAATATGCATCAGAGACTGCGTCCGTCAAAGGATAGAGAAATGGGATTTTTTTTACTCACAGTAAAATCCATTTCTCTGAGTTCATCTACTAACAGCGCTCTATGAATCAAACCTACTGGGTTATAGCACCTCCTCCAAGAGTAGGACTAGGCAGAACAAAAAACACTTGGCTACTCCCATGGGCAGTCAGCTGGTATATAACATCCCTCTCTGCTCTAGGTATTCAGTTTAGTAGCAAGAAGTATTAGAAGTCAAAAAGTCCTTTGCAGGTGGGTACAGTGTCTGTCGAACTCAGAGAAATGGCCGCCCTCGCCCCCACCTGGCTGTGACTGACTGGGGGGGGGGAGGCACCCAGTTTTAGTCTCACCTAGGGCAGCACAAAACCAAAATACACCACTGAACTCATCCTCAACAGAGGGGTGGGTGCTTTGTGTCAGGGAACCTCAGAGAAAAGGATTTTACAGTAAGACAAATCCAGTTCTCTTTCGGTCACTGAGACACAGCTTCAATACTTCAGACCAGTGGGATGTCCCAAACATGAGGGGTGTAAAGAAAAACACAGCAAACAGAATTCCCAACAAGGGTAAACATAGCCAACCAGGTAAGGAGCTCAACTAGGAACAACAAACTCACCACCAGGAAAAAAATTTTCACCCTCAAAAAGCGGAAGCCTCTGCAGCCGCAGCCTGCAAAACTTTGCAGCCAAATGCCACATCCGAAGATGCAAGTACACCCCTTATAAAATTTTGTGAATGTGTGTACAGATGACCACGTAGTCACCTTGCACACCTAAACCGCTGAGGCCTGATGAAGGAAGACCAAGGAGGCACTAAGCGCCCTCGTAGAAAGTGCTTTAACAGGGAAAGGAGGAACATGACCCTTAATGGAGTAGGCCTGCACCATCTTCTGCCTAATCTACTTGGAAATGGTCATAGCAGATGCGGCCTGCCCCTTACAAGATCTATCCGTAAAAACAAAGAACCAGATTTTCTAATAGGTTCAGTCACCGCCAGGTAAACCCGAATTTCTCTTACCACATCTAAAGAATGTAAGGCAATCTACTTAGTACGTGTATGCTTACGATATAGGGAGGGTAGCACAATGTCTCAATTCAAATGAAACCCCGAGACAACCTGGAAGGAACGCCTGACAGGGTCGCAACACCACTTTGTCCCTATGAATCACCAAGTAAGGTGACCGACAGGACAAAGCAGCCAATTAACACGCAACGTGCGAAAGTGATAGCTACTAACAAAGCCACCTTCGGCGACAGAGTGAGCAGAGGAATTTAGAGGCTTTTGAAGCACTGACAGAACCAAATTGAGAACCCACGGAGGTACCAGGGATCACACCGGAAGAGCCAGATAGTGAACTCCCTGCACAAAAGTGTGAACCAAGGACTTTGCCGCCAATGGCCCTTAAAACAAAATAGCCAAGGCCGAAATCTTGCCTTTGATGGTGCCTAGAGCCAAACGTTGATCTACACCCAATTGTAGAAACTCCAACATGTGAGACACAGAAAAGGAGCGGGGAGAAACGCCCCGCGACTAACACCCAAGTAATGTACGCCTTCCAAACTCGATCATAAAACTTCCCGGAAGTAGATTTCCTAGCCTTCAACAGCGTAGGAATCACCAACTCCGACAGCCCTCCGTCTTTCAATAGCCAAGCAGTTAAAGCCAGTGACTGTAAAACAGGATGGAAGATTGGTACCTGGGACAGAAGATCTTCCCTGAGAGGAAGTTTCCAAGGGACGTCTGCTACCAGCCTTACCAGGCGTGCATACCAAGGCCAGCAAGTACAGTCTGGTGCCACCAGAATGACTGGAATTCCTACCTCAATTCTGCGTAGCAGTCTCGACATAAGTTGTATTTGAGGAAAGGCGTAAATCAGACGATGTTGACTCCAAGGGGCCACCAGGGCGTCTCCCAGAGGATCCCGAGACCTTGACACGAACCTCTGCACCTTCCTGTTGAGACGTGAAGCCAGCAGGTCCACATCGAGGGTCCTCCCCCGAAGACACAGTTGATGAAATACCTCCGGGTGAAGAGACCATTCTCCGGGATCCAACGTCTGCCGACTAAGATAGTCCCCTTGCCAATTCTCTAACCCCGGAATGTGCACAGCAGAGGGCCGGAAAACATACCGTTCTGCCCACCTCAAGATACCGGCCACTTCCAGGGCTGCCAGGGCACTCTTTGTGCCCCCTTGATTGACATATGCCCCAGCAGTAGCATTGTCAGATTGTATCTGCACAGTCCTTGTAGACGATTCGTCCATTGAGACACACAAAGTCTGATTGACAACCTGAACTCCTCCCGAGTCCAGACACCTTGGGCCGTACACACTCCCAAGACACCTCCCCATCCAGACAGACTAGCATCCGTGGTGATTACAGTCCAATAAAGGGGAAGAAGAGATTTTCCCAGACAGAGCCAGGGAGCAGAGCCACCATAGGAGAGACTCCCTCGAACCCCGACTCAACATCAGATTGTCCAATGACAGCGGATCCTTGTTTCATTTGATCAGAATCTCCCTTTGCAAAGGTCTGGTGTGGAACTGCGCAAACAGAACCGCCTCAAAAGGTGAAGACCATCAGACCCAGCAGTTGCATGCAAGTCCTGAGTAATGATCGATGGTTGGAGAGCAGGAGTCGAACAGCATCCTGTAGCTTCAGAAGTTTTGTCTGAGGAAGAAACACCCGGGCTGACGCTGAATCCAGCGTCAGACTCAAGTAGTCTAGCTTTGTGGATGTAGACCGTGCAGATTTCTGAAAATTCAGTGTCCACCCAAACTCCTGCAGAGTTCACACATGAACGTCCAAGTCAGCTTGTATAGCCGAGGAAGACACTGCACACAGAAGCAGATCATCCAGGTTACCTAGTACCGCAATCCCCAACGCTGGGGCCAAAACCTTTGTGAACAGCTGAGGCGAGACCAAAGGGTAACGCGACAAATTGAAAGTGCTCCTCGCCCATAGCAAAAAAGAAACCGCTGATGCCTGAAATATATTGGAATATGAAGGCAAGTGTCCCTGAGATCAATAGAAGCCAGCAGATCTCCTTGATGAAAGCAAACTTCTACTGTGCGGATGGACTCTATCCAAAATTTTTGAACCCGCACAAAGTGGTTCAGAGCCTTGAGAGCCAAGATCGGACAAACCTTGCCTTCCTTCCTGGGAACTGTAAACAGATTTGAATAAAAACACGTTCTGACTCTGGAACAGGTACAATAACCCCTTGTGCCAACAGGTCCTGCACTGCCCAGTAGAGGCCCTGTAGCCACTCTCGAGACAGGTGAAGTTAAGAACCTTGCCAGAGGGAAGGACCGAAACTCGATTTTGTAACCAAACCAGGTCGTGGACCCATTTGTCCTGAATCAGCAAGGTCCACAGATCCAGAAAGAAACAAAGACCAAAATGCGGGTGAGGGTGCCCCTTCAGGCTGGGGAAAGCTTTTCTGTGGAACCAGAAGTGCCTGCTTTGGACTTGCCATTCTAGGGTCTCTTGAAGCCTCCCACAAAGTTACCGGTGGATCTCAAGCTCTTTTCCTGCGATCCAGACGGATGAGAACATGTGAGCCGAAGAGAAAGGACCCTGCTTACCGCAAGGTTCCTTGCCCTTAGCACCCTGCAGAAGCAATGTACTCTTGCCTCCCATAAGGCCCTTAATGATCTCTTCCATAGAGGCACCGAACAGACTGTCACCAACAAAAGGAAGATCAGTCAGCACCTTTTTAGAAGCCTGGTCATCTGACAAGTACTTCAGCCAGATCATGCGGCAAAAGGTTACCCCTATCACAGAAACCCTTCCGGCCAAGGGGGCCGCATCCAGGTATGCATCACAAATTTACTGTAATCCGTGGATCAACTGATCTGCCAGCTCAGAATGGTGTTGACTCCCCTCCAGATCCAGGCGCAAAATCTTCGCCCATTCTGTTAAGGTCTGGGATACCAAAGTGATAGCAAATACCTGTCTTAAAATTTAACCAGCCACAGTGAGGAGGTACTGGACCAGAGCCTCAGCGTTTGTCCACGGGGTCCTTAAAAGACAGGGGAATCCTCCACCGGCAAAAGTGTGCCCTATTTTAGCCTGGAAACCTGAGAATCCACCAGCAGTGGAAGCGTTTCTTCAAAAGAGACTCCTCAAAAGGGATGTCTCCTAACAAAATGCTTAGGTATTCCAACTATGCGTTTCAGTGATCCCCACTGACTAGTGACAATCTCTTCAAAATAGGTAGGAAAGGGAAACACCTTGGTCACATTGGACGAATTGCAGGTGCCAAACTGCACCGGTGTCTCCGACTCAGCCCAAGCTGAGTCCACCAACTTTAACGTTTCCCGCACTGACACAATTAAGGCCTCCACCAGCGCTTTTTGATGCACGGCAGTGGAGGAGGACTCATCCCCACTATTAGAGCACTCAGCGATGCGTGGATGCAGACACAGTGGGCTGACTCTTGTCTGCGGCAGCCAAATCCACCTCAGAATCTGAGGAAGCAGAGGATACAGGTGAAGGCGGAGGGCGCTTCTTGCCAGGCCTCCTTTGCAGGGCCATATCTACTTTGGCTACTAGCGACTGTAGAGCTGCCGTTATGGCCGCCAGGGTAGACTGACACCAGAGGGTCCCGCAGCTTGCAGTAGGGGATCGGGTGGTGAAATGCGCTCCATGACTACAAAGGGTTAAACGAAACGGCACTGCTCAGTAAAGAAAAAAAAAAACAACACACGAGCCCCCCGTCCTGTGCACCGCTGGGGCACCACAAGAATCAGGGCACCCGCAGCGCTGAATACAGCAGAGGAAGGATATAACCCCAGAGAATTACCACCTGAGCTGGAGAGTGCCAAAACATTCAGTCTGCCACATTGCTGGAAAGAGGAAGAGGAAAAGCTGATCTGACACTAGAGGCCCCCACAGCCTCAGCACTGCATCAGACTACAGGAAAATGGCCACCATTAAAGCTATGGGGAAACCAAAAACATGGCCGCTGGACTACACAAACATGGCCGCCGAAGCTGGAAATACAGAATCCACAGCAAAATGGCGCCGCTGCACGGGACCCTGGACACCAGGGGAAAATTTCACAGACCCCAGGAGGGGGACACTCCCTCCCCCATCGCAGGACCCAGGTATGAACATCTACAGTGGCCGACGGCAGCATCACCCACCACTCCTCCGGCCCAGCACCATGCGGCACCCCCTACCCAAATTCATCCATGCCCCCAAAAGGGGCCGAGGGGGGGAGGAACGGGACAGATGAGGGCACCTACTCAGGGGAGGAACCCCGCAAAGGAGAAGGGGGAAAAGACAAGGGGGAGGAAACACCGGAGGGGCCTACCATTCCCAGGGGGGGCCTGCAACCACCACAGGAAAGGAGGAGGGGGAAACTACTCACCATACCACAGTCACCAGGCGGGCGCCACTCCCAGCAGTCCACCGCACCATCTTGGAATAGGGGTACGCTGCGACTCTGTGACTGAGGTCGTGACCAGGGCTATACGACCTCGCGAGGCGTTTCATTGCCGGTTAGCCCCCGTCCAGTGTGGCTATGTCGCAGCCAAACTAGCGCAGATCTACTAGTTTGGTCGCGCTCGCAGGCTAGACTGGGAAGACCATAAGGATCTAGGATATCCAGTGGGTTGTAGTTCACACAGGAACAAAAATAAGAAAAAAAAAAAAAAAAAAAAAAAAAAAAAGGAAAAAATTCAATTTTAATAGGAAAAAAACGGACCGCAGATCCCAGCAGACAGCCAGGTCCTTACTCCTGACTAGGCAGAAAAAAAAAAAAAAAAAGTTTAAAGAAAAACACCCCTCAAGAGGGAACAGCCCCTCTTACACAGCAGCTTGCAAAATATTGCGGCCAAAAGCAACATCCACAGATGCCAGGATATCAATTTTGTAGAAGTTGGTGAAAGTATGCACCGAGGATTAAGTGGCCGCCTTGCAAACCCAAGAAAAATAAGCAAAAACATGCAAGGAGAAAATATTGCTAGGACCAAGAGATCCCAGGTCTAGACTAGACTCCTGACTAGGCAGAACAAAACTGAATACCTAGAGCAGAGAGGGGGTTATACCAGCTGAGGACGCCTTATGGTACGGTGATCTCGCACCAGCATGGTAAGGAGGCTGTTGAGCATTATCTTGGACAGAGTACATTATTGAATTTTCAGAGCCAGTTTATCCTCACTTTGTTGGACTATGCCATGGCCCACAATTATTTTTGGTTCGGAGGAACCTACTACAGACAGAATAGGGGTGTGGTCATGGGCGCAAAATTTGCACCAAGTATGGCCAATTTGTTCATGGCCAAGTGGGAGGAGGAGGTCATCGGTGACATTCCTAAACCAGAGATTGTGCTCTGGCGGAGGTACATTGAGGACATCCTCCTCCTATGGGATGGCGATTCTCAAGCTCTAGAGGCCTTCATATCAATGTTAAACAATGACAGAGGTATCAGGCTGGCACATGAGAGTAGCAAGTCTGAGATTCACTTTTTGGATTTAAAGATCAAAGTGGTGGGTCGTACTTTGGAGACCTCTACATTTTTCAAGGAGACTGACAGGAACGGATTCATAGATACATATAGCTGCCACCACGTGGCATGGCTCAAATCCGTTCCTGTCAGTCAATTCCTTAGATTGAGGAAGCTGCCTCCCTGAAATCCAAATTTTTGGAAAAGGGATACAAAGAAGGGGAGCTAGAGAAGGCCCTCATACAGGCAGATAATCGCAATAGGGATGATCTTTTGCAACCGCGTGCACGGGAAAGGAACGATGATTTCCAACATGCGTTTTTTTTCCTCTTATTCGATTCAACACTTTTCGGTGAAGAAAATCATTCAAAAACACTGGCACATTCTAAAAAATGATAACATTTTGGGACCGCCCTTACCAGAGGTACCAATGGTCATTTTTAGGGGTGTGCCTCCGTTGAGGCTACAAATGGCTCCAAATCTTGTGGATCCTCCAAGGACTGTCTCCTTTCAGCAAAGAGGGGGCTTTCACCCCTGCAGGAGATGTGCTATTTGTAAAGCGAATGCCTGTAAGTCTAGAAGGGTTGAATCATTCTTCTCTAATAATACGCAGCAGGAGTATAAAATCAAGCCGTTTATCACATGCACCACGCGTTATGTTGTCTATCTTCTACGTTGCCCTTGTGGCCTTGAATACGTGGGTCGCACGATACGCATGTGGCATGTGCGTCTAAAAGAACATGTGGCAAACATAATAAAAGCCTTTCCTAAACACAGTGTCTTGCGACACTATGACCTCTGCCACGGGAGAGATCCCAGTGGTACAGTCTTTTTGGGAATAGACAAATTCCCGGGTGATTGGAGAGGCAGTAACCCGACAAGGGGAGTCTCCCAGTTGGAGACGAGTTGGATTTATCGCCTCAAATCTTATGCCCCTCATGGGCTAGACATCGAATGGGACATCAATTCCTTTATTAACAATTTGTAATTTGAATTTGATGTCAGACCACCCGGGTATTTTGCCATATCGGTTACCATTATAGAAATAGATGTAGGGTTCATGTACTTAAGCAACATCAAGGGATGTAGTATTTTATATTTATATTTTAGAATGCATGTCTACTATTAATGTTTTATTATTGCATGTGTTTAATTTTATGGATTTATGTAATATTTTATATAGTCTGATGTAGTGGTTGGTCGTGCGATCAGAGTTTCCTGATTGATCGGTTGCCTGCCGGGAGGTGGCGCCGTGTCCAGGGGAGGTCATGTGTGACAGTGCAAAGTAGTTTGAAAACATTTATGTATTGGTAACTTTCAGGTTTGACTTTATTGGGCTAACATTGAATGTTGCCGTTTTTTTTAATTCATTATTCAAACCTTCATTTATGTAGTTACCATTGTATTGCCATAGATCTGAATTTAGGGCTTGATTGACCCATGTTCGGAATTTGATTGACATCCGGTTCCGGGTGCTGACACGCAAGTGGACCGCAACCTGTTCCGGATCATTACTATCATGATCCGTCCGTTCCGGTTGTTGACACGCAAGTGTTCTACTTCCTGGTTCTGGGTTGTGATTATCGTGCCCCGCCCGTCCGCTCTGCCAGCGTATATAATGAGAAGGTTTGCCGCAGGCCACACCCCCTGACGACGTCAGTTCCTGATGAAACGCGTAGGAGGAGCCTGCGGCACGTCACGCTGTGACCAACGAAGGGACGCGGCGGCCATTTTCTCGGCAGGATACCGAGTCTCGGGACACTCCGTGATACACGCCTATGATTACAACACAAATGTGAGTTGCCACTCTGTGTAGTTTTGCATGAATAAAGTTTCCCAACAGTATTATGCTATGGAAGTTGTTCCCCTTCTTTTTCATACCTACTTATCTTGAGAGGAGTGGGCACTATCTTTACGGAGGCTGGTACAGGACCTGTCAGTGGATCCGGATCTCATATGCTGAATATGATCGTTGTCATGGGGATCATTGTGTTGTGGTAAGAGGCTAATCTCATTCCTTGGTGGTGGAATCTCTGCACTGGGATATTGGGATTTGGAGTGTCTGTACCCTTTTGGGATCACACATTTTACCTTTCGGAAGATATCTAACATCTGTGTTATAATATGTGTGGACTTTTTCATGATAAATGGACTGTGCTGTTCATCGCAATATCATTTTTTTGCGCTACACCTACTATTGCTATATCGTTTTGTGATCTGTTTTTCTAATTCAGGGTCAAGTGTTGGCAGCTATATTCAGTTTTTATCCACTTCATATTTATATGTTTTTAATGATTATCTACTTTTTATCTATGCGCAGCAAATCTTCCATTAGTATCTGATTTATGGAGCACTGTGTCCATCGTACAAAAGAGAAAAAGGAACCGACACAACTGTGTTGCAACAAATATTGGTATGGAACTCCCAAGTTTTTTTTTAGCTCTTAGTTTACAAGTGTGGAAAAATCATGAAAAACTGGAATGTTTTCAATATGCAACAATAGCAAGCTACACATGGTTCAAGAAAAGAAAGTTTACTCACAATCTTTTTCTTCTGTACCTTTAACTCTTCCAGTGCGTCATCTGCAAAAACACCAAGAATTACAACTGGATTGTCCAATTTGAATAACAGTTTGGGTTAAAGGTTAAAACAGTTGTCAATTTATGGCATATAGGAAAAAGGGCCGTACATAAATGTTTAGTTTATGTAATGCTAGAGAGGACTTTCAGAGACTGAAGACATACTTGAGGTAATTCTGTCCAAAGGAGACTGGTCAAATACTTTAAAAAGTAATCTCTCCCCACTTTATGTCAGGTCAATGACCCACATCAAGGACCCCTGTACTGCAACTCCAGAAGAATCAGAGGCTGGATTCACGCCCAGTTGTTCATGTACAGGTGTACCAGTGCATGCCTAACATGTATGGGCAGGCTTAATATACCCAAGTTGATTGATCAACTTGGGTACAGGCAGCCTGTCAGATTTTACATGCAATTATTGCATGCAGCTGTTCCACCCACAAGCAATAATCACTGGGTTCACCCAGCGGGGACAGCTTCCCCCACCAGGAGGAATTTCACTGTCCACACTGTTGATGGGGAAATCAAGCAAATTGCTTTCCTGCAACCCGCAGATTCAGGAAAGAAATTCGCTCCATCTATGATCGTCCCTAGTGTGTTCAGGTGTTAATAAAACACATAAGGATTTTTGTACTTACCATAAAACAAATTTCTCTGAGTTTGACGGACACAGCGCTCCATAAATCATAACTACTGGGTTATATTGCCTCCTCCAGAGTAGGACAGAACAAAAAACACCTGGCCACACCTATGGCCCGCCCTCAGCTGATATATAACCCCCCTTCTGTTCTACGTAAACGGTTTAGTAGCAAGCAGAATTAGAAGTATCAGAACTCCATAGAGGGGTGGGTGCTGTGTCTGTCGAACTCAGAAATGGATTTTTATGGTAAGTACAAAAATCCTATTTTCTCTTTTACGTTCGACGGACACATCGCTCCATAAATCATAACTACTGGGACATCTAAAAGCAGTCCCAAAAGAAAAATGAGGGGGTGGGGAAAAAACTGAATTTTTGTAAAATCTTAGCATAAAATTCCTTTCTCCGAGTCCTGACAGTCGCCGCCCACTCATTCAGTCTTCACCAATGGGTATTGACCTCTTATCCATAGGAGCAAGCTAGGCATAAGACTTGTTAAAAAAAAATGGATTTTTGTAAAATCTTACCGTAAAATCCTTTTCTCTTAGCTCATTGACAGACGTAGTCCTCGGTGATACACCACCTTCGGGTTATGTTGCCTCCACAGGAGCAGGACTAGACAGGAAATTAAAAAGCTCTGGCCACACCCTAGGGGCAGTCCCAGAGGGTATATCCTCTCTCTCTCTGCCTCAGCAAATCAGTTATGTGAAAAAGCAGTCTTTAGAGATTTTAACCCTAACTCAAAAAAACAGAGGGGCGGGGACTACGTCTGTCAATGAGCTAAGAGAAAAGGATTTTACGGTAAGATTTTACAAAAATCCATTTTTCTCTAGCGCTCATTGACAGACGTAGTCCTCGGTGATACACCACCTTCGGGACGTCCCAGAGCAGTATCACAACTGAGGGGTGGGAAAATCAAATCAAATCCCAATCTAGAAGGCCCAACCGGTGCCAACTAGAAGTTTACAATGCTCATCCTTAATGATGAGACTCAACAAAAGAGAAAAAATTTCTTTTTTTTTTTTTTTTTTCAAACAGAAAAAAACCCTCGAGGTAGACCACCGGTCTCCTCAAATTGCGGCCTGCAAAACCTTGCGGCCAAATGAGGCATCCGCCGATGCCGTCACATCAATTTTATAGAATTTTGTAAAGGTATGTACCGACGACCAAGTGGCCGCCTTACATACCTGGACCACTGACGCCTGATGGCGAAAGGCCCAGGAAGTACTGAGCGCTCGAGTGGAGTGCGCCCTAACAGGGAACGGAGGACTCTGACCCTTAATAGAATAAGCCTGTACCACCGTTTGTCTAATCCATTTGGCAATGGTCGCGGCAGATGCAGGCAAACCCTTTCTGGGGCCATCCGTGATCACAAAAAGTGAATCCGTCTTACGGAATGATTCCGTAGCTTTCAGGTATACCCTGATTGCCCGAACCACATCTAAGGAATGCAACGCATGTTCCCGATGATGCTTGGGCTGAGGACACAAGGAAGGTAGTACAATATCTTCATTCAGATGAAAATCTGAGACCACCTTAGGAAGAAAAGATGGCTTAGGATGAAGTACTACCTTATCCCTATGAATCACTAGGTATGGGGACTGGCATGATAATGCAGCCAGTTCTGACACCCTGCGAGCAGAAGTAATAGCCACCAAGAAGGCCACCTGGGATAAAGTAAGCAAGGGAATCTCCCTGATGTTTTCAAAGGGAGGTTTCTGTAGAACCGACAAAACCAAATTAAGATCCCAGGGCGGTAAGGGCGCGCGGACTGGAGGAGCCAGGTGCCGCACCCCCTGGATGAAATTCCGCACCAAGGATTTGGTAGCTAAAGGCTTCTGAAAGAAGATTGCTAATGCTGAAACTTGACACTTGATGGTGCTCAAGGCTAGCTTCTGCTCAACCCCTTGTTGCAAAAAGGCCAATATTCGAGACACCGAATAGGTACGTGGAGGAAATCCTAAAGATTCGCACCACGCAATATAAGTCTTCCATGTGTGATAATAGACTTTGCTGGAAGTCGCTTTCCTTGCTTTAATAAGGGTAGGAATGACTGAAGTAGACAAACCTTTGTCCTTCAGTACTTGGGTCTCAATGGCCAGGCCATTAAAACCAGCGACTGTAAAGCACGAAGGTAAATTGGTCCTTGAGACCACAGACACTCCCTGAGACGAAGTTCCCACGGAACGTCTGCGACTAACATGTCCAAGTCGGCCAGGCCGGCTTGAGGAGGCCAGCCTAGAATTTCTAGGACCACTGGCGCTGATTGGATCTGAACCAGGCGTCCCTAGAGCTATCTGGCCCCGACCATCCGAGAAAGTCTGGTCGTTTTCTGTTCCCACACATTTATCAGATACCTGATAGTTATCAGGAAAGGTGATCTTTTCTGGTTGAACCTCAGGGACCGAAGTCACCCGACTAGAGGCTACTTGGCCTATCTGGTCAACCAGATCCGATTCCTGTGAGGTATCGGGACTAATCTTAGGAAAAGGTAAAGGAAAAGATCTATTCAGGGAACGGTAACTACCGCTTCCTGTGGTACTTAAATGTTGGAAGGGAAGAATCGCACCGGTAGTAGTGGTTGATGCTCGATCAATTGTCCTGAATACCGGTGAAAACGTCCCCCCACCCTGAAACCGGGTGGGGGCGCACCTTCAGGCTGTGTACTCCTTTACTTCGGGTTTGGCTGGGTTGGTCCTCTGCTTGTCCGACCAGCCCTTCTTGAACCCTCCTGGAGGAGTCTTGCCTTTCCCGCTAGTACCAGCCGGGCGCCCTTTATGGGCGGTAAAGAAAGGTCCTCGCTTGTTGCGAGGTCCCTTAGCTTTTGCAGCCTGTGGCAAAAAAGTGCTCTTGCCCCCAGTGGCATCCTTAATGATTTCATCTAGGTTGGCCCCAAATAGACGATTCCCCTGAAAGGGGAGATTCGTCAAGGTCTTTTTGGAACCTAGGTCAGCTGACCAGCATTTTAACCACAGCACACGTCTGAGGATCACTGCTAACTTAGATGCATGCCCTAATAAGGGAGTAGTGTCCAAGGCTGCGTCACAGATAAACCGTAGCCCTTGTATGATCTGTTCCATCAAATCAGATGTCTCCTGGGGAATATCTTTTCCCCTAAGATCTTGGCGTACCATTTTCGCCCATTCCGTAAGTGTCTGGGAAACTAGACCAATAACAATTACTGGTCTAAATGCTGACCCTATCAGAGAGAAGATAGTGCGGGACTCTGCTTCTATCTTTCGATCCACCGGATCCATAAAGGACGAAGTGTCCTCCACTGGAATAACCGTGGCTTTATTCAGCCTGGAAATAGGCGGATCCACGACTGGTGGTACCGTCCATTTCTTAATGATGGATTCCTCAAACGGATAGCGTCTAGCAATACGCTTGGAAATAGTAAAGGTACGTTTAGAATGCTCCCATTCTCCTTTAATCTGATTACCAAAACATTTAGGTACAGGAAAAGCCTTCGCCGTCTTGATGGGCTTATTAGTACCAAAAGGCATCTCTGTTTCAGTTGCCTCTGCCGGTAAAGCCTCAAGTTTTAAGGTTTCTTGCACTGCCACAACTAGTGCGTCCACCAATGCTTCTTCCTGAATTATAGCAAGAGAAGAAGCGTCCTCCTCACTGTCTGAGGGGGCTTTACCTGGGATAACAGCCCTTGCAGAGGAACCTGCAACTGCCGTGACCATCTCTGAATCTGAGTCAGAGGTGTCAGATGGTATAGGGGTAGGCGGGGGTCGCTTCCTTGACCCCCGTCCCTGACAGGCCGCCTCCACCCGAGCCACCATAGACTCCAAAATTGCTGTAAATGACTCTATACTCTGTGCACCGGCGGGTCCCGAGGCCCCCTCGAGGGAAACAGGTGGGGGAATATGTGTGGCAGGGTCCATGATAACTCCAGTTACTTCCTGGATAATATAATTCAAAAGTAAAGAAAAAAACTTTTTTTTTTTTTTTTTCTGACCCCCAGCGCCACAAAAAAGCCCCCTAGTGTTACCTGCTAGGGATCCCTATCGATCGAGAGAGAGAGAGAGATAGACCCCCAGGCTCACCACTTGATGCTCAGAGTTAAACTGCAAGGTTACAGCGCTGTCTTGACAAACAGGAAGTCTTTTGGCTGGCTGCCCAGGAAGAAAGGAGGCGGCTCCGCCCCTCTGCACGCCTTCCGGCGCCTCCCCCAAGCTCCACGAGGTGTAGGATCACCTCAAACATGGCCGCCCCCATGCTGGAGACACGAGGCTACGCCAAAATGGCGGCTCGTGCGATCCAGCAAAAAAAATGGCGGCGGCCTGTATTGAATAGCGGTGTGCTGCAGGGCACACAACACACTCTCTGCATGGGGATATGGCGAGGTTGGCGGTACTGGCCCTGGCGGACCGCATGGCCGTTCGGGAGGCCTGCTAATAGCTGGAGATCTGATTTGGAAGGCAGTCAACATGTCCGTGGCTTCTGACTGGTAGGTAGCTTATACTTAACCCATAAGATTCCCAGAATGCCACAGATTACATCTTTTAAACATGTATACAATAGATTGTTAGCTCCCAAACCAAGTCTCCTGGCTTTTTGCACACAAAATCACACTCAAAGTAGGAGGATCTGTGACATGTTATAGGATAGAAAGGACTCTTTCTTACCATACAGAGAGGGGCCCGCGTTCACCACAAAACCCGTCAGGAAAAAAGGGGGAACATACTACTCACCATACCGGAACCAGGCGGGCACCAACTCCTGACAGTACCCCTCTCCACCGGGGCGGGAGGGCTGTCGACCGATACGGACGCCGTGACTCATGGTCTTTGGCGTTTCAGCGACACGTTTAACTCGCGGGTTCAGTCCTTTTAATGGGACTTTGTCGCGGCCGACCCAGCGCGGAGCTATGGCCTGCACGCGCTCGTAGGCTGAACTGGGGTGACCACCGGATCTCAACATCCAGCCCGTCGCCCAGTTCAGCTTTCTTGCTTGAAGATCTCACAGGAACACTGGAGAAAAAAAGCTGTCTAAAAAATCCTTTAAGAAAAAATTTCTTGCCAGGACCTAAGATCCCAGCAAGGTATCTAGGTCCTTACTCCTAACTAGACAGAAAATAACTGATTTGCTGAGGCAGAGAGAGAGAGGATATACCCTCTGGGACTGCCCCTAGGGTGTGGCCAGAGCTTTTTAATTTCCAGTCTAGTCCTGCTCCTGTGGAGGCAACATAACCCGAAGGTGGTGTATCACCGAGGACTACGTCTGTCAATGAGCGCTAGAGAAAACGTAATTTACATAGACACACCTATAGAGGCTGTCCCACTGGTCCAATACCCCCCTGCTATCAGCCATCCCAACTCAATTTGGTAGCAAGCAATTTAAAGTGGATTTCCAGCCACAAAAACATTTTTTCAATGAAATTACCCCCGGGACAGTCAGGGCTAGTACATACCACAATGGCTAGCCTCTGATCTGTCCCAGTTCGCACTTACCTGCAAGAAGAAATACTCACTTTTAAAATTTCTTCTCCAGCGTTGCCATCTTTTATGTGGGCAGCTGAAGCCAGCGCGATCCTCTTCTGCGTCCTCTTCCGTGTCCTCTTCTCCCAGAATGCGCCTGCACCGGCCCCTCTCGTCACTTCCGGTGTGTTCCGGAAGTGATGAGCGGGGCCGGTGCTGTCGCATTGATTCCTGGGAGCGATGACGTTCAGCTCCCAGGAATCATTGCAAACCGGAAGTGACGGCGTGGGCGGCGGCCGACGAGGGAGAAGGTGGAACAAAGGCAAGTATTTCTTTCTAAAATAAGTAAAAAAAAAAAAAAAAAAAAAAAAAAAACTTAACTATCCATTTCCTTTTCAGGTAAAAAAAAGCAAGCGGATGGCCACAAAAGCGATTGTCGATTTTGTGGCCGGAACTCCGCTTTAAGTCCAAAGAAACCCCAAAAGAGGGGCGGGGCGGCGACTGTCAAGAGTACTCAGAGAATGGAATTTTACGGTAAGATTTTCTCTTACGTCCTCTGACAGTCGCAGCCCACTCATTCAGGGGTGAAAAACGTAACCGTCATAAAGGCAACGCAGCACCCACGTCAGAGAAAGGAACCTTACTTTAACAGAAAGGTAAATCCTCTGGGTAACAGAAAAGCTCAACTGGAGCAACAACCCAGGAAAGCAAATAAACAAGGGGGAAAACAACCCCAACAGTCATGGACCCGCAAAACTAGGGTCCCCTCAAGGCACTGCCGCACAGAGAAATTTGCGGCCAAAGGAAGCATCAGCTGACACCAGAACATCAAGTTCATAAAATTTGGAAAAGGTGTGCACTGACAACCAGGTCGCATCCTTGCACACCTGGCCCACCGAAGCCTGATGTCGGAAGGCCCATGACGCACATACCGCTCTGGTAGAGTGCGCCTTGACAGGGAAGGGCGGAACCTGTTCCTTAATCGAATATGCCTGTACAATCGTCCATTTTGAAGTGGTCACCGCAGACGCAGCCATACCCTTCCGAGGTCCCTCAGGAAGGACAAAAATAGAATCAGACTTCCGAAAGGATACAGTGGACGACAGGAAAACCCTGATCGCCCGTACAACATCCAAGGAATGTAAGGCAAACTCCTTAGGATGTTTAGGAATTGCACAAAGTGAAGGCCAAACAATGTCCTCATTAAGGTGAAAATCAGAAACCACCTTAGGAAGGAAGGACTGGTTAGGTCGCAAGACCACCTTATCCCTATGAACCACCAGGTAAGGGGAGCGGCAAGACAAGGCTGCCAACTCCGACACTCTACGGGCAGAAGTGATCGCCACTAGAAAAGCAACCTTTGACAGCAGAGGCAAAGAAATTTCCCTAATGTTTTCAAAGGGAGGACGTTGCAAAACGGACAGAACCAAGTTCAAGTCCCAAGGCGGTAGAGGCGCCGTCCGAGGAGGGGCCAAAGGACGCACACCTTGAATAAAGGTACGAATCAAAGAGTTAGACGCCAAAGGGCGCTGGAAAAGGTCCCGCAGCGGGCCACCACACATGTCTGCACCCAAACACACCACAAATAGTGGCACTCAGGATAGGGACCCCCACAACCCCCCACATAGCGTCTCAGACACGGTAGAGCCCCCGCAGGGACCGGGAGTAAGGCGAGCCCCGAACGCACAGACATAAGGGGATACCACAGACACATCAGACTGCCATCCCCAGACAGAATGTACTTACCGTACCCGATGGCATGGACGCCTCATCGACGGGAAGCCTCCCACCCCAGGCGGTGGGGATGCCGTCAGCCAAAAAACGCAGGACGCTAGCAACGCACGGATCCGCGGTGGAAACGTCCCAGCGAGGTGGCCACCTCGTGGGCTTTCATCCCTGAGGACAGGGACAGGTCGTTTGCGAGGCCAGGGCGTACGCAGAGCCTGCTAAACGCTCGATGGCTGGGATTCCATAAGGCCCTCTGTCCTGGAGCACCAGGACGACCAGTGTGACTCCCAGCTCCGCAACGCCGTCATCCGAAGAGCCGACTAACTAAACGCTGACAAATAAACAGCTAGTAGTGCAAAGAAAAAACACTTGCAGAAAAGAAAAATCATAAAACAGAAGAAAGGCTGAGACCGTAGCCCCAGCACAGGGAAGCCTATCTTACTCCTAACTAGGCAGAAGACAAACTGAGTTGGGATGGCTGATAGCAGGGGGTATTGGACCAGTGGGACAGCCCCCATAGGTGTGTCTATGTAAATTACTTTGTTTTTAACAAGTCTTATGCCTAGCTTGCTCCTATGGATAAGAGGTCAATACCCATTGGTCAAGACTGAATGAGTGGGCGGCGAATGTCAGAGGACGTAAGAGAAAAACCAAGGCTAAACCATAACAGCCCTTAACCAGGACACAGGAGCCTTAACAGGGTCACAGGAGCCCCATCTGAAATATAAAAGTTTAAAGAAAAACCCCCTACAAGAGGAACAGCCCCTCTTAAACAGCAGCCTGCAAAAAACTTTGGCTTCTGCAGATGAATCTTTTTGGCTGCAAAGTATCTACCTTATAGAATTTTGTGAAGGTATGCACCCACGACCAAGTGGCCGCCTTGCAAACTTGCAATATATGTGCCTGATGACGGAAGGCCCAAGTAGTATTTAGTGCCCGAGTGGAATGCACCCTGACAGGGAAAGGTGGAACCTGACCTTTAATGGAATAGGCCTGAGTCACCGACTGTCTGATCCATCTGGAGATAGTAGCTCGAAGAAGTGGCCAGCCCTTTCCTTTGTCCGTCCGTTACCACAAAGGGAGTCTGACCTCCGAAAGGACTCCGTAGCTGCCAGATACACCCGAATCGCACTAACCACATCCAAGGTATGCAAAGCAAATTCCCTGGGATGAGCCAGCATGGGACACAAGGAAGGCAACAGTGGAAATCAGACAACTTTGGGCAGGAATGATGGACCGGGACAAAGCACCACTTTATCCCTATGGACCACTAAATAGGGACTGCAACAGGATAAATGTCGCCAATTCCGATACCCTGTGGGCCGAGGTAAAAGCCACCAAGGATGTCACCTTCTGGGATAACGTAGGCAAGGGAATCTCCCAAATATTCTCAAATAGAGATTTCTAGAGAACCGAAAGAACTAGATTTAGATCCCATGGCGGCAAAAGACCATACAGGTGAAGCCACATGTCAAACCCCCTGAATGAAGGTAGGAGCTAAAGAGTGCATGGCTAGGGGTCGCTCAAAGAAGATTGCCTGGGCAGACACCTGACCTTTAATGGTACTCAAGGCCAACTTCTGATCAAGGCCCTGTTGAAGAAAGGTGAAGATCCGAGCCACAAAAGGATTGAGGATGAGCGCCAATGTACGCTTTCCACGTACAATGGTATATCTTGCTGGAAGTCTACTTCCTCACCTTCACCGTAGCAGGGATCACTGATCCAGGCAGACCTCTGTCCCTCAGTGCCTGGCTTTCAATAGCTAAGCCATTAAAAACAGCTACTGTAAAACAGGATGGTAGATCAGCCCTTAAGACAACTGGTCTTCTCTGAGAGGAAGCCCCCAAGGGAGGTTTATGGCCACCAGACTGATTGGAAGATCCTCGCCCTTGATTCCTCCCAGGAATTGCACAAAGAGGTATTGAATGATGAATAAAAATACCATTAATTGATAAATAATAAAGTGCAACGTGCAATTCATGTGCAAAAAATCATGTGGTACCCCTGCTTCGTATTTACATAAATACAATGAGTGAAAAATACGATATATAAATAGTGCCAGTCCAATATATATGCAAAATATGCAGTGATATTCCAATAAATAGATAATAGCAACAAAAGTCCAAATAAGTCCCAAAAAGTGCTCGAGTGCCAAGAGGAAAGTGCAAAATCATGCCATCAATCCAGTGCAGTGAATAGTGCCGATCCTCCCCCTTTGGATATTCAACTTACCGGACTGAGATGACCCCTAAGCTATATAGCTAAAAGGGTCGGCAGAGCTTGTGTCCCAGTAAGGAACCTGGTATAGAAAACCTTAAGGATAAGGTATCTGTGGCTTTCAGTGGCTCTCAATTAGGGAACTTTTCAAAAGCTCGGTTCGGCCAGAACATCCGAACTTCCCGAAAGTTCGGCCCGGATTTCAGAACCCCATTGAAATCAATGGGACCCGAACTTCGGTAATCAAGAAACACCATTTTGAAGCCTAAAACCCAATAAATGCCCCTAAAAAGGTGCCTAGGGTTCTGGGTCATACCCCAGGGACCATTAATCACACAAAAAAAAGTTCTTAAAAATTGTCATTTTTGATAGAGAGCCAATTATTGAAAAAAATTAAAAAAAAAAAAAAAAAAGATTTAGTATCTGGGGGGGGGGTCTAAAAAGTGTACCTGTGAAGTTTCAGCTCTGTAGCATGTCCAGAACCATAAAAAAAAAAAAGATTGTTTGTTTTAGGTCACTTATAGAACAGGTTAGTGGCTTCTCGCTTTTCACACCTTGCCGGTTGAGTAGCAAGCATTTTTTTGGGTTCTTTGGAGGCAGGAAAAACATCTGAACTTGTGTATAGTGATATAAATACCACTATACACAAGTTCAGATGTTTTGCCTGCCTCCAAAGAACCCCAAAAAATGCCCAAAAAAACGCTAGCGTAAAAAAAAAAAAAACACCCAGGTGTGTTGTTGCAGGCATTTTTTTGGAGGCAGGCAAAACATCTGAACTTGTGTATAGTGGTATATACACACACATACTTATATGTATTTTAAACTTAGACATATATAGGTGTTATAGGAGCGTAACCATATTAGTGTAAATGATTTCATTAGCGCAAGCATATATTTCTGCTACTATCACACCTATACATGTCTAGGTGTGTATATACATATAAGTATAAGTATGTGTGTATATATACCACTATACACAAGTTCATATGTTTTGCCTGCCTCCAAAAACCCCCAAAAAATGCCTGCAACAACACACCTGGGCGTTTTTTTGGCGCCAGCGTTTTTTTGGGTTCTTTGGAGGCAGGCAAAACATCTGAACTTGTGTATACGGATATATATATATATATATATATATATATATATATATATATATATATATATATATATATATATATATATATATATATATACACACACATACTTATATGTATATATACACCTAGACATATATAAGTGTGATAGTAGCAGAAATATATGCTTGCGCTAATGAAATCATTTACACTAATATGGTTACGCTCCTATAACACCTATATGTGTCTAAGTGTAAAATACATACAAGTATGTGTGTGTATATACCACTATACACAAGTTCAGATGTTTTGCCTGCCTCCAAAAACCCCCAAAAAATGCCTGCAACAACACACCTGGGCGTTTTGTTTTTTTTTTTTGACGCTAGCGTTTTTTTTTGGGTTCTTTGGAGGCAGGCAAAACATCTGAACTTGTGTATAGTGCTATATATACACACACATACTTATATGTATTTTACACATATATAGGTGTGATAGGAGCGTAACTATATTGGTGTTATTTCATTAGCGCCAGTAGTTTTTTCTGCTCCTTTCACACCTATATATGTCTAGGTGTATATATACATACATGGGTGTGTATATATACCCCCTATACACATGTTCAGATGTCATGCCTGACTCCAAACATGTGCTCAAAAGATCCCTATAGACGCCTGCAGCCAAAAAGAATGCAGACGGGGGCGAAGCCATATTACTGCAGCGAAAGTGACTTCAGAGAAACTAGCTTTTCTCTATAGCGGTCTCCCTGATATGGAAGGGTTTGGTCACCCTGCCATAGCAGTCACTGTCAGTTAACCCTACACTACGGTCCCCTTACACTTAACACTTTCCCTACAGAAACTGAATAAATTAAATCCAACTAAAGTGTAAAAGAGCACCCTAACTACACTAGATATCCCTTTCCTCACACTAATAAATGCTAAATGACACTTTGTAGCAGAAGTCACAGAACTGCTTACACTCTCTTCCATGTCCCTGTATAACAATGCTAGGAATTTGGCGGGGGCTATCTTCTATACTGGGGGGCGTATTCACTAATGATTGGTCTATGGACCCCCTAGTCACTCCAATCACATTCTTAGCATTGTCCTGCCCCCTCAATTTTGCTAATGGTTCTGGTCCAATCATGGGCTTTTAAAGCCCATTTCCTGACCCATTGCATTTTTGTCAGTTCTGGTTGCCGAATTCCGAACTTTTTGGGCAAAAAAGTTCTAAATTCGGCCGAACCTCGAACAGCCAATGGTCGACCCAAACCATTCGATCATCTCTACTCTCAATGACCCGATGCACATAAGTGGAGAAAAGTAGCTCACAATAGTGCAACTCCGACAGACTTTTAATGTATAGAAACAAGAGTAAAACTCACATTTGGTAGCATAAATTCAGGCAGACAATGAATAGAGGCAAGTCTGGAATGCTTCCTGGCCGCGGTGTGCGCTCAGGATCTCTCCTTGGTCCCGGCGTGCGTTCCACCATACTGGAAGTGACGCACCGATGACCGGAAATTGCATGGAGGATTCATACTCCCTATCGGATGGATTTGGGGGGTGTGATATTAAGGGCCGTGTCCACGGTGGCATCAGACTCAGAATTAGAGGAGAGACTGAGCAGGGAAAGGCGGGGGGGGGGGGGGGGGAACGCTTCCTCCTGGGCCTTTGCCCACATACCACTTCCACCCGGGACACTGACTGCAGGACGACCATGAGTGGAACCATGGGAAGCTGGGGTTCCGAGGGACCTGCCACCTCCATAGAGGGGGTCAGTGGGAGAGATGTGACCCTGAGGCTCCCTAAGGAAAGGTAGACCTTACGGTAAAAAAATAGAATTTTTGTAAAATCTTACCGTAAAATTCCGTTCTCTGACAGTCGCCGCCCCTCAAATAGTCTTCACCAATGGGATGTCCCAAAGCAGTGTAGACATGAGGGGTGGGAGACGCAACCGTAGAAAAGGCAACACAGTACCCACATCAGAGAAAGGAACCTTACACGCACAGTAAGAGAACCTTCTGGGCAACAGAAAAGGCTCAACAGGAGCAACAACCCAGGAAAACAAATTACCCAGGGGATAAACACCCCAACAGCCAGGGACCCACAAAAAAACAAGGGTCCTTTATGGCACTGCCGCACTGAGAACTTTGCGGCCAAAGGAGGCATCAGCTGACGCCAGAACATCCACTTTATAGAATTTGGAAAAGGTGTGCACCGACGACCAAGTCGCAGCCTTGCACACCTGGGTCACCGAGGCCTGATGCCAGTAGGCCCAGGACGTACTCACTGATCTGGTAGAGTGCGCCTTCACAGGGAAGGGCGGAACCCGTTCCTTCAAAGCATAGGCCAGGACAATCGTCTGTCTGATCCATTTGGCAATGGTAGCCGCAGACACCACCATGCCCTTCCGAGGTCCCTCAGGAAGGACAAAGAGGGAATCCGATTTCCGAAAAGATTCAGTGGACGACAGGTAAACCCTGATCGCCCTGACAACATCCAAAGAATGCAACGCAACCTCCTTAGGATGCTTAGGCTTCGCACAGATCGAAGGCAAAACAATGTCCTCATTAAGGTGAAAGTCAGATACCACCTTAGGTAGAAATGACGAATTAGGTCGCAAGACCACCTTATCTTTATGAACCACCAGGTAAGGAGAGCGGCAAGACGCCGCCAACTCTGACACTCTGCGAGCGGAAGTGATCGCCACTAAAAAGGCAACCTTCTTAGAAAGCAGAGGCAACGATATCTCCCAGATGTTTTCCAAGGGAGTACGCTGTAACACGGACAGAACCAAGTTCAAGTCCCATGGAGGCAAAGGCTCCCTCCGGGGAGGGGCCAAATGTTGCACACCTTGAATGAAGGTGCGAATTAAGGAATGAGACGCCACAGGGCGTTGAATGAAGAACAGCCAGTGCAGATACCTGGCCCTTTATCGTGGACAGCGCCAGGCGCTGGTCCACACCAGTCTGGAGGAAAGCCAACACTCTTGTCACCGAGTATGAGCGAGGAGAAAACCCCCTGGACTCACACCAGGCAAAATAAGCTTTCCAGGTACAGTAATAAATCTTACCGGACGAGGCTTTTCTAGCCTTGATCAAAGTAGGAATGACCTCTGAGGAGAGACCCCTGTCTCTCAGGACCTGGCTTTCAACAGCCAGGCCGTTAAAGCAAGCGACTGTAAAGCAGGATGGAAGATCGATCCCTGAGACAGTAGATCTTCTCGCATTGGCAGTCGCCAAGGAGGCTCGACTGCTAGGTGAATGATGTCCGCGTACCAGGACCGGCGTGGCCAGTCCGGTGCCACTAGAATCACCAAGTTCGGTTCCGAGGCCAGCCTGCGAAGGAACCTGGATAACAACTGAAATCGGAGGAAAGGCATACATCAGATGATACTGATGCCAAGGGGCCACCAGCGCATCCGATGCGTCCGCCTGAGGATCTCGTGTTCTTGCCATGAACCTTTCCACCTTGTGGTTTAGCCGAGACGCGAACAGATCCACGTCTGGGGATCCCCACCTTGCACACAGCATTCGGAAAACCTCCGGGTGTAGGGACCATTCCCCTTGATCCAGGGTCTGGTGGCTCAGATAATCGGCCTGCCAATTCTCCACACCCGGAATGTGAACTGCCAAAATCGCCGGGACACGAGTCTCGGCCCAAGACAGAATGTCGGTCACCTCCCGGGCCCTCCTGGTGGTTTATGTAAGCCACTGCGGTCGCATTGTCCGTCTGTACCCAAACGGGACGGCCCCAAAGTCGATTCGACCACTGGAAGAGGCAAGAGTTTGATCGCTCTCAATTCCAATATGTTGATCGGAAGGGAGGATTCCTCCTCCAACCAAGTGCCCTGGGCAGACAGGTTGCCCAGTACTCCACCCCAGCCAGACAGGCTGGCATCCGTGGCAATCACTGTCCATAGTAACGGACGGAAGGATTTCCCTTCCGACACCGCCGGGGACTGAAGCCACCACAGAAGATCCCTTCTGGTCCGGCGACTCAACGAGACACTCAGATCCAAGGACTGAGGTAGCCTGTCCCACCTGGCCAGGATCTCTGCTTGGAGAGACCGTGTGTGAAACTGAGCAAAGGGGCTGATACCATCAGCCCCAGGGACCGCATGCAGGTCCTGAGTGACGAGGATCGGTTGTCCTTGAGGGACCGGAGCTTGTCCTCCGGCAGAAACACTTTTGCTTGCGCAGAGTCCAGAACCATTCCCAGATAGGGAAGACGAACCGAAGGAGACAAAGTCGACTTCTGTACGTTGATGGTCCATCCGAACTCCTGGAGTGTCTGTACCGTAGTGGACAGATCGCGCAGCAGACTGACTGGCACTCGATCTTAACAGGAGATCATTCAGATATCCCAAGACTGCAATGCCCTGTGCCCGAAACAGGCCCAGAACAGGCGCCAACACTTTGGTAAAGACTCTTGGAGCCGAAGCGAGACCGAAAGGTAACGCCACGAACCGATAGTGGTCCTCCGCTATGGCGAATCGTAGGTACCTCCGATGACCATCGAAAATGGGGATGTGCAGGTACGCATCCTTCAGGTCTATAGAGGCCAGGAATTCCCCTTGACTCAGGGGAGGCCACCACCGAGGGGAGGGATTCCATACGGAACTTGAACGCGCACAAAGCAGTTCAGAGCTTTCAAGTCCAGGATAGGACGCACCTTGCCCTCCTTTCTGGGCACAGTGAACAGATTTGAGTAAAACCCCCGAAACCCGTCCCGATGAGGCACCGGAACAATCACCCCCTGGGTCAGGAGGTCCTGCACCACTTGATGCAGGTCCTGTAGGCGCCCTGGGGTCAAATGAAGATTTGAGGGAAAGAATCTGTCGGCCGGGAAAGGTATTCGATCTTGTATCCCGATTGAATGATTTCCTGAACCCACCTGTCCGGAATTCGGAGCAGCCAAGGTTGGAGGAAACCGCGCAAACGTCCCCCCACCCCTGAAACGGGTGAGGGCGTCCCTTCAGGCAGAGGCGGATTGAGCCGCCACACCAGCATGGCCGGACTTTTGCTTGCCCGCCCAGGGTTTCTTCTGGCCACCTTGCCCCTTGAAAGGTTTGCCCTTGTTTTGTGGCTTAAAGGCACGAAAGGACCCCTGATTGGGTCTAAAGGCGGGACCCCGCTTGCCGCGAAAAGGCTTGTTCTGGGGCAGCAGAGTGCTTTTGCCCCTAGTGACTCCTTTCACCAAGGTATTTAAAGCCTCGACAAAAAGGAGAGACCCTGCATAGGGAAAATCAGCCACCGTTTTCCGTGACATCTGGTCAGCCGACCAGCTCTTCAGCCAGATCAGTCGACGGTTAAGTACCGCGACACTAGACAGGCGTGCAGCCAAAGGGGCCTCATTCAAGGCCGCATCGCACAAATACATGACCCCTTGATGAATTTGATCCACCATGGCCAGTGTAGTAGGTTGGGCAGAATCAGACGCGAGAGCGCGTCTAAGCACCTTAGTCCAATCCGCCACCGCCTGAGCCACCATGACAGAAGCAAAAATAGGTTTGAGCATGGAATCCGCCACCATGTAGGCATGGCGGGCAAGAGACTCCAACCTCCTGTCCGTAGGATCCCGAACACCGGGGTATCCTCAGCAGGAACCAAAGTAGCCTTGTTTAACATGGCCACCGTGTGATCCACCTGGGGAGCCACACACCAGCGCGAATCCGTAGAAGGCCCAAAGGGGTAAAGCAGTTTAAACCTATTAGGCACCGTAAAAGGGCGTTTCAAACTGCGCCATTGTTCATTCACAGTGTGATGAAACTCAGCGGGGCAGGGAAAAAACTGTGCCGACTTGCGGGTCCCTATGTGTACCAAAAGAGGACAATGCCCGGAGGAATGGGCTCATCCTCAAAATGTAGTGTTTCTTTGACAGAAGAAATCAACACATCCATAGCTGCGTGTTCTTCAGGAGACCCCGGGGGAGAATCATCTATCCCCTCCACCTCCGCCAGCCCCTCAGATCCCAGCGGGTCCAGGGACGAGCGAGACCCTGAAAAGGGCACGCCAGCCACAGCACCATCTGAATCAGAGGAGAAAGATAGTCTAGGCCTTTTCCTAGCAGCTTGTTTAGCCATCAGCACCTCCATTTTTTACACTAAAGTCGCCACCACAGCGGCCAAATTAGACATAACAGGGGGATCAGCAGAACTGGGGTCTCCCACCAAGGCTGGGGGGAATTTGCCGTCCTGAGATTCCATTGCAAAACAATGACAAAAAAGTACTGGCCCTTTAAAAAGCGCTGCGGATTGCGCAGCCCACCGCTATATACACAGTGTACACAGACCCCCCCCCCAAAAAAGGGAGCCAGGAAGGATAAAACAGATATGGAAGAGACAGTCCGCAGGGCCCCACAGAGTGTTACCACACCGATCGCTGCTCCAGAGGAAAAGGAAGTGAGGTCACCAGAGGCTGAACTATATGCTGCAAGGCTAAGGGAAAATGGCTGTCCATAGAAAGTAATGGGAGGCTTTGGCAAGATGGCTGCGGACATGTCCTCTGAACGATCATTCTGCCACACACAAGATGGCGCCGGTTGGCGCCAAAACACTACACAGCAAGCTCTTGTGAAGCCCATAGTGAAGCCAGACATGCTGCCCACATACAAAATGGCGGACCGCGCGATTTTTAGCCGCAGCGGTCGCCGCACACACAGTCTGCACCTCCCAAACACTGAAAGTGACACAGGAGAGGGGCCCCCAAAACCACACAGCGCTAGCAGTGCACTAAAAAAGACCCCCGCAGGGATCGCATCAGGGAGCCCCACAAACGCAAAGACATGAGGGGACACACAGCAACACAGGACTGCCACCCCAGACAGAGGCCCCACACAGAAAAGTACTTACCTGTACCGGATGGCGTGGGGTGCCTCTATTAAACGGAAAGCCTCTGTCCTCAGATGACAGGGAATGCCGTCAGCCAAAACGCAGGACACTGCAGCATGCAACCGCATATGCGTCCAGTGAGGTAGCCACCTCACAGGCTGCATCCCTGCTGCGAACAGGGATGGGTCGTTCATAGCGCCAGGGCGAACCATAGCCGAACGCTCGATGGCTGGCTGGGGATCCCTCTGACCCTCTGCCCTGGAGAGGCAGGGCGGCCAGTCCGATTCCCAGCTCCGCAAAATCCATCTTCATCCGAAGATCCGACTAAAACTAACGCTGACAAAATAAACAGCTAGCAAAGCAAAGAAAAAACTGACATTCTTGCAAATAAAAATCATAAGAAAAGATTAGAAGGCTGAGACTGTAGCCCCAGCACAGGGAAGCCTATCTACCCCTAACGCTAGGCAGAGACAAAACTGAGTTGGGATGGCTTAATGCAGGGGAGGGTATTGACCAGTGGGACAGCCCCCAAGGGTGTGTCTATGCTAAAAGCTTTTGTTTCTAACAAGTCTTATGCCTAGCTACTCCTGCGGAGCGGAAGTCAATACCCATTGGTGAAGAATATTTGAGGGGCGGCGACTGTCGGAGGACGTAAGAGAAAAATGATCTTTTGGCACCACTAAAGGATCCCCCCAAGGGAGAGGGAGAGGGAGAGGGAGAGAGAGAGGGAGAGAGATCCCCAGAGATTCACCCTACCGATCAAATGAGTGCTGCGAATTCGGACCCAGCATCCCCATGGACGTCATCCCTGTTCATATGTCCCAGGCACAGGAAGAGAAAACTGAGGAGGAGCTGCAAGACTAAGGAAAAAGAGCCGCCATCAGCTACAGATGCTTTAGCATGCTACCGCCAGAATCTTTCCTGCACCCTGTGCAACGCTGCAGCTCTTGTAAGGTAGGACACACGTTTGGTGCTCTCTGCACTGGGACCCCCCTGCACTATACCCACACTGCAAACAGTTGGGCATGACCTAGGGGTCTCCTTCACTGGAACCCTTCCAGACTACTAGAGCAGAACGTACACTATCCCAGGACCCTTACAGAAGGGGGATAGCAGGTGGGGGGGGGGGGGGGGGGGGGGGAGACCGCAGGAATCCAAGCTGCATCCTGTACGCAGGTACCCCAAAGAGAATCCAGGTCCAGACAGGGGAGAAAGGGAGTGGGGGAAGCCCAGCTCACTGAAGGATTTAAGGATGGGAGGAGGAAACCGACCATCCCTGGAGGCTACCCGCGTTGAAAAAAAAAAAATCCCCAAAAAAAAGGGGAGGAGGACTGTACTTACCCCTCCATAGTGCGGGTAATGCTCCAGACAGAATCCTAGCCACCAAAGTAGGGGAGCTGTCGACCAAGGGACCGCTGCGATACAGACCGATGCCCGGTTGTATGCGACCCTGCAAGATGTTTAACTCGCAGGCCAGCCTCTGTCCGTGAGGCTTTGTCGCAGCCGACCTAGCGGTCTGCACATGCTCACTGTCTGGGCTGGGGGGGGGGGGGGGGATGGGGAATCACTGGATCTAGATTATCAAATCCAACACCCAGCCGTTGATTGTAGATCTCCCCAGAGAAAAAAAAGAAAAGGATGTAAGGAAGGAGAAAAAAAAAATGCTAGGACCAGAGATGGCAGCCAGGAGCCTAGGTCCTTACTCCTGACTAGACAGATTAAAACGGATTACCTAGAGCAGAGGTACAGCTGAGGACAGCCCCCATGGGCGTAGCCAGGTGTTTTTGGTTCTGCCTAGTCCTACTCCAGGAGGCGGCAAAATATCCCAGTAGTTATGATTTATGGAGCGCTGTGTCCGTCGAACGAAAGAGAATACATGATTTGAACGAGAGAGAGAATACATGATTTGAACGAGAGAGAGAATACATGATTTCCAGCAATGCATTCTATCGCAAAGGTGTGTTCAAACCCTCACAATTTGCAAAAACCTAAAGACCCCAAACCAATCTCCCTAGTACTTCCATAGGATGTGCCAGATATTTTCACAAAGATCCATGAAAAAGGGAATGGGGTTTATTTTCCCAAAACACATTGGCCGTATTCTTTACCAACAAAGTCTAGAACCAAAATGTTTGTTTTCTTCATTTAAGGCATTTCTCACTGCCCACAGAAGAACTGCAAGCCTGGGGCAACAGCACCCTGCCCGTTATGTCCAGGAGTTGAGCAGTCTAGGACCATTGACCAGCCATCAAAGAGCACTAATGATTGAGAAAAAAAAACTTCCAAATCCCATCCAGCACTGCACACCCTTAAGATAATTGATTATTACACAGTGCAGTATGACGATTTGATCAGACAGAGCTACAAAGCAAGCTGCTTTGCTGTGCAATCTCTAGATAACCCATAATGCTCTGGAAACCATTTGCAATATTTTAAATGTTTATTGGTATAATATAGATTGTTTTACTACTTTTTTTCTCACTATATAAACGCATCTTTAAAAGCACACAAAAAACACACTGACCTAAAACCATTTCAGTTGCCTTTTAAAAAGAAACCTTTAAAACCGCAAGGAAAGGATTATTAAAGGGTGGTGGGCTGTGCACCCAAATAAACTACAAAACTGGCATTTGCTCCCTCTTAGTTGGCATCTTGCCCAACTGGTAACTCTACTCACCTGACCAGAGTCCAGAGAGTATACCAGTAAAATAGAGCTGTCCCTGCACATTATGATAGCAGGAAATCTCCAGAAGCAAAGAGCAGAGTTAAAAGGTAATAGCAGGCATGTTGTGGTGCCTAATCTAAGAACATTAAGCTTTAACAACTTTAGATTTGCTTCGAGACCAGACCACTGAAAGCGAAATCATATGGCCAGAACAGTTTAGAGAGTATATCCACTTTTGCAGTCAAATTTAAGAAAACCCCCTATGCATTTGTGCTCCCATTAATGTAGCATACCTAAAAGTTTTCTACCTTTTAGATTTTTATTTTTTGTAGCGACAGCTTCATGGCACAAGTTTAGTGTGAGTGTCACAATAGACCTAAACGGACAGGTTGACATCCCTCTTATTAGCATACAATAGAGAAGCTCAGCTCCTCAATATGTAACCGCTTGTTAGGCCGGCCATACACGGGAGAAAATTTTCCAACCACGGGCTGCAGGAAAGAAATTCGCTAGATTTCCCCATCAACACAGACAGTGCTGATGCGGAAATCCCTCCTGCCTGGCCATAGTCTTCTCCCTGCCAGGAGAAGACAGTGAACATTGCTAGTGGCTAAAGCAACCGCTAGCCGTAATCGCAGGTAAAACCCAACATACTGGTTGTACTAAAGTTGATAGATCGATCAGCTTGGTACATTTAGCCTTGCCCATACACTGTTCGAATCTTGGCTGGTTCCTGCTGAACCAGCCGAGTTTCGAACAGTGTATGGCTTGCCTTCAAACAGAAATTGTTCAAATCTAGTTTACAACTAATGAGATATGTCAGCACAGTACAGACAGAGTTAATTATCCAAACAGCCAACCCCCCCTCTATATAAAAAAAAAAAAAAAAAGAAAAAAAAATACCCGAGTGCTAGAAAAAAGAGCATCTAAGCAGGTAAGCTGCAATTTTAGGTATGCTAGGTGAATGGGAACATGGAACAAATATACAGTAAGCAATATTCCAATTCTGCTGTAAAAGTGGGAAAAAAAAGTTGCATGAACTGGCATAAAATTAAAAAAAAGGCAGTAAGGCTGATATTCAATTTGTTGTAACGGAAATATATATATATATATATATATATATATATATATATATATATATATATATATATATATATATATATATATATATATATATATATATATATATATATATATATATATATATATATATATATATAAATAAAAGAAACTTACTATTCCTTTCGGTACGTCTGGCAAACCATACAATGAGCAGCGTTCTTGCACACCAGATTCTGTTAAAAATGTCAGAGGAGAGGAAAAAAAAAAATTTCTAATTATTATTCTTTAGTTCTCAGTATGTTCATTACCTGAAAGTGTTCATAAGCCAAAAGATATTAATTAGTTATATAAAAACATTACATAAAAAAATCCCAAAACATTTTCCTGAAACGCAATTTTCAGTAAACAGCATGAAAGGATACTTTACTGGCTGGACTTAAGTTCAATAAAGGTGCTACACTTGAGTGAATTGCCACAAATTTTATATATACACAATGTTTAACCATTTCTGAACCACTCACTGTAAATGTATAGCTACAGGACGGCCTTGCTGCACTGGATCATGTTAATCTACGTGATGCAGTATGTCCATGTAGAGGACTCGCCCGCACGCTGGTTAATCTTCATGGCTCCCAGGCCTGTTTGACATAGAAGTGAGTACTCCTTTAAGAAATGTTTTTTTCTCTTTTTGATGTGTAAAGTATTATAGGATCGTTCTAATTTTTATACCTGTATTATAGGATCGTTCTATTGTAGTTTTTACGCATGCATGTGTACATACAACACAGGCATATCTCCCAGTACCAAGAGGATTCCCTAAAGAAGCCTTTGGTGAAACGCGTAGAGATTGCTTTTGATTTATACACCGATTCCTACATCTGGCCCTGCATATGGTGAATTAATTAGCCTCCTACCTCCACTAGATACATTTATAGTGGGCCATTCAGATAGATCTCTCTGTACTTGCATGTACCTTAAGTCACTTACTATGGGAGATTATCAGGGTTTGCATGCCTTATTGATATGTTTATGAGATTTTAAATAAGTGGTTTTAAAGAGGAAGTAAACCCTCCTCTGCAACTTTTACCTATAGGTAAGCCTGTAAATATCTCCTAAATATGTACCGTTTATGAGATATTTACCTTACATGCAGCCAGTGCCAACACATTCACCTTATAAAACTTTGTGAACGTGTGCACAGACGACCAGGTAGCCGCCTTGCAAACCTGCACCACTGGCACCTGATAACAGGAGGCCCAGGATGTACCAAGTGCCTGAGCAGAGTGCGCCTTAACAGGGAAAGGAGGAATCTGACCCTTAATGGAATAAGCCTGAACCACAGTCTGTCTGATCCATATGGAAATGGTCGCAACAGAAGCAGCCAGCCCTTTGTGAGGTCCATTTATTAGGACAAAATATTGAGTGACTTTGTTAAAGACTCCGTAGCTGCCAGCTTGGATGCGTTGTAGTTAGGTCTTGCTATGGCGTTTTATTGGTGGTCCTTACCACCACTGCTTTAGATTTTAGACATACATCAGTGTGTATGCCCATTTGCAACGGATGGATATTTCCCACGGGGTGTATGTACACCCTATGGATGGTGAGGTTCCAAGTAGTGGTTCCTCTCTATTCATGTGCTGTACTGGTTTTTGGAGAGTTTATTGCTTTGCATGCCATTGCAAATGTATTTCTATATGCGATGTAGTGACATAGTACAGGGCTGCCCTATGGTCGGTGGGGAGCTATAGTAGGGGGCTGGCACCCTGCTTTGTGGACGTCCAGCTCATATTGGGACCTATGTGTCCCTATGCTGGCATTTCCGTTGGATAGGTCATTCCCCTCTTCCTGGCTACTGTGTTGTTCAGCCCTGCGTACGGCGGATGTTTCCGCCTTCCCACAGACGGCGAGTTTTCTCCCCCCGCCCCCCATTTTCTGGTGCACGCTTGCCCTGTATCTTCTGGGAGTGGGCAGGATACTGCGTGAGATTCATGCCGCTCGCTGTGTTTGCTTGTTAGGCCCTGTTACGGTACTCGCCGTCACTGAGAGCGAAAGATACTTAATGATATGGATTACTCAAATGGGTCGGTAATATTTGTCAACAATACATCTCAAAAAATATTTGAAGACTGTTCTATGAGAGAGGCAGAGGTTGGCTGGGTGAGTAATGCTCCTTTGGGACAATTTCAGGTACTGTGTGGGTACAGACATTGGGGGACGAACTACAGACTACCTTCAAAGTCAACTCATTTGGGGTCCCCTCCTGTGTTCATCTCCTTCCAAACGGGGGGAGAGATGTGACGGGAGTCACTTTGGTTGGGGGGCCCATGGAAAAGCTTACCTTAGAGAGGTTGGGAAATACCTCTCAGCCCCCTGGGCCCCTCTTATGTGTAAGTTACCCTGTGTGTAATAGGGACACAGGGTGACCAAGAAGCCCAGTCTGGCCTGCCCAAACCAGACTTCCACAGACTGATTGGCTATGAGAGCTCCATGCACCCTGCCGGGACAAACTTACAAACTATGTGGAACTTTGTCAAGGAAGCTGCCATGATGGATTGACTATTTGGGACTTGTTACCCGACTAACTCAGGCAAAGACCGATTGGAGGTCTGGTACCTGGTTAGTCTACCTTTGGGGGGAAGATATGCGACAGTACTCACTGTCACTGGGAGTGAAAGACAGATACTAAATTGTTTGGATTACTCAAATGGGACAGTAATATTTGTCAACAATATATCAAAGAATATTTGAAGACTCTGGGCCTAGCTGCCTATTGCCAATAAGGCGTCACACAGTCAGACTCCTAGCAGATGCGAATATCATCAGCTCAACCACCTGTCTTCCACACGTTGTAAACTATGCTGATTTGCTGCTCACCTATTGTTTACGGTGGGTTCTCTGTGTTTACACTTATGATAATGTGTATTGTATTGCAGGAGCTCGAGGACGAAAAGTCTGCTGGTTAATTGGCTCCGGTTGATTGAATCACTGTCATCTATTAGTTGCGGAGTGGAAATAGTACACAGTTTGTGTTTTTTCCTTTGATATGTTAATTATAATTCTGTATACAATTTCATCTGCATAGGATAATGTAATCAGGCAACCCCTGACCTGTGTGTTGTAATCTGATCAGGAAGGGGGATGTCCATGCTGTATAAAAACTGTGTGACTGTTAAAGGGTTAGTTGTTTTCAGACACATAAAAGCCAAGTTGTCGTCTAACTTTGTATGGTGGCGGCTGGAAAATCTGATATCTATGTTCACGACTGGGAGAAAACCGTATACTATCGGAAGTCCACAAACACAGTGTGGGTCACAGTTTCATTACAGGCCCTGTCCCCGTTGATGGTGGGTTGTCCTGTTCGTGCCCCACTTTGTTTCAACTATGCGGCGGCATTCATCCGCTACTTTGGGCATCTGCAGCGCAGTTCTACGTGGAGATCCGCTGCAGAATTTTGGTGCAATTGCGTGCACCTGATTGAATATTGATATTAGTCTAAACAGGTACTAACATCTGATTATTGATTGGACATAGCGAGAGAGTCCCTGCCAAGCCCCCACTCTTGGGTCACACCTTCATGAGCTTTTTAAAGGGGGGTGAGCCCTTAGATGGGGGCTCACATTTGTGGCTGCCAGGGTCTTGGGAGACCCAGGCATCGGATGTGGGGACTGAGCATATTCAATTCTGATTGAACCGATGAGCCATAACTTCCAATGGGAGAACTTCTCTGAATAAGTGGTAAGCTGCTTATCTCCATCCCTGACAGTTAGCCCCTATACTGAGGGACCATCTGCATTTTTATTTATAGAGTCTCTATTCAAATGGGTGTGACTCATCTGGGTCTAATGTGTTCGTTCTTTGGTCTCTTTTTCTCTCCCCCCACTCTTCTTTTTGCTGGGTGTGTTTATTGTCCACGGTTACCTCTAGCACACACTATGTTGAACCTGGAATGATCTAGGATTTTATTTTAGAATTTCATTTTGTTGTCGGGCAAGTGGCAATTTGTGGTGGTTCCGTGGTCTTTGATGCAGCTGGTTTTTCTCTCCCCTAACAGGAACGCATCCTTTTTACAGTCGATGACAGGTATTTTTAGTGTTTTCGGTTTATGATTTTCTTTCGTCTCCACAATTTTTTTAGATATTTTCCCTCTGTTTCATCCCTCTCTCTCCCTTTTTTTTTCTCTTTTTTTTTATAGACCCTACTGGTTGTGATATGCTTTGTGTAAAGCCCGAAAAAACACCTGAAAACGATATGCGCAGGTGTGATTGGAGCCTCAGAATAGAGCATATGCCATTTTAGGTTCGTAGGGGTGGGGGGGTGAATGAAGATCATGACTTTTTACCAATTAATCGTGCAGATAGAGATATAGATAAATATATATTAAGAGAAAAAGAAAGAGTGTAGTTAGTGTACAGCTTGTATAACAGTATAAAATTGCTGTCCCTTCAAAATAACTCAACGCAGCCATTAATGTTGAAACCTTTGGCAACAAATGTTAGTACACCCCTAAGTGAAAATGTCCAAATTAGCCATTTTCCCTCCCCAGTGTCATGTGACTTGTTAATGTTACAAGGTCTCAGGTGTGAATGGGGAGCAGGTGTGTGCTCCCCACTCTCACTCACCCCTCTCACTCATACTGGTCACTGGAAGTTTAACATGGCACCTGATGGCAAAGAACTCTGGAGGACCTGAAAATAGAATTGTTGCTCTACATAAAGATGGCCTACGCTATAATGGAATTTTTCTAAAATTACTACCGTAAAATTCCTCTCTCTGAGTCCTCCGACAGTCGCCGCCCACTCATACAGTCTTCACCAATGGGTATTGACTTCTTATCCATAGGAGCAAGCTAGGCATAAGACTTGATAAAAACTAAGCATTTACATAGACACACCTATGGGGGCTGTCCCACTGGTCCAACACCCCCCCCTGCTATCAGCCATCCCAACTCAGTTTGATAGCAAGCCGTTAGAGTCCAAGAACCCCAAAAAGAGGGGCGGGGGAAGCGACTGTCGGAGGACTAAGAGAAAGGAATTTTACAAAAATTCAGTTTTCTCTTGCGTCCTCCGACAGTCGCAGCCCACTCATACAGTCTTCACCAATGGGATGTCCCCAAGCAGTGTAGACATGAGGGGTGGGAAACGCAACAGTCAGAAAGGCAACGCAGTACCCACATCAGAGAAAGGAACCTTACATGAACAGAAAGGTAACCCTCTGGGTAACAAAAAAGGCTGAACAGGAGCAACAACCCAGGAAAGCAAATAAGGGGATAAACAACCCCAACAGCCAGGGACCCGCAATAAAACCAGGGTCCCCTCACGGTACTGCCGCACAGAGAACTTTGCGGCCAAAGGAGGCATCAGCTGATGCCAGAACATCAATTTTGTAGAATTTGGAAAAGGTGTGCACTGACGACCAAGTCACAGCCTTAGGCCCCTTTCACACAGGCGGACCATTCAGATCCGCCTGTCCGTTTTTTTGGCGGATCTGAACGGTCCCCCCCATGCATCTATGGGGGATCGGATGTCAGCGGAGACATGTCCGCTGACACCCGATCCGTCAAATCTGGACGGATGGAAACCCTATTTTCCATCCGTCCAGCGGATCGGATGAGAACGGACTGACGGTCCGTTCCCATCCGCTTTCCCCCATAGAGACGCATGGGGAACTAACAGCTGTGTCTCCGCACAGCGCAGAGACACAGCTGTCATCCTCCTGCTCAGCGGGGGATCGGCGGCTCGATCCCCCGCTGAGAAAAGCGGAGTCCGTTTGACGGACTGCTGTGTGAAAGGAGCCTTACACACCTGGGCCACCGAAGCCTGATGCCGGGGGGGCCCAGGACGCACTCACCAATCTGGTGGAGTGCGCCTTGACAGGGAAGGGCGGTACCCGTTCCTTCAACGAATAGGCCTGTACAATTGTGTAATAAACCAAGTGACTCAAAGAGGAGGGTCAGGTGACCGCACCTAGGTGAAAATTATATATTAACTTAATAAAAGTGTTTCTGAGCTGCTAGTCTTAAAACAACATGTGTTGGTGAAAATTGCAAAATAAAAAGAGAAAGCGCTCAAAAATGGTGGTCAAGAAATACCTAAATAGGTGTATACACAAATATTACTGGCATAAATAATAAATTAAAGTGACAGTGCAAGTGTCGCAATAATAAAAGTGACAGTGCATAAAACTCTGTATAAAAAAATTAAATTAAATAAATAAAATAGTGACAGTACTTATGTGCAAAATGCAGATGCAATATCAGCAGCAAAAATCAATACAGTAACTTTAGGTGCTCTGTATTCATAAAGGATTACTTCCTTTTGTTCACAACTTGTGCATATAATGAAGACAGTCCTTATGTGCAAAATTGCAAATGCAGTATCAACAACAAAAAATAGTCCAGTGACTTTTAAAGTGCTCAGTGCTGTGGGAAAGGTGCTTCCTTATGGCGAGATAGGAAGAGGAGAGGAAAGAAAATCCACCACCAGATGTCCTACACACTTACCAGATGACCCCTTGGGGTCTAGCCTTGGTAAGTGGTATGCTGTATACAGGGTCCCAAATAGGATGGAATGACGCCCCAGCTCATATGGTAATCTGTCCACCTAGGGAAACTGGCAGATTCTTCCTCCAATGCCTCTTTCTCAGACCCCACACAGACCGATCAATCGTGGGACGTGATTCAGTATGTGCGTTAAATGAAGAGATAGGTTGTGATGTGCTTTTTAGAATTACTGGTGTTGTTTACTAGTGATGTGCGTTTGGTTTTCCATGATTTCTTACGTCCGTCAAATTTCTTGTTAGTCAGACTATTCCCCCTCAGCATTCACTACATGTGCGTCAGTGATTCCCCTGTATAATGGGGTCTCCTTGCAGCAGAGACAGCTCCTCCCCCTTAACTCAGGACTGAGTTAATAGATGAGTGACCAGCAGTGGCAATACATTAACCCCCCTCATGCTGCATAATACAAATACCATTGGTAATTAAATTAACCTCTTGCCAACCCATCAAAGTACATATACTGTGACAGGGTGGCAGCGACAGGTGTATGTCGCTACCTGTTTTTGGTGTATGCCCCTGTTCTATCTACAGTAATCCCCCGCTCCATCGCGGTTCAGTTTTTGCGGTCCCGGTAATTTGCGGTTTTGTAACGTTATTTTACTATATAAATCATTAAAAAATTAAATATTTTTGTGTTTTCCATAGCTCTTGCTCTGTCTCTTAGTATCTTTTATGTGTTTAAATGAGTTTCTATTGTTTTAAAAGTGTGTTTAAAGACCTTAAAATGCTTTTACACGTACAGTGACAGTAAAAAAAACATGCCTACAATGCATTTTAATAGGGTTTTTCCATTTCGCGGAATTTCACTTTTCGCGGCTGGGTCCGGAACGTAACCCCCGCAATGGAGGGGGGTTTACTGTATTTTAAAAAATTTTTGGGGGAAAAAGTCCTTTTCGGTTTTCGGCCAAGGGCATCCTGCATTTTCGGTTTCGGCCCAGAATTTTCATTTTGGTGCATCCCTACTGGAGACGATCCGACCAATGGAGCAGGCACAGCCTGATCGCTCTCAATTCCAATATGTTTATGGGAGGATTCCTCCACCGACCAAGTGCCCTGGGCAGACAGGTTGGCCAGGACTCCACCCCAGCCCGACAGGCTGGCATCCGTGGTAATCACCGTCCACAGTAACGGCCGGAAGGATTTTCCGTCCGCCACCGCCGGGGACTGAAGCCACCACAGAAGATCCATTCTGGTTTGGTGACTCAGACACCCTCAGATCCAAGGACTGAGGCAGCCTGTCCCATCTGGCCAGGATCTCCGCTTGGAGAGACCTCGTGTGAAACTGTGCAAACGGTATGGCCTCGAAGGCCGACACCATCAACCCCAGGGACCGCATACAGGTCCTGAGTGACGAGGATTCGTTATCCCTGAGGGCCCTGACCTCGTTCTGTAGGGTCCGGTTTGTCCTCCGGCAGGAACAACTTTGCTTGAGCAGAGTCCAGAACCATTCCCAAGTATGGGAGACGAACCGAAGGAGACAAGGTCGACTTCTGCACGTTGATGGTCCATCCGAACTCCTGAAGCGTCTGAACTGTAGTGGACAGATCACGCAGCAGGCTCTGACTGGCCCTCGATCTTAACAGGAGATCGTCCAGATATCCCAAGACTGTAATGCCCTGTGCCCGTAACAGGCCCAGAACGGGAGCCAGCACTTTGGTAAACACCCTTGGAGCCGAAACGAGACCGAAGGGGAACGCCACAAACTGATAATGTTCCTCCGCGATAGCGAATCGGAGGTACCTCCGATGACTCTCGAAATTGGGGATGTGTAAATACGCATCCTTCAGGTCGATAGAGGCCAGGAATTTGCCTGGATTCAGGGAGGCTACCACCGAACGGAGCGATTCCATGCGGAACTTCCGAACGCGTACAAAGTGGTTCAGAGCTTTCAAGTCCAGAATCGGACGCACCTTGCCCTCCTTTCTGGGCACAGTGAACAGATTCAAGTAAAACCCCCGAAACCTGTCCCGATGAGGCACCGGACGATCACCCCCTGGGCGAGGAGATCCTGCACCGCCTGATGCAGGTCCTGTAACCGCCCTGGGGTCAAATGAAGATTTGAGGGAAAGAATCTGTCTGCCGGCCGCAAAGGAATTCGATCTTGTATCCTGATCAAATGATTTCCTGAACCCACTTGTCCGGAATTCAGAGCAGCCAAGGTTGTAGGAAACCGCGCAAACGTCCCCCCACCCCTGAAACGGGTGAGGGCGCCCCTTCAGGCAGAAGCGGACTGGGCTGCCGCACCAGCCTGGGCGGTTTTTGGTTTGCCCGCCCAGGGCTTTCTCTGGCCACCCTGGCCCTTGAAGGGTTTTCCCTTGTTCTGTGCCTTGAAGGCACGAAAGGACCCCTGATTTGGTTTAAAGGAGGGGCCCCGCTTACCGCGGAAAAACTTGCCCTTAGGATTCTGAGGCAGCAGAGTGCTCTTTCCCCCAGTGACCTCTTTAACCAATTCATCCAGGGATTCCCCAAAAAGGCGAGACCCCGCATAGGGGATGTCAGGCACCGTTTTCCTGGAAGTCTGGTCAGCCGACCAGCTTTTCAACCATATCAGGCGACCGTTAATCACAGCGACACTGGACAGGCGCACAGCTAATGGGGCCTCATTCAAGGCCGCATCGCACAAATACATAACCCCTTGATAAATCTGTTCGACCATCTCCACGGTAGTAGGGGGGGCAGAATCAGCCACGAGGGTGCGTCTCAGCACCTTGGTCCAATCCGCCACCACCAAGCTAAAATAGGTTTTAGCATGGAACCCGCCACCATGTAGGCAAGGCGGGCAAGGGATTCAATCCTCCTATCCATAGGATCCCTAAACACCGGAGAATCTTCGGTGGGTACCAGAGTGGCCTTGTTTAATCTGGCCACAGTGTGATCCACCTGACGCAAAGGGATAAAAAGGAGTTAAAAAATTTTTGGCACCACAAAAAGGTGCGTTTTAAATGACGCCATTGATCATTCACAGTAGCGTGAAACTCAGCGGGGCAAGGAAACACCTGCGCCGCCATGCGGGTCCTGTGTGTACCAAAAGAGGACACAATTCCCGGAGGATTGGGCTCATCCTCTAAATGTAGTGTTTCCTTAATGGCAAGAATTAGCGCATCCATAGCTGCGCGGTCTTCGGCCGTCCCAGGGGAGGAATCATTGCAACCTCCGCCTCCCCCTCAGACTGAGAAGAGTGAGACCCTGCAAGGGGCACGCTACCTACGACAACCATGTCAGATTCAGAATCAGAAGAAAAAGAAACCCTAGGCCTTTTTCCATTAGCTTGTTCAGTCATCAGAATATCCACTTTGGAAACCAAAGTTGCCACTGCAGCAGACAAAGCAGTCAGAGCAGAAGATTCAGAAGAACCTGAATCCCCCACTAAGGCTGGGGGAAATTTGCTGTCCTGAGATTACATTTAAAAAGTTTTTTTTTTTTTTTTTGTGGTACTGGCCCTGACCCCCGCAACACACCGCTACAAGACTGACAAAGACCCCTAAGCAGGAATAAACTGATAGCCAGAAGTATTTGCACAAAAAAAGGACAGCAGACAGGCCCCCACAAAGTGTTACCACCACAGCCGATCTCTCCTGAACAGAAGGAGGAAGTGATGTCACCGCAAGAGGCTGAACAGAGACTTCAGGCCAAGGAAAAATGGTTCCCTATAGAAAGTAATGGGAGGCTTCAGGAAAATGGCCGCCGACATGTGCTCGGAACGAGATGGCGCCGCAAGGCGCCAAAACACACCACATACAATGCTGTATAAGCACCCACAGTGAAGCCAGACATGCTGCCCACACCTAAAAATGGCGGACCGGCGGTGTTTAACCCTGCAGCGGTCGCCACACGTGTCTGTACCTCCCAAAGCACCCTAAAGTGACACATGAGAGGGACCCCCACAAACCCACACAGCGCACAGGCTGTGAGGAAAGAACCCCCGCAGGGACCGGGATCAGGGAGCCCAAAAAACGCACAGACATGAGGTTATAACACAGACACACAGGACTGCCAGCCCCAGACAGAGGCCCCACACAGAATGTACTTACCTGAACCCGATGGCGTGGGGTGCCTCTCATCGACGGGAAACTGCCCACCTCAAATGGCAGGGGTGCCGTCAGCCAAAACGCAGGACGCTAACAGTGCACGGAGAACCGTGGGGAGACGTCCAGGTGAGGTAGCCACCTCGCAGGCTTGCATCCCTGAGGACAGGGATGGGTCGCTTGGGAGGCCAGGGCGAACACATAGCCTGCTAAACGCTCGATGGCGGGCTGGGATTCCATAAGGCCCTCTGTCCTGGAGAACCAGGACGACCAGTCCGACTCTCAGCTCCGCAACGCTGTCATCATCTTGAAGTAGTGACTAACTAAAAGCTGAGAAACAGCTAGTAATGTGAAGGAAAAAAAAAAACATTCCCTGAAATAAAATCATAAAGAGAAAAGAAGAAGGCTGAGACTGTAGCCCCAGCACAGGGAGAGCCTATCACACTCCTAACTAGGCAGAAGACAAACTGAGTTGGGATGGCTGATAGCAGGGGGGTATTGGACCAGTGGGACAGCCCCCATAGGTATGTATGTAAATGCTTTGTTTTTAACAAGTCTTATGCCTAGCTTGCTCCTATGGATAAGAGGTCAATACCCATTGGTGAAGACTGTATGAGTGGGTGGCAACTGTCGGAGAACGTAAGAGAAAAGAAGTTTTCCAAGACCCTGAAAGTAAGCTGCAGCCCCATGGCCAAGACCATGCAGCGGTTTAACAGGACAGGTTCCACTCAGAACAGGCCTCGCCATGGTCGACCAAAGAGGTTGAGTGCACATGCTCATTATCATATCCAGAGGTTGTTTTTGGGAAATAGTATAAATGTATAAGCGTATAAGTGCTGCCAGCATTGCTGCAGAGGTTGAAGGGGTGGGGTCAGCCTGTCAGTGCTCATACCATACGCTGCACACTGCATCAAGTTGGTCTGCATGGCTGTCATCCTAGAAGGATGCCTCTTCTGAAGATGATGCACAAGAAAGCCCGCAAACAGTTTGCTGAAGACAAGCAGACTAAGGACATGGATTACTGGAATCATGTCCCGTGGTCTGATGAGACCAAGATAAACTTATTTGGTTCAGATGGTGTCAAGCGTATGTGGCAGTGTGGGGTTTTGCCTCTGGCCAGTGTTCCTATTATGGGTGCCACATCCCTTGAAATGCAAAGAAATTTGGGAAAGGTTCACCTGGATTTGGGACTTTATAGGCACAAAAATTGTTGAGAAATTTTAAATCTTCACAGAATATAGTTTATTCAAAATACAAAATTAAAAATTCAAGATTAAAAACCGCAAGCAGCAATCAAATGACAAGTATTATAACCGTGACTATTTCGGAAAAAACCTTTTCCTTCTTCAGGGGCGGTTCTTTTGCAGTGCTCTAACAAACAAAACAGCATGGTCACAAAATCATACAGGTGAAAACTTGTACATTTGAATATTAATGGTAATGCATAATAAGTACACACGTTGATCATCTTCATAGACATGCATTTGTTGACAAAAATAGTTTGTTGAGACACTTACATGGTTAATGTAAGGAATCATTAGGAATCCTTCCTCGGAGACGAGACACTGTCTGTGTATACGGACCATATTCAGTTATGGACTCGTTACATAGATGATGTCTTAATCTGGGAGGGTCCTCAAGAGCTATTGAATGCATGCCTGGAGAGAATGAACAAAAACGACTTCAATTTGTCGTTTACAATGAATGTGGACCACAATCTCATTATGTTTCTGGATGTGGAGATCTCGAGAGGGGAGGATGGTGCTCTACGGAGTGGGCTATACCGCAAGCCCACTGCAGGTAACACCATTCTCCATGGCTTGAGTTTCCACCCAGAGTCACTTGTACGTTCCACCCCGATCAGCCAATACCTGCGACTTAGGCGGAATTGTACTGACTTAAAGACGTTTCAGTCTGCGGCTGACGAACTTCGCAACAGACTGACACGTAGAGGCTATTCGAAAACGTCCCTCAAGAGAGCCTATAAAAAGGGCCCTCTTGAGTGACAGACAAAAATTGCTAACCCCCAAAAATCGGGACAATAAGAGTGACGGCAGCAACTTGAGAATTATTACACCCTACATGTACCAACATCAAAAAATTAAAAGAATTGTGGCCAAACACTGGCATTTGCCAACATCTGATCCCATCTTGGGACAATATCTCTCTAGTTAGCCAAATTTCATTTTTAAAAAAGCCCCAGCGCTTCGGGACAAATTGGTCCGAAGCTAATATGTCGACAACACCTCCACCGACTGTTGTAAATATAAAGGCACTTTCATCTGCGGTAGATGCAATTACTGTGGTTATATGTTAACACAAAATAACCCCTTCTTGCCCAATGGTCAAAAATTCAAGGCTAAACATTTTGCCAACTGTCGCACAGCTGGCGTTATATACTTGCTTCTATGTGATTGTAAGTGTTTTTATATTGGAAAAACCAAGCTGGAATTTTGGAGACGAGCATATCGTCACATAACCAGCATGAAAAAAAAAAAAAAAAAAAAAATCGGACCCAGATCTTCCTCTTAGACGACATGTCGGCCTAGTCCACTCTGGCAAATTCCCCAAGATCAGGTTTTTGATCTTGGATCGTATCCACCCCAGCCATAGGGGAGGGGACTGGAACAAGAGTCTCCTCCAACTTGAACTGAGGTGGATACATTTTCTCAAAGCAACCGAGCCCCCCGGCTTAAATGGTGTTCTATCATTTAAGCCATTTTTGGAGGGGTTCAGCTCTGGTGGAATGGAAACATAATACGTTCAAACCCTGATGCTGTAATATTTTATAACCATTTTAGGCTGTTGGAGCGTATACCTGTGTATTTTTAATATGATCATGATGTAACATCTATTTGTCAATTAATATGCCTATTTGTTTGTATTTCCAATACAAGTTTAGGCTCCGTTCACATCTAGGCGTTTTAGGGCGTTTTTGGGGCGTTTTTCTGCTCTAGGATCAGCTCTCAAAACGCCCAACAAGACAAATCCTATTCATTTCAATGGCCCCTGTTCACATCTGAGCGTTTTGACGCTGTATACAAAACGCCCAACGCTCAAAAAAGTACATGAGCTTCTTTTTGGGCAGATTACAGGCGTTTTCCATTGATCTCTATTCAATCTAAAAACGCCTGCACAAAAATCGCGCTAAAAATCGCGGTAAAATCGCGGTAAAAAACGCCGCAAAAATCGCGGTAAAATCGCGGTAAAAAAACGCGCGAAAAACGCTACGCTCAGGTGTGAATGTAGCCTTAATCAAAGTTGGTCCCGTATTCTTCTGGCGGTTCTCTAAATTATAAAGACTTAATCAATATCGGCTCGCACACAAAAAGTTATTTTATTCAAATTCTCCTAATAACTTTATACTTTTTATCCCCTATAATAAGATTTATTTGGATACATGTCGGTTTGATGACATTCCCAGTGTGACCATCCCGGCACGGGCAGACACGCCACTATTGAGTGGTGTGTCTAATTGGTTACTTTCCATCAGTTCCTGCTTCCAGTCTGTGAGGCAGTTCAACCAATCGAATCCGGTTGTCTCTGCACTTCCGGTTTCGTAGTCCGTGCCGGTGGAGCGCAGACGCCGTTTCCGCCCACACCTGCGTCATGACGTTTGGACATGCGCAGTGCCTGGGGGGCGGGTCCGGCGTCCGCGATCCAGGAAGCCCTCATTTGGATGCCGGCTGCTAGGAGGATTCCGTTAATTGAGGTACTATTTAAACTTCATTTTGGCTCCATACAGCGACATTTGCTGTTCGGAGACCACAACACTAATCGGTAGGGATGCACCGAAATTATCGGCCGAAAATGAGCCTCTCATTTCGGCCGATAATGGGTTAACATTGCCGAAAATAATGGCCGCCGTGGAGAAGGAGGAGGGCGCAGCGCAGGGCAGGCTTTAAGTCCCGCCTCTGGCCGGCCGTCCGCCTCTCAATGACGTCCCTACTACTCTGTGCATTAGTGAATGGACATACCAGGCGGGAGGGCGGGGCGAGCGGCCGCTATAGATATTACTATGTGATCCTTCCCTGTGCATCCCTGTCAGCCTGTCAGTGTCAACTATGTGTGAATGAGAACAGAACTGACCTAACACCGGGCGGGGGGGCGGGGCGAGCGGCCGCTATAGATATTACTATGTGATCCATCCCTGTGCATCCCTGTAAGCCTGTCAACTATGTGTGAATGAGAACAGAACAGAACTGACCTGACACCGGGCGGGGGGAGCGGCCGCTATTAGCTGTAACTATGTGAGCGCTTCACTTCCTTGTCAGCGGAGATACATGCCTGTCAGGGAAGTGAAACGCTCACATAGTTACAGCTAATAGCGGCCGCTCCCCCCGCCCGGTGTCAGGTCAGTTCTGTTCTGTTCTCATTCACACATAGTTGACAGGCTTACAGGGATGCACAGGGATGGATCACATAGTAATATCTATAGTGGCCGCTCGCCCCGCCCCCCCGCCAGGTGTTAGGTCAGTTCTGTTCTCATTCACACATAGTTGACACTGACAGGCTGACAGGGATGCACAGGGAAGGATCACATAGTAATATCTATAGCGGCCGCTCGCCCCGCCCTCCCGCCTGGTATGTCCATTCACTAATGCACAGAGTAGTAGGGACGTCATTGAGAGGCGGTGTCCCCGGCCAGAGGCGGGACTTTTGAATGAAGGACACCCGAGGAGGGGTAGCTGAGGCAGTGGGGGGGGGGGGGGGGGGAGAGCCGAGGCAGCTTACCAATGATATTTGTATTATGAAGCATGAGGGGTTAATGTATTGTCACTGCTGGTCACTCATCTATTAGTGACTGACCAGTGGCAGGTAATTAACCCCTTTGTGCTGCATTAGTGCAACCAGTATCAGTGCAACCAGTGTTAATTAACACTGATACTGGTTGCACTAATGCAGCACAAAGGGGTTAATTACCTGCCACTGGTCAGTCACTAATAGATGAGTGACCAGCAGTGGCAATACATTAACCCCTCATGCTTCATAATACAAATACCATTGGTAATTAAATTAACCTCTTGCCAACCCGTCACAGTACATATACTGTGACAGGGTGGCAGCGACAGGTGTACGCCTGCCTGTTTTTGGTGTATGCCCCTGTTCTATCTATTTTAAATTTTTTTGGGGGAAAAAGTCATTTTCGGTTTTCGGCCAAGGGCATACTGCATTTTCGGTTTCGGCCCAAAATTTTCATTTCGGTGCATCCCTACTAATCGGAATTATGCTGTCCTCTGTTGAGAGGTAAGTCTGTTTTTGCTCAAACTTGACCATACACCAGACTCTGTGGGATAACCTATACAGAGGTACCCACAACATAAAGCCATGAATATTCTTTAATTGGTGACTCCAGCCTTTTAGCTTATATATACCCATTTTTCCTCCTCTCTTATTCAGCAATTTGGAAATGTGAATTTGGTTCTGGCGTCCAAATACTAGGACTTCAGGTGGCCACACAGGAGGAATGTTTCTCCCGACTGTATCCAATATTACACCCAATCTAATTTAGGATGTGCCTTTGACCCCTAAAAGGAGAAAAACACTGCCAATCTGTAGTACGGTCAACCGACTTGATTTTAACTTGACCTACAAGCATAATTCAATGCAAGTTTAACCAAGTGTCAACAAACTATTTTTGTCAACAAATGCATGTCTATGAAGATGATCAACGTGTGTACTTATTATGCATTACCATTAATAGGGATGCACCGAAATGAAATTCTTGGCCGAAGCCGAATAATAATGAAATGCTTAGCCGAAGACCGAACGCGGTGTTTCGCATTTTTCCATTTATTTTGCCAATTTTGCCCATTAGAGTGCCCCTTAACATAAAATATGCTCATCAGAGTGCCCCTTAACATAAAATATGCTCATCAGAGTGCCCCTTAACATAAAATATGCTCATCAGCATGTCTCTTCGCATAAAATAAGGGGCACGCTGATGGGCACATTTTATGTTAGGGGGCACGCTGATGGGCACATTTTATGTTAGGGGGCACGCTGATGGGCACATTTTATGTTAGGGGGCACGCTGATGGGCAAAACAAAACATTTAAATCAGCGTTGCTCTTAACATAAAATATGCCCATTAGCGTGCCCCTTAACATAAAATATGCCCATCAGAGTGCCCCTTAACATAATATGCTCATCAGAGTGCCCCTTAACATAAAATATGCTCATCAGCATGTCCCTTAGCATAAAATAAGGGGCACACTAATGTAATGAGCATGCCACTTGCCATGCTCATTACATTAGAGTGCCCTATAAAGTGCCCCTTAAAAAAAAAAAAAAAAAAGAAAAAAAATGTGCCCAACAGAGTGCTCCCTTGACATAAAATTTGGCATTTTATGTCAAGGGAGCACTCTGTTGGGCACATTTTTTTTCTTTTTTTTTTTTTTCTTTTTTTTTTTTAAGGGGCACTTTATAGGGCACTCTAATGTAATGAGCATGGCAAGTGGCAACAACATATAGCAGTCTGCACACTAATGCTTGTGCAGCTACCGTATTCTCCCCCAAATGTGCTCCACATACCTGAACTGCAGCCAGGTCGGAGCCAAAAGCCGCGAACAGGGGGGCGGGGCGTGCACATAGTGTCACGCTCGCTGGACCTAGTGTGAAGGAGCCGCAGTCAGGAGCAGGGGGCGGGACGCGCGCGTGACGTCACACCCCCTACTCGCGGCCGGACAGGACACCGGCGGCGTGTGAGCAGGGAGCCGGGAGCCGCAATGAGGAAGGGGAGCGGTCTGGGCGGAAGCATCGCGCGGGCCGCCATTTAGTGACCGCCGCTGACATTGTTCGCCACAAAATTATTCGGCCTTTTGACTTATTCGGCCACACCGAAAGTGCTATTTTTTCTATTTTCGGCCGAATAATGTTCGGCCGCCGAACATTCGGTGCATCCCTAACCATTAATATTCAAATGTACAAGTTTTCACCTGTATGATTTTGTGACCATGCGGTTTTGTTTGTTAGAGCACTGCAGAAGAACCGCCCTGAAGAAGGCAACGTTTTTTTCCGAAACATGTTGGCTCTCAGGTTCTGAAACAGTCACGGTTATACTTGTCATTTGATTGCTGCTTGCTGTTTTTAATCTTGGATTTGTAATTTTGTATTTTGAATAAACTATATTCTGTGAAGATTTAAAATTTCTCTTAATTTTTGTGCCTATAAAGTCCCAAATCCAGGGGAACCTTTCCAAAATTTCTCAGCGTATGTGGCAGGAGTGTTGCCAGCACTGGGGAGCTACAGTTCATTGAGGGAACCATGAATCTCTCTCGCTCTCTCACGGACACAGCATTCCATATTTTGAACCATAGGAGTATCCCAAAGCAGTGCCAAACATGAGGGGTGGGACAACCAAAAAAAAAAAAATCATAAGGCTAAACCACAGCCAACCAGATAAACAGAAGCTCAACAAAAACCAACTGGAGCCCAACCTGAACAATACACCCCAAAAAGGGAACAAACGCTCTAAACAGCAGCCTGCAAAACCTTGTGGCCAATGGAAGTATCCGCAGATGTCAACACATCCCCTTCATAGAATTTAGTGAGTGTGCACTAATGACCAAGTGGCCACCTTGCAAACCTGCCCAGACTGTGGAAGCAAGGTACTCCACCCGCTGTGAGACTTTTAGTGAGGCCATCCAGGGAAGCCCTAAACAGGAGATCGCCTTGAAAGGATAAATAAGACAGAGCTTTTATAGAAGTCTGGTATGCAGACCAACACCTAAGCCACAAAACACGCTCAAGCATTACTGCCCAAACAGATCACTTAGAAATCAGGAACTGCATTCAAACAGGCATAGCAGACAAAACTGCAGCCCCTGGGGAGGAATCTGTTCACTCTCTAGGTCAGTGATTGTGATCCATTGCACCCCAGATGTTTTGGAACTACATTTCCCATTATGCTCAACTTCACTGCAGAGTGCATGAGCATCATGGGAAATGTAGTTCCAAAACATCTGGGGTGCCAAGTTTCACCAACACTGCTCTAGGTCAAGGCACAAAAGCCTAACCCACAGTGTTTGCCACACCAGAGCACTGGCCAGGACTGGCCTAAGCGCTGGGCCAGCAAAAGTGAACATATTGCAGGCCACAGACTCCGCCTTCCTATCAGCCAGATCTTTAAAACCTGGAGATTCCTATACCAGAATCATTGTTGTCAATGTCATGTTCAACCTGGAGACAGGGGGGTCCACCACTGGTGGCACAGTCCATTTCATGGGGAGAAACTCCTTAAAGGGGGACTCCGCCGCAAAAGCTTGTAGGAACCACAAAAAGGGACATTCCGGACGCTCACAATCTTTTAGAGACAAATTTGCCAAGAACAGGAGGGATAAGGAAACACATTTGTCATGTGAGACAGCACGTGGGTGCCAAAGGGGACTGGCATCTGCGCTGCATCCTCCATTCAAGTTTCTCGCACAAATGCAGTCAGTGGCTCAACGAGCGCCTTCTCACGTGCAGCTACAGGTGTGGAGGAATCATCCTGATAATCAGGGAGCATGGCTGCAGGCCCCGCAGGGTGGGCTACGTCTGAGGCGGCCGAGTCAGATTCAGGAACTGATGAGACAGAGGAAGCCGGTGGGTGCTTTTGCTAGCCCACTGCTCAAAGGCCACCTCCACAGGAAAACAAAGGACTTCGGGACCACCCGTGATTGAACCCATGAAGGACTGGGACCCCTAGGGACCTGCAGCATCGGAGAGGCGTTCAGGTGGGGAAACTTGTGCCTAAGACTCCATAAGTAACAAGAGGGACCCCCACAAAAAGTGTCTAGCACCGCTACGGGCCACCCCCACTGTGCCGGTAGCACCACCGGGTCAACAGCAAGCAGAGCACCCCACAACCTGCATCAGAGAGAGGGAGGGACTCTAGATTATCCAGCCAGTCGCCCAGTCAGGCAGTTGATTGTAGATCTGTCAGGAAAACAGGAAAAAAAAAAAGCAATTTAAAAAGGAAATAGATCCCGGCAGGGAACTAGGTCCTTACCCCTGACCAGGCAGAAAAAAAAATTGAAGGCCTAAAGCACAGAGGGGGAGTTTACCACCTAGGACTGCCCATAGGCATAACCTAGGTCTTTTTCTACCTAGTGTCCTACTCCTGTAAGGGGCAATATAACATTATGGTTCTGAATTGGGAGCGCTGTCAGTCAATGACCGAAAGAAAAAAAAATAAATATTTTTGTAAGAACTTACCGTAAAATAATTTTCTCTGAAGTCCATTGACAGATGCAGCTCTTATGCTTCTTAGACCATTGGGTTATGCTCCCCCCTACAGGAGCAGTACTAGGCAGGAAAAAAAAAAAAGTCTACAACGCCAACAGGGACTGTCCTTATAGGCATGACGCCACACACCCTGCTCCGGCATACCAGTTTCATTGCAAACAGTGATAAGATGACACAAACCATCCCCATATCAGAGGGGCGGGTCCTGCGCCTGTCAATGGACATCAGAGAAAAGGATTTTAAAGGTAAGTTCTTACAAAAATCCAGTTCTCTATAGTCCATTGACAGACAGCTCTTATGCTTTTTAGACCATTGGGACGTCCCAAAGCAGTGTAGGCATGAGCGGTGGAAAGAACGCAAACCAAATAGTGAACGTAAACTCCAAAGGCAAAAACTTGACCAACTGGGTAACATGAAGCTCAACCAGGAACAACAGGAGCTCACCCATGAAGAAAATCCCCCCAACGAGAACAAACGAGTCTCTTTAAAGACTTCCATACCACTGGACATCATGGGCTTTGAGTGGGGATATCTGAATGTCTGCAGCTGCAGGCATCACTCAGATATTTTTTTCAGCTGTCAATTCCCTTCACCAAATCATAGCGACTGTTCAGCCACTTGATCGTTCTAACAGGCAACGAGAGGGGACATTTAGACGTCACGCCCGGCCTGTCAGTTTTCAATACTGCACAGATCTCAGCAAAATCGCCAAGAGTTTCGTTTTTTTTTTTTATTTCAGGGTTTCTAGCCTGTAGGTCTTATTAACCCTAGATCTCCCCATAAAGAGGACCTGTCATTCAATATTCCTATTACAAGGGTTGTTTACATTCCTTGTAATCGGGGAAAAAAAGTGATAAAAAAAAAAAATTAAATAGTGTAAAAATAAAAAAAATGTAAAGTGCCCCCATCCCCGTGTGCTCGCACGCAGAAGCGAACGCATGCATTCACCGCTGCCACATATGTAATTGGTGTTCAATCCATACATGTGAGGTATCGCCGCGAACGTCAGAGCAAGAGCAACAATTCTAGCCCAAGGCCTCAACTGTAACTCTAAACTGGTAACATGTAAAAAAAAAAAAAAAAAATGTAAAGCGTCGCCTAAAGAGATTTTTAAGTACTGAATTTTGGCGTCATTCCACAAATGTGAGCAATTTTAAAGTGTGACATGTTAAGTATCCATTTACTCGGCATATCTTTCACATTATACAAAAAATTTGTGCTAACTTGTTTTTTAAATTAAACCTGGTCGCCTGAACCACATCCAGAGAGTGCAAAGCAAATTCCTTGGAATGCTTAGGACAGAGTGAAGGCAACACAATGTCTTTATTTAGATGGAAATCAGACAACACCTTAGGGAGAAAAGACTGATTAGGTCGGAGTACCACTATCTCTGAGGACCAAATAAGGCGGACAGGACAGCACCGCCAACTCATACTCTGCAGGCAGAATTAATAGCCACCAGAAAGGCAACCTTCTTGGAGAAAAAGCAGAGAAATCCCCCTAATGTTCTCAAAAGGAGGCTTTTGAAGAGGAAGAACAGACAAAACCAGATTGAGATCCTGCAGAGGCAACGGGGATCTCCTCAGGGGGAAGGGGGGAGCCAGATGACGCACCCCTGAATAGAAGTGCTAATCAACGCGTTAGCAGCCAATGGGCATTGGAAGTAAAAAGCCAAAGCCGACACTTGGACCTTGGTAGTGCCCAATGCCAACCCCTGCTAAACCCCTTTTTGTAAAAATGTCAAAACCCTAGCAATAGAAAACAAGCGAGGGTGCAGCTTCAGTGATTCACACCATTAAAACTGGATTTTTGACTTACCGTAAAAGCCCTTTCTCTTCGGTTCTTTGACGGACGCAGTCTCTGATGCATATCAGTAGGGATGTCCCAAAGCAGTACCATAAGATGAGGGGTGGGAACAGCAGAATAAAAAACATGTCCCCAAGGCTAAACAACCAGCCAACATGGAACTCATCAGAACAAGATGAGCCCCACCTAAAACAAACAGTAAACACCTCCTTAACAGCAGCCTGCAAAACTTTGCGGCCAAAAGAGGCATCAGCCGATGCCAGCACATCCACCTTATAAAATTTGGTAAAGGTGTGAACAGACGACCAGGTAGCCGCCTTGCAAAGCTGAAGCACAGATGCCTGATGGCAAAAAGAAACTAGTACTAAACACCCGAGTAGAGTGCGCCTTAAGAGAAAGGTGGAACCTGACCCTTAATTGAATCAGCCTGCACCACTGTGTCTGATCCATCTGGAAATAGTCGCAGCAGACGCAGGCAGCCCTTTCGTTGGACCATCCGTGAGTACAAAGAGCGAATCTTACTTAAGAAAAAACTCACCAAGTACACCCTGATTGCCTGAACCACATCCAGAGTATGCAGTGCATATTCCTTAGGATGTTTTGGCTTAGGACATAAAGATAGTAATACAAATGTCCTCATTTAAGTATAAAAATGGGGATATTGCTGCGCTAAAATGTAAAGATAAAAACATACATGAATAAAAAGTCAACCGACCAAATGAAAGCAGCCAGCACCTGATCTAGAATCAGAAATACCAGATCTAAATAGCAATATAGAATGGGATTGGTGCAGCGCTAACACAATTGAATCCACAGTCCATACAAATGTTCAAATGGATCAAATACAAAAGTGCAGTAAACAAAAGTTCATCAGAGAGTGCTCCAATAAAGAAGGGAAACTGTCCACCACTTCAAACTTGGAAAAAGCCCCGAGTGCAGGAACCGCCACCAAGATAATAAATGGCCTCTTACCAAATTGCAATGACCCCCATTACAAGGATCAAAGACAGCCTGTGTGATCAAATCAGTGCCCAGATCGACAAGTATCGATTCCCAGTGTTCCCTCAGCAGCTCCGACCGGAACAAGTGAACATAAGGAAAAGAGGGACAACTCCAATAGTGAAGTACGTTCACAGGTTTATTCAGTAAAAGCAGAGTGGCAACTCACGTTTGCATGAAGAAATCACAGCATGTCTCGGAGCTATACTCTCAGAACCTTTGTTTCCAACCAATAAAATGGCCGCCGTGTCTCCTTGCTGGCCTCAGCACGACGAACCGCAGGCTCCTCCTCCGACCGGTTTCATCAACACGTGACTTCGTCAGGGGGTGTGGCCTATGGCAGAACGTCTTTCTTTATATGCTGGGTGAGACAGGGCGGAACTCGCTGGGTCCAATCCGGAGCCAGCAGGAAGTGGTCATTCCCAAACCATCAACAGGAAGGAGACCAACGACCCGGAACAGGATGTGTGACCTTTGAATGTCAACATCCGGAGCTAAACCCGGGATTGGAGACCGCAAACAGCGATAAACCGATCAAATATTAACATGATTGCACAAGAGATATATGTGCCTTATATTTCAAAGGACTTCTAGTGCATATTTGATCTTAAGAAAGAAACCTTATTTAAAAGAGCTTCAAAACGGGGGAAACCTATAGGTAACCAGGGGAACAGTGCTCTACTCTAGCCGTGCTAGACTTTGCAGGGAAACACCGCCATCTAGCGGCCAGAAACAAAAATTCCCGAGAGTGCTCCATTACATAACTTACATTGACATGAAGGGAAAATTATAAATGTAACTAAAAATGTGAACTAAATATGATACACAATATGACAGTTTAATAGCATCACAAAAAATATAGAATAAAAACATTTAAAACTATCCCACAAATAAAAACAAAATAAAATTATGATAACCAACAGTGCAGAACATACTGAAAACCCCTTCATCAGGCATTATTGATAAAGGAATTAATATCCCAATCAATATTTAACCCGTGAGGGGCGTAGGTCTTCAACCGATAAATCCAGCTGGTCTCTAGTTGTGAGACACCTCTGGTACGGTTACTACCCCTCCAACTGCCTGAAAATTTATCAATGCCTAAAAAGACAGTGCCTTTGGGGTCATTCCCATGACATTCATCATAGTGTCTAGAGACACTATGTTTTGGGAATGCCTTCAGTATATTCGCCACATGTTCCTGCAACCGCACGTGTAACTTTCGTATCGTCCTACCCACATATTCACGGCCACAAGGGCAACGTAGTAGGTAGACAACGTGCCGTGTGGAACATGTGATGAACGGCTTGATTTTAACATTACGTTGTGTGGCATTGGAAAAGAACGTCTCAACCCTCCTAGACCTACAAGCATTAACCTTGCAGATGGCACAACCTCTACATGGATAAAAACCACCCCTCTCCTGAAAAAAAGAGATGGTCTTAGGTGGATCCACAATGTTGGGGGCCACTTGAAGCCTCAGCGGAGGCACACCCCTAAAAATGACTTTAGGAGCTTCAGGTAGTACAGGGCCCAGGAGGCTGTCGTTCTTTAGGATGTGCCAATGCTTCCTGATCAATTTTTTAACAGAGAAATGCTGAACGGAGTATGATGAAAAAAAGGCAAACTGAAAATCATCATTACTCTCACGTTCTCGTGGTACCAACAGGTCAGCCCTATTACGGGAATCTGCCTGCATAAGGGCTTTTTCAAGATCCTGTTCTTTATACCCCTTCTCCAAAAACTTGGACTTCAAGGAGCTAGCCTCCCGCAAGAAGTCCGCTCTATTGGAACAGTTCCTCTTGAGTCTGAGGAACTGACTGACAGGAACGGATCTAAGCCACGACACATGGTGGCAACTAGATGTGTCAATAAATCCGTTCCTGTCAGTCTCCTTGAAGAAAGTAGAGGTTTCAAGGGAACTACCAACCACTTTAATTTTAAGATCTAGAAAATTAATTTCAGATCTACTGCATTCATGCACCAATCTAATTCCTCTGTCATTGTCATTCAGTGCAGAGATGAATGATTCAAGGGACTCAGAGTCACCATCCCATAGGAGGAGGATGTCATCGATGTACCTCCGCCAGAGAACTATCTCTGGTCTCGGAACGTCACCGATGACATCCTCCTCCCATTTGGCCATGAACAGATTGGCCATACTTGGCGCAAACTTCGCGCCCATGGCCACCCCCTTATTTTGTCTGTAATAAGTGCCATTGAACCAGAAGAAATTATGGGCCATAGCATAATCCAACAGGGATAAGATGAATTGACTCTGAAGACCTAACAAAGTGCTCTGACCCAAGAAATATTCAACAGCCTCCCTTCCATGCTGGTGTGATATAACCGTGTAAAGGGATGAAACATCAGCAGTGGCCAAGATGTAGGTGTGCTTCCACTCTATATCCTTAAGTATATTAATGACTTGCATAGAGTCCCTCAAAAATGAGGGAGTCTTGGTCACAAGGGGCTGGAGAAAGAAGTCTATGTATTTACCCTTTATCATTTAAGTGAAAACTAGAAACCACGTTCGGAAAGGAAGGATGGACCGGACGAAGTACCACTTTATCCCTATGAACCACAAGATCGGGAGGACGACAGGTCAGCGCCGCCAGCTCCAACACCCTGTGCACAGAAGCAATAGCCACCAAGGAGGCCACCTTTTAGGATAAGGTAAGCAGGGGAATCTCCCGGATACTTTCAAAGGGAGGTTTCTCAAGAACCGACAGCACCAAATTAAGGTCCCAAGGAGGCAACGGGGGTCGCACCGGAGGCAACAAAGTGTCGCACCCCCTGGATGAAGTTAAGCACCAGGGAATGGGTGGCCGACGGCCTCTGGACAAAAATCGCCAAGGCCGAAATCTGACCCTTGATCGTACTCAAGGCCAACTTTTGATCAACTCCCTGTTGAAGGAAAGCCAAATTCCACGCCACCGAGTAAGAGCAAGGTCTAACCCCAAGAGACTCACACCACGAAATGTACAACTTACATGTATGATGATCGCTCTTCCTAGAAGTCGCTTTCCTCACTTTAAGCAGAGTGGGAATCACTGAAGCAGACAACCTCCTGTCCTTCAGCACCTGGCTTTCAACAGCCAAGCCATCAAAGCCAGCAACCGTAAAGCAGGATGGAAGAATGGCACTTGAGACAGCAGATCCTCCCTGAGAGGAAGTCTCCAAGGAGCGTCTGCGACTAGCCTGACCAGGTCGGCGTACCAACCTGTGGGAGGCCAGTCCAGATCCACAAGAATGACTAGAATCTCTTCTGCCTTGATCCTGAGAAGAAGTCTCAGCAGCAACTTGAAAGGAGGAAAGGCACATCAGCTGATACTGACCTCACGGGGCCACTAGCACGTCTTCGGCATCTGCCAGAGGGTCCCAGGAGCAGGCCACAAACCTCTGCACTTTCCTGTTGATCCAAGATGCCAACAGATCTAGGTCTTGAGTGCCCCAACGAAGGCACAACTGCCTGAACACCTCCGGATGGAGGGACCATTGCCCTACATCCAAGGCCTGTCGACTGCGATAATCCCGCCTGTCAATTTTCTATTTCTTGAACGTGAACAGCGGAGAGAGCTGGAACAAAGCGCTCCGCCCAACAAAGGATGCCTGCCACTTCCAAGGCCGCAAGGACACTCTTGGTGCCCCCTTGGTGATTGACATAAGCCATGGCATTGTCCGATTGAATGCGCACGCGCACTGGACAACCCCGCTCGGTCCAGTAGGCTAAGCAAAACACCGGATCGCTCTCAGCTCCAAGACATTCATCGGTAACCTGGATTCCTCCAGGGACCAGACTGCCTGAGCAGATAAACCTGCCGAGAACTTCCGTCTCTCCCCCCCCCCCCCCCCACACCTGGACAGGCTAGCATCCGTGGTGACAATTGTCCAATATATAGGGAGAAATGATTTATCTTGCTTAAGCATCGGGACCAAAACCCCAAGATCGGGGACTCCCTGGTCACCTGGATCTAATTGTCCAGGGAGTTTGGATTCTTTTTCCATTTGAGAAGGATTTCCTTCTGGAGGATCCTCGTGTGGAATTGAGTGAAGGGGACCGCCTCGAAGGACGACACCATCAATCCCAGTACTCATACAGATTCGAAGGGACAACCATTTGCTGGACAGCAACAACTGAACCACGATCTGGAGTTTTTCCGGAGGAAGAAACACCCTGGCTGAGGACGAGTCCAGAATCAGGCCTAGGTAGTCCAGTCTCATAGAAGGGACCAAGGATGACATCCAAAGATTCAGAATCCACCCGAATTCCTCCAGAAATCTCATGGTGATTTCCAAATTTGTTTCCAGCACTGTAGGAGATTCAGCGAGAAGATCGTCCAGGTAACCCAGGACTGATATCCCCCGCTGCTGTAACAGCGCCAGGATCGGAGCCAACACCTTTGAAGACCCGAGGAGCAGAGCCGAGACCAAACGGCAACGCCACAAACTGATAGTGATCCTCTCCCACGGCAAAACTGAGAAACCATTGGTGCCCTGCAAAGATCCACCGTGTTCACTGAACATGGCTGAACGTCCCAGGGGGATGTGCCACCCTGCCGCAGTAAATGTACTGTGGGCAGACAGCAAGCAGTTAAGCTACAAAAGCAGCCAGACAGGGTGTACAAATGCCATGGAAAAAATTACCTCACCGTTATGTGAGCAGTACCTCCAAAGACAACCCATTCAATCAAGCAAGTAGAGCACTCCTGTACCACCCAACCCTGCGACCGCATGTAATGCATGTGGTTTCAGCACAAGGATCAGACATTTACATGGTTAAAAGAGGCAGTGAGGAAATGGCAAACTGCTTTCTCACCATCTGTCAAATGTCTCTGAAAATCGATCCATCATGGGTCTGCAGCAAGCACAGACACATGTGTAAACCTAGTCTTGGGGAGCGCTCACACCATGTGAGTTGGATCAGAAGGCAAGGGCACATAAAAACTTTTCCATGTACCTACAGTGAATAAAATGTCATTTTGTGATATTTCAATAAAGTTTTAACAAGGCATCACACCACCCTACAGCACACACCATTGAGCTTGTGTTTTACTGGATTATAGTGAGCGCCTGGCTGCTTTGAACGGGCTGTAAATGGGAAAACAGCAGATATGATTTCAGCAACTGCTATAAATATTGCAGATTAATTTCTCCACAATGCCTATATCAAGGAAAACTGACAAATTAATGAAAAACAAAAAGGTTTTTTTTACAGTTTCATATGAAATCCCAGTTCCACACCTATAGAATATTTACATTTTTGAACATTTTGCTTTAAAAATATTGTGAGGCAAGAAAAAATTAACAGCACAATTACTTATACTATGAATCGTCCAATATCCTCTTTGTTTAACCCTGGATTTGCAAATATGATACTGCAGGATTATTATATTAAAACTAGCTTTTTTTAAAAACGCAAAACCTCAGCACAGCAGCATAATCCTAATTTCATGTGTCCACTAAAGCTGGCGTACACTGAGAAAATAGATCACCCTATATGTCTATTTTTATGGCCCTCAGTTTGATCTGCAACAGACTTGAAAATTACAGGAGTATAAAATCCCACACAGTAAGGAGACCAACCCAAAGATGCAGTCATCAAATAACTGTACTTTATAATCTCGCTGTACAATATCCTTAATATATATGATAAAATGCAGCATGGCACATACAAGGATTACCAGCAGAGAAAAATATAAAAGCTCCTGGTCAAACTGGTGTCTGCATGAATATAAATTAACTTTGCAATGCAAATGAAAAGCTTTTTTTCCTCTTAGTAAATATGTCTGGTAATTTGCAAAGGGTGGTTTGTCAATGCAAAAAGAAAAAACACAAACTTACAATGCTGGAAAAAGCAGAAATGGAACAAGAACCAGGAATTTTGCTGGCAAGCCATCAGGAAGGTACCATTTATAAACCACTGTAAAAGTCAAAAGGTACAAAATGGAGGAATAAATAAGCAGCCTTCCAACCCAAATCTTCCTCAGCTTCTGATTTTTATCCTGAAACTCTTCCAGGGACTGAATTTCCTAAAAGGAAAGATGTTGAACTATAAAACCACAACATGTACCAGCTGCAAACACAATCTTGTACGAATGTTAAAACCATTAGTTGAAAATAGTTGTAAAAATACAGAACAAGCAAATAAAGACCACATACAAAAAGCAAAAAAAATTTTTAAAAAATAAACCTCTAAACACACTATATATACATATACACACTAATTTATATTACATTATTATATATTTGAGAAAAGTGTTCAGCCTGAAATATATAAAACTAGGTGACGGTACCAACATCCCAAAGTCAATTAGCAAAAAGGGGAACATGGGAGACAGTGTCTCCCTTGTTCGCCGGTGAGAGCGTTTGGTGGCTGACCGATCTGAATGGTGAGCGATTCGTGCTGTCTCTAGGTGAGCCCAAACTTTCCCACACATCTATGTATAATAAATATTGTATTTTTGCAATTACTAATAAATTGTTTGTTTTCTATGCCATGTATAATATTTATCTTGTCATATTGTTATCAGAGTGCGCATTTATTCTCCCGAAGAAGCGGTCAATCCGTGAAACATGTAGAGGAATGCACGCTCAAATTTCTTACTGCACATTCGGCTTTTGATCAGACAACTTTTGTCTTTCAAATATTGTTGGACTATTGTCCTTTTAATGAGCATGTATCTTTGTTTTAAATAAAAAAATTTAAAAAATGTTTTTAATGTGATGAATCCCGTATAAAATGGTACCGTGAAAGTCCCCCACTTCCCTTCTCCCTATTCCCCCATCTCCAGGAACTGCTGGTGTGGGGAACCAGTTCCCTTTCCCATTTTGTATATATATCTATATCTATATCTATATCATACACACACAGCAGGTAAAATAAGTATTGAACAAGTCAGCAGCATTTTTCTAGGTAAACATATCTTAAGATGCTATTGACCTGAAATGTTCACATATGGTTAACAACCCATACATACAAAGAAAAAAATATATAAAATATTCAGAAACAAAAAAGTTGTGTAATAAAATGGAATGACAAAGGGAAAAAGTATTGAACATGCTAACTGAAAATTTATAAGTTATCAGCAGTTTGTTGATCATGACTGCTTTAAGATGCTTCCTGCATGGAGAAATTTGTCACATGCATTGCTCAGGTGTGACATTGGCCCATTCTTCCACACAGTCTTCAAATCTTGAAGGTTCTATAGGTTCTGAGCTCTGATCTTTAGCTCTTTCCATTGGTTTTCTACTGGACTCAAGTCAGGTGATTGGCTGGGCCATTCTAGCAGCTTTAGTTTATTTTTTTTTCTTTGAAACCAATGGAGAGTTTCCTCGGCTTTAAATGACTTGGTACATTTTATTTTTGTTTCCTTTGAAACAATTGTACCTGCCAATTCCAGGTCTTTTTTGAAGCTCTGCACGTGTGGTCCTTGAACAACTTCTGATAATTATTTTCACTCCTCTGTCAGAAATCTTGCAAAGAGAACCTGGTCGTGGCCAGTTTATGGTGAAATTACGTTTACCGCCTCCGGATTATGGCACCAACCGTGCTCACTGGAACATTCAGAAGTTTAGAAATCCTTCTGTAACTAATGCCACCAGTATGTTTCGCAATAAGGTTGAAAAGGTCTTGAGAGCTCTTTGCCTTTACCCATCATGAGAGGTTTGTACGACACCTTGGTAATGAGACACCTTTTTATAGGCCAACAGTTGAGACTGAACCAGCTAATGGTTTGCTCTGACAAGGGACAGGATTGCTTTCTAATTACTGATCGATTTCAGCTGGTGTCTTGGCTTTTCATGTCTTATTGCACCTTCCTTTCTTCATATTTTCAATACTTTCCCTGCGCCATTCCATGTCAATATACACATCTTCTGAACTTATTTGTTTTGGGTTTCTTTGCTTGTGTGGTTTTGCATGGGTTGTTACCAAAGTGTGGTAAAAAAAAAAAAAGTTATTTTTGACTTACCGTAAAATCCATTTCTCTGACGTTCATTGACTGAACAGCTCCTGATCTTCTTGACCATTACGATGTCCCAAAGCATGGTTAAACATGAGGGGTGGGAAAAAGAAAAAAATTCCTGAGACTAAACCGTAGCCAACCCGGTAACAGGAGCTCAACCAAAACAACTGGAATCCACCTGAAAAACAATACACCCCCAAAGAGGGAGCAAGCCCCTAAATGGCAGTCTGCAAAACCTTGACGCCAAAAGAGGCATCCGCAGATGCCAACACATCCACTTGATAAAATTTTGTTAAAGTGTGCACCGACGACCAATTAGCCGCCTTGCACACCTGCATCACTGACACCTGATGACGGAAGGCCCAAGAAGCACTAAGCGCCCACACAGAGTGTGCCTTCATAGGTAAAGGAGGAACCTGACCTTTAAACGAATAGGCCTGAGTCACTGTCTGTCTGATCCATTTAGAAATGGTCGCAGATGAAGCAGATAGTCCTTGGGAGGCCCATCCGTAAGTACAAATGGTGAGTGACTTTTTTTTTTTTCCTTTAATATAAAAAGGAAGACTCCATACCTGCCAGGAACACCCAAATAGCCCTAACTACATCCAGGAAATGCAATGCAGTTTCCTCAGGATGTTTTGGCCTGGGACACAGGGAAGGCAACACAATGTCCTCATTCATGCCCCGTACACACGTGCAGATTATCTGCAGACTTACCAAAACCATATAATATGAGGTCAAACCTAAACACTTTCAATTTGTATGCAATCCGGCAGGCCCTTGCACTACATAGAAAAGGTAAGTCTGCAGACAAAAGTCTGCAGATAATCTGCACGTGTGTACGGGGCATCAGATGTAAATCAGACAACTTTTGGAAGGGAAGGACAGGAGCGAACACCTTATCCTTGTGGATCACCAAATAAGGGGGACGACAAGTCAACGCCGCTGATTCCAAAACCCTGCGCACAGAGGGGATAGCCACTAAAAAGGCCACCTTCTGAGACAGCATAAGCAGGGGAATCTCCCAAATGTTTTCAAAGGGAGACCTCTGTAGAGCTGAAAGCACCACGAGATCCCAAGGCAGTAGTGGGGACTGCACTGGTGGAGTCAAATGTTGAACACCCTGAATAAAAGTACGCACCAGGGAGGGCATGGCATAGGGTCTTTGAAAGAAAACCGCCAAGGCCGACACCTGGCCCTTGATGGTACTGACGGCCAATTTCAGCTCACCCCCCATTGAAGGAAGGTCAAGACCAAAGCCACCAAATAGGATTAAGGGTCAACACCCAGCGACTCACCACGAAATGTAAACTTTCCACGTACGATGGTAGATCTTCCTAGCCTTCAGTAGTGTAGGAATAACCGACCCAGACAAACCTCTATCCTTCAGCCCCTGGCGTTCAACAGCCAAGCCGTCAAAGCCAGCAACTGTAAATCCGGATGGAAGATTGGCCCTTGGTACAAATGATCCCCCGAGAGCAGTCTCCAAGGGATGTCAGCACCCAGCCGCACCAGGTCAAGGTGCAAAAACCGGCGAGGCCAGTCCGGGGACCTTAGAATGAACGGAATTCCTTCTGCCTCAATCCTGCGCAAGAGTCTTGGCAGAAGCTTGAGAGAGAAGGCAAAAATCAGACAATGCCCCCAGGGGGCAACCAGCGCACCTGTGGCATCCGCTAGCAGATCCCGTGACCGTGCCACAAACCTGTGCACCTTCTTCCTTATTGAGCCAAGATGCCAACAGATCCACCTCGGGGGTGCCCCATCACCGGACAGCTGGTAAAAAAACCTCTGGATGAAGGATCACTCCTCTTGATCTAGTGCCTGCTGACAGATAATCCGCCTGCCAATTTTTCACCTCTGGAATGTGTACGGCGGAGAGGGCCGGAATGAAACGTTCTGCCCACTGAAGAATGCTGGCTACCTCCAGAGCTGCCAATACACTCCTTGTTCTACCCTGGTGATTGACACAAGCCACGGCCATGGCATTGTCCAATTGGATTCACACGAGACACCCCTGAAAGCGATCTGATTCAGGCACAGCCTGATTGCTCAGAGTTCCAGGACATTGGACACGGGAAGAGTCTAGACTCTCCAATCGGACGAAACGTGCGTCGGGTGGCGTGCTGCGATCTTTGGAGGAGACAGGACGGCCATCGATCTGGTGGTCCACGGCTGGGACGCTCTAAGGACATCTGGGAGGTCTCTGTGCCCATGTATTACATGCGAGATGTAGTACTTTGTGAGTACCATATATCTATTTAAGAATAAAGCCTTTTAAAGCGGTCTGCGCTATGTGATGTCCCTTTTCTCTTTGCATAATATACCATACCGTGAGCTTATCAGGACTGCATTGGAGAAGCCTTCATTATTACCGGTTATGCGCACTTTTTGATCTCTGTGATGGAGATCAACTACTTTTGGTAAGAAGTACTGGTGTTGGAGTGCTTTCTGGTGGTGGTTTTCTGCTCGAGAATTACTTCTATACGTGGAGACGGACACACATGGACTGCTTTTTTATTGCTTTTTTCACATCTTTAAGTGGGACTGTCATTCTAAAAGGGTTTTAGCGCCACAGTTTTGTTTTTAAGTCCAGAGGAACGACCACCTGTTGGACAGCAAGAGATAAATCGCAGCATGCAATTTTTGAAGTTTTGTCCAGAGGAAGGAACACTCTGGCTAGAGCAGAGTCAGACCCAGATAGTCCAGTTTCGTGGAAGGAACCAGCGCAGACCTCTGAAAATTCAGAAGCCAGCCGAATTCCCTCAGAGTCCATGTAGTGATGTCCACTTTGTCCATCAGAGCAGGAGGAGACTCTGCTTGCAGGTAGCCCAGCACTGCGATTCCTCCCTGACCTAACAATGCCAGTACCAGAGCCAACAGCTTTGTGAAGACCCGAGGAGTAGAGGCGAGACCAAAGGGTAACACCACAAACTGATCATGCTCCTCTCCCACGGCAAAGCGGAGGAAGCGTTGGTGACACACATACTGGAATGTTTAAGCGTCCTTGATGACGACAGAGGCAAGGAAATCCCAGATGCAAGGATGCCACCACCATGCAAACAGACACCATTCTGAACTTCTGTACCCACACAAAGCAATTCAGGGACTGGAGATCCAGAATTTGACCAAAACTCCTGAAAACTTTCCAGAACAAATACCCCTTGAAGTAACAGGTCTTGCACCCCCAGAAGAGGGCTTGTAATCGGTCCAGGGACAAACACACATTGGAAGGAAAGAACCTCTCCGGAGGGTAAGAAAGAAACTCGATCTTGTAGCCGGACCGTATCACTTTGTGGACTCACTTGTCTTGCACCTAGGAGATCCACTGGTCTGGAAACCAGCGAAGACGTCCCCCCACCCCAGGCATGGGTGAGGGTGCACCTTCATGCAGGAGCCTTGTCTGCGGGTCTGGAGAAATCTGCTTTGGGCTTGCCAGACCAAGTTCGATTGGATCCTCTCGAAGAGGCCTGAGGGATGAAAAAACTTCCTGTAAACCGAGGAAGGGCCACGTCTACTAGCCTGCGGAAGAAAGGTGCTCTTCCCAGCTGAGAGACTCTTAATAAGGTCAACCAGGGTAGTTTCAAAAAGGCGATCACCTTGAAAAGGAAGATCAGTTAAGGATTTTTTTTGGTCCGCAGACTAACATTTGAGCCACAAAACACACCTAAGGCCCACTGCCGAAACAAGACAGTTTAGAAAGCAGGGGAGACCAATCCAAAGAGGCACAGATAAACTGCAGCCCCTGGACCAACTGGTCCGCCAGCTCCGCAAAGGCAGGGGGGAGCTGCTCACCCTCCAGGTCACGGCGTAACAGATTAGCCCACTCGGTCAGCGTTTGTGACACCAGGGCAATGGAGAAGACCGGTCTGAATGCTGAGCCGGTCACAGTGAACATACTGCATACTGCAGGCCTCAGCCGAATCTTTCTACCAGAATCATGTTTGCCCAGAATCATGTTTGCCCTATTCAACCTGGAAACCGGGGGATTCACCACCAATGGAACAGGCCACTTCTTGATGTTCCCACTCTTGTCACGCAGAGACACAATCAATCAGTGCTTTCACCAGTGCCTTTTCGTGCGTGGCTACAGGAGTCCTCACTATCTGAGAACTCAGGGCACGTGGCCACAGACCCCACAGATGAGATTCAGAATCTGATGAGTAAGATAAATCAGGGGAAGGCGGGGGGGGGCGCTTTTTACTACCCCGTAGCCCATAAGTTACCTCCACCAGGAAAAAAAAAAAAAAAAAAAAAGACTCCAGGACCGCCGTTAGTGCATCAATGGATGGTTGGGACCCAGAACGCCCTGCAGGTTTGGGGGGGGGGGGGGGGGCCAGGTGGGGAAATGGGCTCCAAGGACTACGAAAAAAAAAAAAAAACATTGCTAAGGGACACCCCCACCGAGCTGGTAACACCACCCGGTTGCCAGCCACAGAGCACCCCCTGATCCTGCAGCACAGAGAGAGGACCCAACCAGACAGTCACCGGCAGCACCAGGATCAAAGCATGCCATGTGCAGGGCCCGGGAGTCAGCACCAGGGGATAAGGAGGGGCTCCCACAGCTAAAATTGACGCCCAGAAGGCTCCACAGTGATGGCTGCCATTGAATTCACTGCTGAGCGCAAAATGGCCACCGCGGCTACACAAACATGGCCGTCAGCCTATACAGAAAAGAGACTACAACAAAATGGCGGCTCCACGAGGCTCCCAGGGACCCAGGAGGGATCTCTGGGCCACGCAAGACAGAGCAAGAAGGGGGGACGTGGCAGGAGCCCCTTACCAGGTACAGCCCCCCCATAGCCAATTGCCAGTACAGCACCCTGCCCCAGCTCCAGGAGGAAGTCAGACCAACATACAACCCCAGTATAGGTGGGGGAGGGGGGAATGGGGGGCAGAGAGGGGTGGGGATAGATGACCCACAAGACCATCAGACAAGAGGAGCCTAATAGGAATGAGGAGTACCTGGGGGGGGGCCATCATCCCAGGGAGGGGCCAACGTCCACCCCAAAACCCTCCAGGGGTAGAGAGGGGGATAGCTACTCACCGTACCAGGAACCAGGCGGGCACCACTCCAGACAGAACTTCCTCACCATCTAAATGGGGAGACTGTCGGCCAGGAGGAATGCTGCAAAACAGCCAGAGAACCGGTCCTGTGCGACCTTTTAACTCGCAGGCCAGCCTCCCTCTGGTGGGGCTATGTCGCGGCCCACCTAGCGCAGAGCTGAGGTTTGGGCGTGCTCGCTGGCCAGACTGAGGTGACCACTGGATCTAGATTATCCAGCCCGTCGTGCCCAGTCTGACAGTTGATGTAGATCTCGCAGGAACAAAAATAAAATCCATCTAAAAAAAGACAAAATTGCCAGGGCCAGAGATCCCAGCAAGGAACTAGGTCCTTACCCCTGACTAGGCAGAAAGAAAAACTGAGTACCTATAGGGAGGGGGGTATACCTCCTGGGACTGCCAATAGGCATAGCCAACTTATTTTTCTGCCTAATGTCCTACTCCTGCAGGGGGCAGTATATCTTCCCCCCCCCAATGGTCAAGATGATCAGGAGCTGTGTCCATCAATGAATGAAAGAATGAAAGAAATTTAATGTCAACACCACCTTTAGAAATATATTTACTTGACGCGACATGGCATCGTGTTAGATACTTATTTTACCCGCTAAAATAAAGTGGTTGTAAACCTCAGACATTAAATATTAAAGCATATCCCTCTATAGTGTGTACCTGTCACAGGTCACAGTTAACAGCACTAAGTGTCACATTTGTCTGCTACCTTGTTCCTCTGCTATCAGCATGAACCACTTCTGACAAGTTTTCTTGACCCAAAGAGAAAAATGGTGATGGGGAGGGAGCTCCAGCTGATTGACAGCCTCAGTCCTGTTCCTGTGTGAAGGGGGGGGGGGGGGTCTGTCCCTTCCCTCCAATCAGCTGTCACTAAGCTCTGCAGAGTGTAATTTCAGCTCCCGTCTGCTTTAACAGCTCAGACACGGTGTATAAATTTTGTTCTTTGAGAAGACAATAGATAAAAATGTACAACTTATGTAGGAGTTTGGTTTCATCTCTGTGCATCGCCTGAGGCCAGTCACTTCACTGGGTATATATGTAAGGGTTTACAACCACTTTCTCTTTAAGCAATGTAAATCTGTTACCTTAGAGCGCAAACTTTCTTATCCTCTAAATAATACATGGCCAATCACAAAGTAAATAAAATGTGTGCTTTGCAAGTATGGAGATTGACATGGCTTACTTTTGTTTCTATAAAACATGGTTCCGGTTATGGATACTGATCCAATATCTTCGGTGCTCTCCAAGTCAACGATTTAAAAAAGTAAACAGATCAGTTTGACTTCAATGACATCCTGCTATCTTGTGCTAAATGCACATGCCATACCGAGAACAGCACATGTGTTAGGGCCTGGATTTAATCGGGGAGAGGTTTTTTTTTTTTTTTTTTAATATACAATTTGTATTTCTTCTTGCATTAAATCACTAAAAGGTGGGGGGGGGGTCTTTCTGGCACACAGACCAGCCTGGTGCTGTAAGCAGAGCTGCACATGCACAGCTCAGTTTACAGTGCCAGAGAAGGCAGCAAGCAGGCAGAGGAATTTTATTGAGACATTGCATGTCTCATCTGCAATAAAAGCCTGCCTGCTTGGTCACTGTTTGTTACAGCAGAACTTTAGATCTGCATTAATTTGCTTTATCTAGTAAATTTTTTTGTTCCCCTGGACCACTGATGGCCAACATTGGCACCCCAGATATTTTGGAACTACATTTCCTATGATGCTCAACTACACTGCAGAGTGCATGAGCATCATGGGAAATGTAGTTCCAAAACATTGGGGGTGCCAAGGTTCACCATCACTGCCCCATTGAAAGGGATAATATTTTAGCGGCCTGGAGTTTTAAAGGTTTGTAATAAAAGTGAAAAACCAAATTTAACACAAATTATATTCCAGTATGAGAAATCAATTTAGCACATCTATTCTATAATGGATTTTCAGTGAAAAGAAAGCGTACCTTTTCCATTTTTTCCAAAACTTCAACCGTGGAGGGCTTTGCCTGTTAATGGTAAAATGGAAAGTCAATAAAAGTAGAAATTTGCTCAAAAGAGGGAAAAAAAAAAAATAAAAAAGTGACTACCACACACAGAGAACGAAAATAAAATAGACATATTTTAACCCCCCCTCCTTAGGCCACATGCACACTGGGCATTGAGCCTATGTGTCCAGTCTCAGTGTTTTAGTGCCACCAGGATGGCACAGGTGCAGCATCCAGTCCCTCTGCCTGCAGTCTGTGGCAGACAAAAGCTGCAGCTGTATTGGACCAAATGGCATACCAAGTGCTACTCGTATTTAGGGTCCTACATGCGGAGTGCAGACTATCTTTGTCTAGCCACTGTATATGTCACCTACTATAGTTTTTTTACAGACAAGCTCTTCCTCCAGGGCACACAAACGCAGGGGCTGGATGCACATGGGCTAAGAGGTCAATGTGCAGGTGGCATTACTGAACAGGCTCTACCATCCAAGCAGATGGCAAACCAGCCATATGAGTTACTCTGGCAACACACACACTGATTTTATTTTGCAGCAACTAGAATCTTTAGTTGCACAAGGCTTAATTTCCTTAGGCAGGCCATACATGGGTCGAATTTCGAAAGAATATTCTTTTGAAAATCAGAAATTTCATGTGCTTCATGATTTGATAGTGCCACCATGGATTTTAAAATGTGGCTTGGAATCTTCTTTACATTCCAGGAGTTTGAAAAAAAAAAAATGTGCATGAGTGCAAGAAAAGCAATTCGATTTCTCGCACAATTCTCCCATTGATTAGAAAATCCTTCTTTCAAAAAAATTTACAACATGCCCGATCACTGCACGAAAATCGGTTGTTGCTAATGGTGTGAAATTCAAAGGAAAAATTCTTAGATAAGGTTTCCAAAGAAAATTATTTCGAAATTCGATCCATGTATGGCCAGCCTTAGTGCTTTGCATCCTTTCAGCCCTTGCAGTCCTGTCTGCATGTTTGTACTCTGGCGCTGGCTACATGGCATTTTTCAGGGCAGGTTTCCGGATGGTGACAACAGTGAACTCTGCCAGAAAAAAATGGATTTTTGTAAAATCTTACCGTAAAATCCTTTTCTCTTAGCTCATTGACAGACGTAGTCCTCGGTGATACAGCACCTTCGGGTTATGTTGCCTCCACAGGAGCATGACTAGAGAGGAAATTAAAATGCTCTGGCCACACCCTAGGGGCAGTCCCAGAGGGTATATCCCCTCTCTCTCTGCCTCAGCAAATCAGTTATGTCAAAAAGCAGTCTTTAGAGATTTTAACCCAACCCAACTCCAAAACAGAGGGCCGGGGACTACGGCTGTCAATGAGCTAAGAGAAAAAGGATTTTACGGTAAGATTTTACAAAAATCCATTTTTCTCTATCGCTCATTGACAGACGTAGTCCTCGGTGATACAGCACCTTCGGGACGTCCCAGAGCAGTATCACAACTGAGCGGTGGGAAAATGGAAATCAAATCCCAATCTAGAAGGCCCAACCGGTGCCAACTAGAAGTTTACAATGCTCATCCTTAATGAGGAGACTCAACAAAAAAGAAATTTTTCAAACAGAAAAAAACTCTCGAGGTAGACCACCGGTCTCCTCAAATTGCGGCCTGCAAAACCTTGCGGCCAAATGAGGCATCCGCCGATGCAGTCACATCAATTTTATAGAATTTTGTAAAGGTATGTACCGACGACCAGGTGGCCGCCTTACATACCTGGACCACTGACGCCTGATGGCGAAAGGCCCAGGAAGTACTGAGCGCTCGAGTGGAGTGCGCCCTAACAGGGAACGGAGGACTCTGACCCTTAATAGAATAAGCCTGTACCACCGCCTGTCTAATCCATTTGGCAATGGTCGCGGCAGATGCAGGCAAACCCTTTCTGGGGCCATCCGTGATCACAAAAAGTGAATCCGTCTTACGGAATGATTCCGTAGCTTTCAGGTATACTCTGATTGCCCGAACCACATCCAAGGAATGCAACGCATGTTCCCGATGATGCTTGGGCTGAGGACACAAGGAAGGTAGTACAATATCTTCATTCAGATGAAAATCTGAAACCACCTTAGGAAGAAAGGATGGCTTAGGATGAAGTACTACCTTATCCCTATGAATCACTAGGTATGGGGACTGGCATGATAATGCAGCCAGTTCTGACACCCTGCGAGCAGAAGTGATAGCCACCAAGAAGGCCACCTTCTGGGATAAAGTAAACAAGGGAATCTCCCTGATGTTTTCAAAGGGAGGTTTCTGTAGAACCGACAAAACTAAATTAAGATCCCAGGGCGGTAAGGGTGCGCGGAGTGGTGGAGCCAGGTGCCGCACCCCCTGGATGAAATTCCGCACCAAGGACTTGGTAGCTAAAGGTTTCTGAAAGAAGATTGCTAATGCTGAAACTTGACCCTTGATGGTGCTCAAGGCTAGCTTCTGCTCAACCCCTTGTTGCAAAAAAGCCAATATTCGAGTCACCGAATAGGTACGTGGAGGAAATCCTAAGGATTCGCACCACGCAATATAAGTAGGGATGCACCGAAATGAAAATTCTGGACCAAACCGAAACCGAAAATGCAGGAAGCCCTTGGCCGAAAACCGAAACCGAAAATGACTTTTTCCCCCCAAATTATTTTAAAATAGATAGAACAGGGGCATACGACAGAAACAGGCAGCGATGTACACCTGTAGCTAGTATGCAGTATATGTACTGTGATGGGTTGGCAAGTGGTTAATTTAATTACCAATGATATTTGTATTATGCAGCATGAGGGGGTTAATGTATTGTCACTGCTGGTCACTGATGCATTAGTGACTGACCAGTGGCAGTTAATTAACCCCTTTGTGCTGCATTAGTACAACCAGTATCAGTGTTAATTAACACTGGTTGCACTGATACTGGTTGCACTAATGCAGCACAAAGGGGTTAATTAAGTGCCACTGGTCGGTCACTAATGCATCAGTGACCAGCAGTGACAATACATTAGCCCCCTCATGCTTCATAATACAAATACCATTGGTAACCTCACCTCAGCCCCCCCACCTCAATGATGCAATGTCCTTACTTGTCAGCACCTCTCTGCTCCTCCCGTCCCCTTCCTTTCAAAAATGCCGCCTCCCAGTGATGTCACTACTACGGCTCTGTGTATGTCACCAGGACAGAAAGTCAGGGAAATTTCCCCAACAGTAATAAGGTTTTAAAACAAGGTGTGAATATAGCTCTGAGGGGCATCCTAATCACACTAGCAGCGCTCCAATGAATTCTTAAGGAGAATCGTATACAACCACTACAATACATATATAAAATACATTCAGTATTTTATATATGTATTGTAGTGGTCGTATACGATTCTCCTTAAGAATTCATTGGAGCGCTGTTAGTGTGATTAGGATGCCCCTCAGAGCTATATTCACACCTTGTTTTAAATTTATTCTATTTATAGCAGCTGCTATCTTATTTGTCAGCTTTAAGCTAGCGCTGGGTGAGTGGGCAGTTTTTTAATTACTTACTCCTTTTTGTACAAGTAATAAGGTTTTGTTGGAGTAAGGCTTTAACATACAGTGCCTTTTTCACAGATTTGATGTGTATGTTACAAAGTGTATACAATGTGTATCTGAAGTCAAATCTTAACAAGAGAGAGAGACTGTTACAAAGTGTTTCTGAGAGAGAGAGAGAGAGAGAGAGAGAGAGAATGTTACGTTTTGACTGCAGAAACACTTTGTAACATTCCATTTCAGAGAGAGAGAGAGAGAGAGACTGACTCTAGGCTGTGATTTATAATCCGTTCTAACTAGACGCTACAGCAGCAGACATCCACATTACCTTCTTCTACAGCGAACGGCACATGGAAGGGAGGAGGTGGGTGCAACGATTCAGCATTAGGCACGGAGGAGGATAAGATCCTTTGCATTATAAGTCCCTCTCCCCCGAGCCGTCTAGCGACCACTGTAGCTCACAATGAAGCCCCAGTGTAACCAGCATAGGATCGCAGCAGTCAGCAGCACACATACCCGCAAATGACAGGGAAGTGAAGGACTCACTTTTAACTGATATCAGCATACATTTTCGGCATCCTTAACCCCCTATCGGCCGAAATTGGATACTCACATTTTCGGCCGAAATTATCGGTGGCCGAAATTTCGGTGCACCTCTAAATATAAGTCTTCCAAGTGTGATAATAGACCTTGCTGGAAGTCGCTTTCCTTGCTTTAATAAGGGTAGGAATGACTGAAGCTGACAAACCTCTGTCCTTCAGTACTTGGGTCTCAATGGCCAGGCCATTAAAACCAGCGACTGTAAAGCACGATGGTAAATTGGTCCTTGAGACCACAGACACTCCCTGAGATGAAGTTCCCACGGAACGTCTGCGACTAGCCTGTCCAAGTCGGCCAGGCCGGCTTGACGAGGCCAGCCTAGAATTTCTAGGACCACTGGTGCTGACTGGATCTGAACCAGGTGTCCCTAGAGCTATCTGGCCCCGACCATCCGAGAAAGTCTGGTCGTTTTCTGTTCCCACACATTTATCAGATACCTGATTGCTATCAGGAAGGGTGATCTTTTCTGGTTGAACCTCAGGGACCGAAGTCACCCGGCTAGAGGCTTCTTGGCCTGTCTGGTCAACCAGATCAGATTCCTGTGGGGAATTGAGACTAATCTTAGGAAAAGGTAAAGGAAAAGATCTATTCAGGGAACGGTGACTACCGCTCCCTGTAGTACTTAAATGTTGGAAGGGAAGAATCGCACCGGTAGTAGTAGTTGATGCTCGATCTAAAGTCCTGAATACCGGTGAAAACGTCCCCCACCCTCAAACCGGGTGGGGGCGCACCTTCAGGCTGTGTACTCCTTTGCTTCGGGTTTGGCTGAGTTGATCCTCTGTTTGTCCGACCAGCCTTTCTTGAACCCTCCTGGAGGAGTCTTGCCTTTCCCACTTGTTCCAGCCGGGCGTGCGAACCCTTTATGGGCGGTAAAGCGAGGTCCCTTAGCTTTAGCAGCCTGTGGCAAAAAAGTGCTCTTGCCCCCAGTGGCATCCTTAATGATTTCATCTAGGGTGGCCCCAAATAGACGATTCCCCTGAAAGGGGAGATTCGTCAAGGTCTTTTTGGAACCTAGGTCAGCTGACCAGCATTTTAACCACAGCACACGTCTGAGGATTACCGCTGACATAGATGCATGCCCTAATAGGGGAGTAGTGTCCAAGGCTGCGTCACAGATAAACTGTAGCCCTTGTATAATCTGTTCCATCAAATCAGATGTTTCCTGGGAAATATCTTTTCCCCTAAGGTCTTGGCGTACCAATCTCGCCCATTCCGTAAGTGTCTGGGAAACTAGACCAATAACAATTACTGGTCTAAATGCTGACCCTATCAGAGAGAAGATGGTGCGGGACTCTGCTTCCATCTTTCGATCAACCAGATCCTTAAAGGACGAAGTGTCCTCCACTGGGATAACCGTGGCTTTATTCAGCCTGGAAATAGGTGGATCCACCACTGGTGGTACCGTCCATTTCTTAATGATGGATTCCTCAAACGGATAGCGTCTAGCAATACGCTTGGAAATAGTAAAGGTACGTTTAGAATGCTCCCATTCTCCTTTAATCTTATTACCAAAACACTTGGGTACAGGAAAAACCTTCACCGTTTTGATGGGCTTGTTAGTACCAAAAGGAATCTCTGTATCAGTTGCTTCTGCCGGTAAAACCTCAAGTTTTAAGGTTTCCTGCACTGCCACAACTAGTGCGTCCACCAATGCTTCTTCCTGAATTATAGCGGGAGAAGAAAACGTCCTCCTCACTGTCTGAGGGAGCTTTACCTGAGGTAACAGCCCTTGCAGAAGGACCTGCAACTGCAGTGACCATCTCTGAGTCAGAGGTGTCAGATAATATAGGGGTAGGCGGGGGTCGCTTCCTTGACCCTCGTCCCTGACAGGCCGCCTCCACCCGAGCCACCATAGACTCCAAAATTGCTGTAAATGCCTCTACACTCTGTGCACCGGCGGGTCCCGTGGCCCCCTCGAGGGAAACAGGTGGGGGAATTTGTGTGGCAGGGTCCATGATTATTCCAGTAACTTCCCGGATAATATAATTCAAAAATAAAAAACTTTTTTTTTTTTTTTTTTTTTTTTTTTCACAGACCCCCAGCGCCACAAAAGCCCCTTAGTGTTACCTGCTAGGGATCCCTATCGATCGAGAGAGAGAGAGAGATAGACCCCCAGGCTCACCACTAGATGCTCAGAGTTTAACTGCAACAGGTTACAGCGCTGTCTTGACAAACAGGAAGTCTTTTGGCTGGCTGCCCAGGAAGAAAGGAGGCGGCTCCGCCCCTCTGCACGCCTTCCGGCGCCTCCCCTAGCTCCACGAGGTGTTTGGATCACATCAAACATGGCCGCCCCCATGCTGGAGACACGAGGCTACGCCAAAATGGCGGCTCGTGCAATCCAGCAAAAAAAATGGCGGCGGCCTGTACCGAATAGCGGTGTGCTGCAGGGCACACAACACTATCTCTGCATGGGGATTTTTGGCGTGGTTGGCGGTACCGGCCCTGGCGGACCTCATGGCCGTTCGGAAGGCCTGCTATAGCTGGAGATTTGACTAGGAAGGCAGTCTACATGTCCGTGGCTTCTGACTGGTAGGTACCTTATTCTTATCACAGTAAGATTCCCAGACTGCCACTGATTACAATCTTTTAAACATGTATACAATTAGATTGTTAGCTCCCAAACCAAGCCTCCTGGCTTTTTGCACATAAAATCACACTCAAAGTAGGGGGATCTGTGCCATGTTATAGGATAGAGGGGGACTATCTTACCATACAGAGAGGGGCCCGCGTTCACCACAAGACCCGTCAGGGGGAAAAGGGGGAACATACTACTCACCATACCGGAACCAGGCGGGCACCAACTCCTGACAGTACCCCTCTCCACCGGGGCGGGAGGGCTGTCGACCAATACGGACGCCGTGACTCATGGTCTTTGGCGTTTCAGCGAGACGTTTAACTCGTGGGGTCAGTCCCTTAATGGGACTTTGTCGCGGCCGACCCAGCGCGGACCTATGGCCTGCACGCGCTCGTAGGCTGAACTGGGGTGACCACCGGATCTCAACATCCAGCCCGTCGCCCAGTTCAGCTTTCTTGCTTGAAGATCTCACAGGAACACTGGAGAAAAAAGCGGTCTAAAAAATCTTTTTAAGAAAAAAAATCTTGCCAGGACCGAAGATCCCAGCAAGGTATCTAGGTCCTTACTCCTAACTAGACAGAAAATAACTGATTTGCTGAGGCAGAGAGAGAGAGAGAGGATATACCCTCTGGGACTGCCCCTAGGGTGTGGCCAGAGCATTTTAATTTCCTGTCTAGTCCTGCTCCTGTGGAGGCAACATAACCCGAAGGTGCTGTATCACCGAGGACTACGTCTGTCAATGAGCGATAGAGAAATGTATTTTCAATGGCCACGTAGAGTCTCTCCATCAAAAGCCTGTGTAAGAGGCTTTCAACATACATAAATCTAAACACTGCTGAAAAAAATTAAAAGAAACACTTAACCAGAGTATAGCAGCAAGCCAATTAAACTTCTGGGATAAAAATATGGTCAATTAGCAGAGGGGGTTGTTAATCAGTTTCAGCTTCTTTGGTGTAGAGATTAAAAACAGGTGCACTAGAAGGGCAATAATGAGACGACCTCCAAAAACAGGAACGGTTTTACTGGTGGAGGCAAATCACATTTTTCCCTGCTCATCCTGTTTTTCACTAGTTTTGCACTTGGATAGGGTTAGTGTCACTACTGGAAGGATGGGGCAATACCTGGACCCTATAGAGGTTGCACAGGCAGTCCAACTCTTCCAGGATGGCACATCAAAATGTGCCATTGACAGAAGGTTTACTGCGTCTCCCAGCACAAGAGCATGGAGGAGAACCGCGGAGACAGGCAGTTATTTTAAAAGATGGAGAGAGCTGTAGAAGACCCAACCCATCAGCAGGACCGGTGTCCTATTCCTCCTTGCACAAAAAGAGCAGATGATCATGGCCAGAGCCCTACAAAAATGACCGCCAATATAGATTTTATTATAATATATATATATATTTATTAGGGATGCACCGAATGTAGAAAAAATAGCACTTTCGGTGTTCGGCCGAATAAGTCAAAAGGCCGAATAATTTTGTGCCGAATAATAGGGCTGAACGATAGTCGATATGATATCGACTATCGTTCTGTGGCCGTAGGCGATATTCATATCGCCGAGGTCACGATATTTACAGGGGGAAGGGACTCGGAGGAGGACAGGAGGACTCAGACTTCCGTGTTAGGCAGGGGAAGCCAGGACACACTTCAGCGGTGAGCATACATACATTACTCACTCGTGCACTGCAGCCCGCCCCACACATTCAGTGAGTCTTACTCTCCTCCCTAGTTTTTTCAATGGCACATTCAGGAAGCCAATCACGCCGTGATTAGCTGCACAGCGAACCAATCACGCGTGCCTGCACACCTGATTGGTTCCGCTACTCACGGCGTGATTGGCTTCCTGAATGTGCCATTGAAAAAACTAGGGAGGAGAGCAAGACTCACTGAATGTGTGGGGCGGGCTGCAGTGCACGAGTGAGTAATGCATGTATGCGGCTGTGCTCCTTTCCAGGCTACTACTAGTCCACCTCCAGCCTCCTACTACCACCACTATGAGAGACTGTCTGTCACTGTATAATCTGATCGAGTCCACACTAACACTGACTGACTGTCACTGAGTAATTGATGTTACCACATTAACCCTGACCTGCCCAGTGCCCTGTATCTGCAATTAAAATTTACAAGGCTGCCTGCATGCTTCCTGATTTCCATTCCCAGCATCCTTCCCAATCCCTACAGTGTCACTAACATTAACCCTATGGTACAAGGCTGCAGTGTGCACTGAATCCCATTCCCTACAGTAACATTTAGAGAGAGAGAACGAGAGAGAGAGAACGAGAGAGAGAGAGAGAGAACGAGAGAGAGAGAGAGAGAACGAGAGAGAGAGAGAGAGAACGAGAGAGAGAGAGAGAGAACGAGAGAGAGAGAGAGCACGAGAGAGAGAGAGAGCACGAGAGAGAGAGAGAGAACGAGAGAGAGAGAGAGAACGAGAGAGAGAGAGAGAACGAGAGAGCGAGAGAGAACGAGAGAACGAGAACGAGAGAGAGAGAACGAGAACGAGAGAGAGAGAACGAGAACGAGAGAGAGAGAACGAGAACGAGAGAGAGAGAACGAGAACGAGAGAGAGAGAACGAGAACGAGAGAGAGAGAACGAGAACGAGAGAGAGAGAACGAGAACGAGAGAGAGAGAACGAGAACGAGAGAGAGAGAACGAGAACGAGAGAGAGAGAACGAGAACGAGAGAGAGAGAGAACGAGAGAGAGAGAGAACGAGAGAGAGAACGAGAGAGAGAACGAGAGAGAGAACGAGAGAGAGAACGAGAGAGAGAGAACGAGAGAGAGAGAGAGAGAGAACGAGAGAGAGAGAACGAGAGAGAGAGAGAGAGAGAACGAGAGAGAGAGAGAGAGAACGAGAGAGAGAGAGAGAGAGAACGAGAGAACGAGAGAGAGAGAGAGAGAGAGAGAACGAGAGAGAGAGAGAGAGAGAACGAGAGAACGAGAGAGAGAGAGAGAGAGAACGAGAGAACGAGAGAGAGAGAGAGAGAACGAGAGAGAGAGAGAACGAGAGAGAGAACGAGAGAGAGAGAGAACGAGAGAGAGAGAGAGAGAGAACGAGAGAGAGAGAGAGAGAACGAGAGAGAGAGAGAGAACGAGAGAGAGAGAGAGAGAACGAGAGAGAGAGAGAGAGAACGAGAGAGAGAGAACGAGAGAGAGAGAGAGAGAGAGAGAACGAGAGAGAGAGAGAGAGAGAGAGAACGAGAGAGAGAGAGAGAGAGAACGAGAGAGAGAGAGAGAGAGAACGAGAGAGAACGAGAACGAGAGAGAACGAGAGAGAGAGAGAACGAGAGAGAGAGAGAGAGAACGAGAGAGAGAGAGAGAGAACGAGAGAACGAGAGAGAGAACGAGAGAACGAGAGAACGAGAGAGAGAACGAGAGAACGAGAGAGAGAACGAGAGAACGAGAGAGAGAACGAGAGAGAGAGAGAACGAGAGAACGAGAGAGAGAACGAGAGAGAGAGAGAGAGAGAGAGAGAACGAGAGAGAGAGAGAGCGAGAGAACGAGAGAGAGAGAGAGAGAGAGAGAGAGAGAGAGAGAGAGAACGAGAGAGAGAGAGAACGAGAGAGAGAGAGAACGAGAGAGAGAGAGAACGAGAGAGAGAGAGAACGAGAGAGAGAGAGAACGAGAGAGAGAGAGAGAGAGAACGAGAGAGAGAGAGAGAGAGAGAGAACGAGAGAACGAGAGAGAGAGAACGAGAGAGAGAGAACGAGAGAGAGAGAACGAGAGAGAGAGAACGAGAGAGAGAGAGAGAACGAGAGAGAGAGAGAACGAGAACGAGAACGAGAGAGAGAGACACACGAGAGGACAAAAAATTGGCAACATAAATGGAAAAAATGCGAAACACCGCGTTCGGTATTCGGCCTTCGGCCAAACATTTTATTATTATTCGGCTTCGGCCAAGAATTTCATTTCGGTGCATCCCTTATATATATATATATCTCTATCTTATGTCACAATACCAAAGAAATTACACTTTGCTACAATGTAAAGTAATGCGTGCACAGCTTGCATAAGTGTAAATTTTCTGTCCCCTCAAAATAACTCAACACAGCCATTAATGTCTAAACTGCTGGCAATAAAAGGGATTACACCTCTAAAGTGAAAATGTCCAAATTAGGCCCAATTAGCCATTTTCCCTCAGTGTCATGTGACTCCTTGTTACAAGGTCTCAGATGTGATGGGGGAGTAGGTGTGTTAAATTTGGAATCATCGCTCACTCTCTTATACTGGTCACTGAAGTTCAACATGGCACCTTATGGCAAAGAACTCTGAGGTGTATGACAATGATTAGCGCAGATTCTTAGAATTCCCAAAATGAACTAGGTCAATGATATCCCCTAAAGCAAAAGTGCAAGTGCCAACCCGTAATACTCACACCCACAAAACCTGAAAGTATTGCTCAATAGTTTGTGGAACCCGACCATTCATAAATAAATATTAAAGTGTATAGTGCTAGTGCAAAAAGTGTGAAAACAGACAGCTGTTTCACTTAGGGGTGTACTCACTTTTGTTGCCAGCAGTTTAGACATTAATGGCTGTGTGTTGAGATATTTTGAGGGGACAGCAAATTTACACTGGTATACAAGCTGTTCACTCACTACTTTACATTGTAGCAAAATGTAATTTCTTCAGTGTTGTCACATGAAAAGATACAATAAAATATTTACAATTACAAAAAATGTAAGGGGTGTACTCCCGAGATAAAAAATGTACATACATACAATATTATATATATATATATATATATATATATATATATATATATATATATATATATATATATATATATATATATATATATATATATATATATATATATATATATATATATATATATATATATATATATATATATATATATATATATATATATACACACACATATATATCATGCAACACTGAAGAAATTACACTTTGCTACAATGTAAAGTAGTTGAGTGTACAGCTTGTGTAACAGTGTAAATTTGCTTATAGAATTTGGAAAAGGTGTGCACCGACGACCAAGTCGCAGCCTTGCACACATGGGCCACCGAGGCTCGATGCCAGTAGGCCCAGGACGTACTCAAAGATCTGGTAGAGTGCGCCTTAACAGGGAAGGGTGGAACCCTTTCCTTCAAAGCATAGGCCTGTTTAATGGTCTGTCAGATCCATTTGGCAATGGTTGCTGCCGACGCAGCCATGCCCTTCCGAGGTCCCTCAGGAAGGACAAAGAGAATCCGATTTCCGAAAGGATTCAGTGGACAACAGGTAAACCCTGATCGCCCGGACAACATCCAAGGAATGCAATGCAACCTCCTTAGGATGCTTCGGCTTTGCACAGAGCGAAGGCAAAACAATGTCCTCATTAAGGTGGAACTCCGAGACCACCTTAGGGAGAAAAGAGGAATGAGGTCGCAAGACCACCTTATCCTTGTGAATCACCAAGTAAGGAGAGCGGCAAGACAACGCCGCCAACTCCGACACCCTGCGAGCCGAAGTGATCGCCACTAAAAAAGCAACTTTCTTAGACAGCAGAGGTAACGACATCTCCCGGATGATTTCAAAGGGAGAGCGCTGTAACGCGGACAGAACTAAGTTCAAGTCCCATGGAGGTAAAGGCTCCCTCCGGGGAGGGCCAAATGTCGCACACCTTGAATAAAGGTGGGAATCAAGGAATGAGACGCCACAGAGCGTTGGAAAATAGCCAGTGCAGATACCTGGCCCTTTATCGTGGCCAGCGCCAGGCGCTGGTCCACACCAGTCTGGAGGAAAGTCAACACTCTCGACACCGAGTACGAGCGAGGGGAGAACCCCCTGGACTCACACCAGGCGAAATAAGCTTTCCAGGTACGATAATAGATTTTACCAGACGAGGCTTTTCTAGCCTTGATTAAAGTAGGAATGACCTCTGAGGAGAGACCCCAGACCTGGGTCTCAGACAGGCCGTTAAAGCCAGCGACTGTAAAGCAGGATGGAAGATAGGTCCCTGAGACAGTAGATCTTCCCGCATTGGCAGCCGCCAAGGAGGCGGCACTGCCAGGTGAACAACGTCAGCGTACCAGGACCGGCGCTTCCAGAGTCACCAAGTGCTGTTCCGAGGCTAACCTGCGAAGGAACCTGGACAACAACTGAATCGGAGGAAAAGCATACATCAGACGATACTGATGCCAAGGGGCCACAAACGCATCCGAGGCGTCTGCCAGAGGATCGCGCGTTCTTGCCACAAACCTTTCCACCTTGTGGTTTAGCCGGGACGCGAACAGATCCACGTCCGGGGATCCCCACACAGCATTTGGAAGACCTCCGGGTGCAGCGACCATTCCCCCTGGTCCAGGTCTGGCGGCTCAGATAGTCGGCCTGCCAATTCTCCACACCCGGAATGTGAACTGCTGAAATCTCGGCCCAAGACAGAATGTCGGTCACCTCCCGGGCCGCCGGGGCACTCCTGGTGCCCCCTTTGTGGTTGATGTAAGCCACCACGGTAGCATTGTCCGTCCGTACCCGAACGGGACGGCCCCGAAGTTAGTCTGACCACTGGAAGAGACAGTTTGATCGCTCTCAATTCCAAAATGTTGATCGGAAGGGAGGATTCCTCCTCCGACCAAGTGCCCTGGGCAGACAGGTTGCCCAGGACTCCAGCCCAGCCCAACATGCTGGCATCTGTGGTAATCACTGTCCACAGTAACGGACGGAAGGATTTGCCTTCTGACACTGCCGGGGACTGGAGCCACCACAGAAGATCCATTCTGGTCCGGCGACTGAAAGACACTCAGATCCAAAAGACTGAGGTATTCTGTCCCACCTGGCCAGGATCTCCGCTTGAAGAGACCTTGTGTGAAACTGAGCGAAGGGTATCGCCTCGAAGGCCGATACCATCAACCCTAGGGACTGCATGCAGGTCCTGAGTGACGAGGATGGTTTGTCCCTGAGGGACCTGATCTCGTCCTGTAAGGTCCGGAGCTTGTCCTCCGGCAAGAACACCTTTGCCTGAGCAGAGTCCAGGATCATTCCCAGATAGGGAAGACAAACCGAAGGAGACAAGGACGACTTCTGTACGTTGATGGTCCATCCGAACTCCTGGAGCGTCTGTACTGTGGTGGACAGATCGCGCAGTAGGTTCTGGCTGACACTGAATCTTAAGAGGAGATCGTTCAGATACCCCAAGACCACAATTCCCTGTGCCCTTAGTAGGCCCAGAACAGGCGCCAGCACTTTGGTAAAGACCCTTGGAGCCGAAGCGAGACTGAAAGGTAACGCCACAAACTGATAGTGGTACTCCACGATAGCGAACCGAAGGTACCTCTGGTGACCCTCGAGAATGGGGATGTGTAGGTACGCATCCTTAAGGTCTATAGAGGCCAGGAATTCCCCTGGGCTCAGGGAGGCCACCACCGAGCGGAGAGATTCCATACGGAACTTCCGAACGCACACGAGGCGGTTCATCGCTTTCAGGTCCAGAATAGGACGTACCTTGCCCTCCTTTCTGGGCACAGTGAACAGATTGGAATAAAACCCCCGAAACCTGTCCCGATGAGGCACCGGGACAATTACCCCCTGAGCAAGGAGGTCCTGCACCGCTTGATGCAGGTCCTGCAGGCGCCCTGGGGTTAAATGAAGATTTGAGGGAAAAAATCTGTCCGCCGGCCGGGAAAGGAATTCGATCTTGTACCCTGATCGAATGATTTCCTGAACCCACCTGTCCGGAATTTGGAGCAGCCAAGGTTGGAGGAAACCACGCAAACGTCCCCCCGCCCCAGAAATGGGTGAGGGCGCCCCTTCAGGCAGAGGCGGATTGACCCGCCGCACCGACATTGCCGGACTTCAGCTTGCCCGCCCAGGGCTTCTTCTGGCTACCTTGGCCCTTGAAGGGCTTGCCCTTGGTTTGATTCCCAAAGGCACGAAAGGACCCTTGATTGGGTCGAGAGGCGGAACCCCGCTTGCCACCAAAGGACTTGTTCTTCGGGTTCTGGGGCAGCTTCGTGCTCTTGCCCCCTGTGACGCCTTTTACCAAGGTATCCAACGCCTCGCCAAAAAAGCGAGAACCTGCATAGGGAAAATCAGCAACTGTCTTCCGCAATGTCTGGTCAGCCGACCAGCTCTTCAGCCAGATCAGTCGACGGTTAAGCACCGCGACACTCGACAGGCGTGCGGCCAGAGGGGCCTCATTCAAAGCCGCATCCCACAAATACATGACTCCTTGGTGAATTTGATCCACCATAGCCAGCGTGGCAGGTGGGGCAGAATCAGATGTGAGGTTGCGTCTAAGCATCTTAGTCCAATCCGCCACCCCCTGAGCCACCAGGACGGACGCGAAAATAGGTTTGAGCAAGGAACCCGCCACCGTGTCCTGTACCGGATGGCGTGGGGTGCCTCTATGAACGGAAAGCCGCTGTCCTCTTCTGACAGGGAATGCCGTTAGCCAAGGACCGCAGATGTGTCCAGTGAGGTAGCCACCTCACAGGCTGCATCCCTGCAGCAGGGATGGGTCGTTCATAATGCCAGGACGAACACATGGCTGAACGCTCGATGGCAGACTGGGGGTCCCTCTGCCATGGAGAACCAGGGCGGTCAGTCCGATTCTTAACTCCGCAAGAATCCATCTTCATCCGAAGATCCGACTAAAACTAAAGCTGACAAAATAAACAGCTAGTAAATCAAAGAAAAAAAACTGACATTTTCAAAGAAAATCAAAGAAAAAAAAAAAAAAGAAGATTAGAAAAGCTGAGACTGTAGCCCCAGCACAGGGAAGCCTAACTACTCCTGACGCTAGGCAGAAACAAACTGAGTTGGCAGGGATCACTGCAGGGGGGTATTGACCAGTGGGACAGCCCCCATGGGTGTGTCAATGCTAAATGCTTTTGTTCTTTTGACTAAGTCTTATGCCTAGCTACTTCTGCGGAGCGGAAGTCAATACCCAATAGTGATGACTTAGAGGAGGCGGCGACGGTCGGGAGGACGTAAGAGAAATAATATTTCACATTTTTTTTTTATATGAAATTCTCCCAAAAAAAAAAAAAAATCAAAATTTAACATTTTAGGCCAATTTGTTTTCTGCTACATTTTTTTTTTTTTTTTACCAAAAATATCGCAATAAGCATACTTTGATTGGTTTGCGCAAAAGTTATTGCGTTTACTAACTACGGGAAAGATTTGTTATTTTTATTGTGTTTTTCTTTTTTTTTTTTTTTAACTAGTGATGGCAGCGATCTGCGATTTTTTTTGGCGGGAATACGACATTGCGGCGGACAGATTGGACCCCTGACTAACATTTTTTACACTTTTGGGAGTACCAGTGACATTATTACAGTAATACGTGCTATAAATATGCACTGTTACAGTAAAAATGACACTGGCAGGAAAGGGGTTAAATTTACTGGTGATCAAGGGGTTAAGAAGTGTGTCCCTAGGGGCGTGATTCTATCAGGGGGCGTGGCTTGTGATGTAATCACAGAGACATGCGATCCTACATAGCAGGATCGCATAGCCTCCGATTACTTTAGTGAGAATGACAGACGGCTGTGTTTACATCAGCAGTCTGTCCTTCTCCCACTGCAGCAGGAGATTGCGAGTGGCCGGCAGTCACACAAGCTGACTCCCCAGCCGACAAGTGGGGGCGGAAGCGCGCCTACGGGGGCGCACGATCGCCCCCTACCTCCTCCCAGGCTAGTTCCGTACATGTATGGCACTTTGCCTGGGAGCGCCAGACTGCTGCCGTACAACGGCGGTCAGCGAGCAGTTCATGTCTAAACCCCTGGCAACAAAAGTGAGTACAAAATGTCAAAATTGGGCCAAAAGTGTCAATATTTTGTGTGTTCACCATTTTCCAGCACTGCCTTAACCCTCTTGGGCATGGAGTTTACTAGAGCTTTACAGGTTGCCACTGGAGTCCTTCTCCACTCCTCCTTGATGACATCATGGAGCTGGTGGATGTTAGAGACCTTGCGCTCCTCCACCTTCCATTTGAGGATGCCCCACAGATGCTCAATAGAGTTTAGGTCTGGAGACATGCTTGGCCAGTCCATCACCTTTACCCTAAGCTTCCTTAGCAAGGCAGTGGTAGTCTTGGAGATGAGTTTGGGGTCATTATTTTGGAATACTGCCCTGCGGCCTAGTCTCCGAAGGAAGGGGATCATTCTCTGCTTCAGTATGTCACAGTACATGTTGGCATTAATGGTTCCCTCAATGAACTGTAGCTCCCCAGTGCGGGCAGCACTAATGCAGTCCCAGGCCATGACAAAGTTGTCTTTGTACTCTTCACCTGGTTGCCGCCACACACGCTTGACACCATCTGAACCAAATAAGTTTAACCACTTTACAACCGGAGGATTTTGCTGTCTTCCGTCCAGGCCACTTTTTGCGATTCGGCGCTGTGTGACTTCAACTGACAATTGCGCGGTCGTGCGACGCCGTACCCAAACGAAATTTACGTCCTTTTTCTCCCACAAACAGAGCTTTCTTTTGGTGGTATTTGATCACCTGTGCGATTTTTACTTTTTGCGCTATAAACAAAAAAAGAGCGTTTATTTTGAAAAAATAACAATATTTTTCACATTTTTTTATATGAAATTCCCCCCAAAAAAGATGTAAAAACCAATTTTTTTAAAAGTTTTTGGCCAATTTGTTTTATGCTACATATGTTTGGTAAAAAAAAATCGCAATAAGCGTATTTTGATTGGTTTGCGCAAAAGTTATTGCGTTTACTAACAAAGGGAAAGATTTCTGTCATTTTTGGTGTTTTTTTTTTAACGCGTAATGGCGGCGATCTGCGATTTTTTTTGCGGGACTGCGACATTGCGGCGGACAGACCGGACCCCTGACTGACATTTTTGACACTTTTGGGGGTACCAGTGACATTACTGCAGTAATCAGTGCTATATATATGCACTGTTACTGTAAAAATGACACTGGCAGGGAAGGGGTTAATTTTATTGGAGAGGGAGGGGTTAATGTATGCCTGGTGCTTACTGACGTGTAGGGGGGGAGGTGACTATGTGATTCATGGACAGATCGGATGTCCAGCTATGCTGAACAGTCCGATCTGTCACTCCCTGTCACTATGGAGATCCGCCCGCTGTGTTTACACACAGCGGGCGGATCTCCAGACTCGATCCCCCACGATCGGGTAAGAGCAGCGGCGATCGCCGCTGCTCCTCCCCTGGCCCGACTCCCGCTGTGAATGAAAACAGCGGGAGCGAGCCTCCGGCGGCGCGCAAGCGCCGCCCAGAAGGGGAGGAGTCCAGTCACGTTAATACTACGTGACTGGACGGGAACGAGCCACTCTGCCGCAGTACTATTACCGTGAGCGGTAGTAGAGTGGTTAATCTTGGTCACATCAGACCACAGGACATGGTTCCAGTAATCCATGTCTTTAGTCTGCTTGTCTTCAGCAAACTGTTTGTGGGCTCTCTTGTGCATCATCTTTAGAAGAGGCTTCCTTCTGGGACGACAGCAATGCAAACCAACCTCCCCTTCAATCTCTGCAGCAATGCTGGCAGCACTCATACGTCCCAAAGACAACCTCTGGTTATGATGCTGAGCACGTGCACTCAACTTCTTTGGTCGACCATGGCTAGACCTGTGCTGAGAGGAACCTGTCCTATTAAACTGCTGTATGGTTTTCGCCACCATGCTGCTGCTCAGTTTTAGCGTCTTGGCAATCTTCTTATAGCCTAGGCCATCTTTATGTAGAGCAACAATTATTTTTTTCAGATCCTCAGAGTTCTGTGCCATAAAGGTGCCATGTTGAACTTCCAGTGGCCAGTATGAGAGAGAGAGAGTGATGACACCAAATTTAACACACCTGAGACCTTGTAACACTGAGTCACATGACACCGGGGAGGGAAAATGGATAATTGGGCCCAATTTGGACATTTTCAGTTAGGGGTGTACTCACTTTTGTTGCCAGCGGTTTAGACATGAATAGCTGTGTGTCTAGTTATTTTGAGGGGACAGAAAATTTACACTGTTATACAAGCTGTACACTCACTACTTTACATTGTAGCAAAGTGTCATTTCTTCAATGTTGTCAAATGAAAAAATAAAATATTTAATATATATATAGGGCCTGTGGATGTGGGTGGCTGTCTTGGCACCGGGCTGCTGTGGGTGGGTATACACATATACATTCTGATATGGACTGGGTACTATGTTAAAAACGAAAGGTGGCCACATAGTTTGATTTTCGGGGTGTCTTTGCACCTGTTGCCAATGTCATTAACACCAAAGCAGCTGAAACTGATTAACAGCCCCCTCTGCTACTTACCTGAACATATCAATATCCCGGGACTTTAAAAAGTGTTCCTTTAATATTTTTGAGCAAAAAGTGTTCCTTTAATATTTTTGAGCAAAAAGTGTTCCTTTAATATTTTTGAGCAAAAAGTGTTCCTTTAATATTTTTGAGCAACACACACACACACACCTCAGTATAAATGAGTACACCCCCTTCGAACAGTAAGATTTAAAAAACACTTGCCTACTGGGCACTTCTACCCCCTTCCCAACCAGGCCAAATTTTAGCGCTCACACCTTGAAAGAATTACTCGCAAAATAGTAACTTTTCTTCATAAATTTTGACGAAAACTTATAATGCTGCATATTTTTGTTAAAAAAAAAAAAAAAAAAAAAAATTGGTGTATATTTGGTTTTTGTATAGGTTATAAGGTCTACAAGCTATGGTGACAATCATTGAAAATGATCACCCCTGATGTACTGCATATCTCATTTCTTGAGAACCTAACAAGCCAGGACAGAACAAGAAAAATGGTTTTACTCACCATAAAAACCTTTTCTCTTAGGTTCATTGACGGACGCAGTCATCTGATGCATATCAGTAGGGTAATACCACCCCCTACAGGAGTAGGCAGAAATAATTTCTGGCTACGCCTATGGGCAGTCCCTGGGGGTATACCCTTTTTCTGCATAGGATGTCAGTTTTGTACGAAAGAATACAAACAAACTGAATATCCGCGCTACCAGTGTAAGCAGCTGTCATAAACCACGGTGTGATCAGAAAATGAAATATAAAATACAGCGCTGAAAATGAAATCCTATGCATATATGGAAAAGTAAATACAATCGAAAATAACGATAAAATTCTGGAACAGTCCAATCCACCCATGCATCATGGCAAGTGAAGAGATCCGTCTAATAGGTGCTTGAAAAAGTGAGAACCTCCACCACATGTATAGTGACCAATTGGCCTCTTACCGAATACAGGTGACCAATGCTCTCACAAAAGGTCAACAACGCTTTTGCTCAAGGCAGGACGACCAGATTCCCAAAATGATGACAGAAGCTCCTAGATTTCTTGGATCTCCTTCCAAGGATAGGATCTATCATGCAGTGTCCCTCTCAAACATGGAATAGAGACAGGGAAAGACCATGGTGCAGTATGTTCCAAGTAAAAGCGTTTATTTAAAATAAAATGCACTCACCACACGTAAGAACATGAGGGACCTTAAGAATAAATTTCAATGATCGCTGGCGGGCGATGCATTCAAACCGGCTTGTGACGTCGACGCTGACAGCTCCGCCTACATGTTTCGCAGGCAACTGCGTCATCAGGGGGGGGAGGGAGCAGCGTAATAGACGTCTTATATAGGTCAATGGAAACCGGAAGTGCAAGCGGTCAATCGGCACGCCCTCCGAGGTCACACAGGAAGTGAAACCACGTATGGACCGCATTGCGACACCGGAAGGGGTTCTCAGACCTTAGAGCTAAAGGTTGATGAACCGGAAGTGTGCCTTCGTTCCGGAAACAAAACAAATGGTCATCTCCCGGAGAGATACATCCACCTACCCCGGGAAAGATCATTAGGCAATAACTCATTAAACATGAATAAAAAAGGGTATATGTCCACAAATGGGAAATATTACCGAAAGTATATCAAAAAAAATTAATTGTTGTAAACAGCCCCATAGACCATCCAAGGACCCATGGGAGCTAGTATGTAAAACCGGAAGTAGATCTCCAAACCCAAAACGGGGAAGAGATACAAGAATTAAAATCAAAAAGAGTCGAGGTCACAAGCCAGAAGAATTATCAATATAACAAACATATACAATGGTGATATAAAAATCCAAAAAGTATACAATAACTCAAAGCATACAAGTTAAAAGGATGTGTACAGTCTAACACAACTTGATATAAAATTCAGAATGAAAAAATGATTCTATACCAGCATGTTAATCCATAACAACATAGAACACAATGTCCAAGGTTAACTGTTATTAATGAATGAATTAAGATCCAGGTCTACATTCAAACCAGATGGCCTAAGGCATTTGAGGAGATAAATCCATCGGGTTTCTAACTGTGAGATGCCTCTACGTAGGTGGCCACCCCGCCAGTTAGATTGGAAAAGATCAATGACCATAAATGAGGTCCCTGTAGGGTCCCTCCCATGGTATTTGTCATAATGTTTGGATAGGTTGTGCTTCGGAAAACCCCTGCGAATATTGCCGATGTGCTCATTCATTCTCACCCGAAACTCCCTAATGGTACGCCCTACATAGTGTAGCCCACAGGGACAGGTGATTAGGTACACTACATTTTTAGTGCTGCATGTTGCAAAACATTTGATGTCATAGGTTAAACCCGTCGCATTGCACAAAAATTGAGTGTACTTCCGCTGTTTCAAATGATTTATTGAACAGACGGCACAACGTCTGCAAGGGTAAAACCCATCTCTGTCAAAAAAGAATTTAGGTCTAGTGGGAGGATCAATGATGTTCGGTGCTAGCCTTAACCTTAATGGGGGGGCACCCCTAAAGACAACCGGGGGCTGGTCTGGAATTAAAGAACCCAGAACCCTATCACTCTTCAAAATGCCCCAATGTTTGGTCAAAATTCTTTTCACCAAAAAATGGTGAGAAGAATAGGACGTAAAAAAGGAAAAACGAGGTGAAAACCTAGTAGTCTCCCCCACTGGCCCGTTAATAGGTAAAACCTCCCTCTCAGGGTACAAGATTAGATTCCTATCCATCTCTGCAGTGGCACGAATGGCGGAGTCAAGTTCATCTGATCCATAACCTCTGTCCAGGAATCGTTCTTTTAGTATCTTGGCCTCCTCAAGGAAGTCCTGCAACAAAGTACAGTTTCTCCTGAGTCTCCGAAACTGACTTTTAGGGACACCTTTTAGCCATGGTCTATGATGACAACTCTCTAGGCTGATGAACCCATTACGGTCCGTTTCTTTAAAAAACGTAGATGTGATTAGTTTATTGTCCTGGACCCGAATCCTCAAATCCAGAAAACTAATCTCCTCACTACTGATGTCATGTTTCAGGGCTATGCCCCGATCATTGTTGTTCAGAGTGGAAAAAAAGGACTCTAGAGAGTCCCTATCTCCACCCCAAATCAACAATATATCGTCGATATAGCGCCCCCAATATAGAAGTTCAGGGATGTTCTGTCCATAAATGACTTCACCTTCCCACCTGGCCATGAAGAGGTTAGCCATTGAGGGGGCAAATTTCGCCCCCATGGCTACACCTCTGCACTGCACATAGTGGGTACCACCAAACCAGAAAAAATTATGCCCCATCGCATAATCCATAAGGTTAAGTATGAACTCCTGTTGTTTTCTAGGAAGAGACGCATCCTCCCGAAGAAAATATTGTACAGCCTCTCGTCCATGATGGTGAGAGATAATCGTGTAGAGAGAATTCACATCCGCTGTTGCCAGCAGAAGGCCCTCTCTCCACTCAAAAGAATCCAGAGATCTAACCACCTGGGTGGTATCCCTGATGTATGATGGCATAGTGGTGACAATGGGTTGGAGATAATGATCTATATAGCGCCCTACTTTAGATGTGATAGAGTTTATGCCACTATGATAGGTCTTCTATTGGCACCCAATAGAAATCATTCTGTTCCCTCAAACCGTTTTGAGGTCCTTAGAGGATTTGAACAGTCACCTGGTGATCGCTATATCACTCAACATCCCAATGAGGGTTGGAACAGACAGGGTGATTTCCAAAGGGGTCAGGGCGATTATGGTCCTCCCGAAACCCCCCCTTATAGAGGTACCCCGGATTTGAGGAGACCTTACCAATATGATTATAGAGAAGAATGGCCCCAACAGGATGTAAGGTCACATGCCCCCTCGGGCCATGGTCAACAGTTTTTTCCCGAGGGAAAGAACAAATTCAAAAGAAGGTTAGACCAAAACGAGGGTCCAGGGGGGGTAGAAGACTCAGGGCAAAAAAGAACAAGGCGGGCCTAAGGGACCAAGGTCTTTTCAATCTGAGTAATTCAACATTGAGTGAGGAGGAGAAGCTTGTTCTTGGCGCGGGTATGAAGTTTGTACCTCCTCGCAGCCTGAACAAGTTTAATGTATTTATAGATGTACATAAATACGTCAGGAAGTTGCATGTCCAGAGATACTTAACTTCCAACCCTATTAGAAGTACCATCCCTAATTCAGATGGCTTTAGACATTCATCTCTAGCCAATGCATCACTTTTCAATCCGCCAGTGAATCTTCCACCCACTCTGAATGTGTTCAGGGATGTGGTACTGGCGGATTTAGAAAAGGTGAATTGCAAGAGGGTGTACATGGATCCCAAATTTAAAGTGGGTATGGATTCCCTTAAAAAACGTAATGACATTGTGGTACGCCCGGCGGACAAGGGCGGAGGGGTAGTGATCTTGAATAAGGTGGACTACTGTGCAGAAATGCACAGGATATTGTCCGATCAGGACACCTATCGCCCTTTGCCCAAGAATCCCACTGCTTCTTATAAGAAGGATTTGGTCTCACTGGTGGAGGAGGGTTATAAGCAACAAATTTTGAATAAAAAGGAGAAGGAGTTCTTGATTCCTGTGGCACCTCGTATACCCATCATGTACTATTTGCCCAAAGTCCACAAGGACCCTCTCCACCCCCCAGGAAGACCTATCATTAGTGGCATAAACTCTATCACATCTAAAGTAGGGCGCTATATAGATCATTATCTCCAACCCATTGTCACCACTATGCCATCATACATCAGGGATACCACCCAGGTGGTTAGATCTCTGGATTCTTTTGAGTGGAGAGAGGGCCTTCTGCTGGCAACAGCGGATGTGAATTCTCTCTACACGATTATCTCTCACCATCGTGGACGAGAGGCTGTACAATATTTTCTTCGGGAGGATGCGTCTCTTCCTAGAAAACAACAGGAGTTCATACTTAACCTTATGGATTATGCGATGGGGCATAATTTTTTCTGGTTTGGTGGTACCCACTATGTGCAGTGCAGAGGTGTAGCCATGGGGGCGAAATTTGCCCCCTCAATGGCTAACCTCTTCATGGCCAGGTGGGAAGGTGAAGTCATTTATGGACAGAACATCCCTGAACTTCTATATTGGGGGCGCTATATCGACGATATATTGTTGATTTGGGGTGGAGATAGGGACTCTCTAGAGTCCTTTTTTTCCACTCTGAACAACAATGATCGGGGCATAGCCCTGAAACATGACATCAGTAGTGAGGAGATTAGTTTTCTGGATTTGAGGATTCGGGTCCAGGACAATAAACTAATCACATCTACGTTTTTTAAAGAAACGGACCGTAATGGGTTCATCAGCCTAGAGAGTTGTCATCATAGACCATGGCTAAAAGGTGTCCCTAAAAGTCAGTTTCGGAGACTCAGGAGAAACTGTACTTTGTTGCAGGACTTCCTTGAGGAGGCCAAGATACTAAAAGAACGATTCCTGGACAGAGGTTATGGATCAGATGAACTTGACTCCGCCATTCGTGCCACTGCAGAGATGGATAGGAATCTAATCTTGTACCCTGAGAGGGAGGTTTTACCTATTAACGGGCCAGTGGGGGAGACTACTAGGTTTTCACCTCGTTTTTCCTTTTTTACGTCCTATTCTTCTCACCATTTTTTGGTGAAAAGAATTTTGACCAAACATTGGGGCATTTTGAAGAGTGATAGGGTTCTGGGTTCTTTAATTCCAGACCAGCCCCCGGTTGTCTTTAGGGGTGCCCCCCCATTAAGGTTAAGGCTAGCACCGAACATCATTGATCCTCCCACTAGACCTAAATTCTTTTTTGACAGAGATGGGTTTTACCCTTGCAGACGTTGTGCCGTCTGTTCAATAAATCATTTGAAACAGCGGAAGTACACTCAATTTTTGTGCAATGCGACGGGTTTAACCTATGACATCAAATGTTTTGCAACATGCAGCACTAAAAATGTAGTGTACCTAATCACCTGTCCCTGTGGGCTACACTATGTAGGGCGTACCATTAGGGAGTTTCGGGTGAGAATGAATGAGCACATCGGCAATATTCGCAGGGGTTTTCCGAAGCACAACCTATCCAAACATTATGACAAATACCATGGGAGGGACCCTACAGGGACCTCATTTATGGTCATTGATCTTTTCCAATCTAACTGGCGGGGTGGCCACCTACGTAGAGGCATCTCACAGTTAGAAACCCGATGGATTTATCTCCTCAAATGCCTTAGGCCATCTGGTTTGAATGTAGACCTGGATCTTAATTCATTCATTAATAACAGTTAACCTTGGACATTGTGTTCTATGTTGTTATGGATTAACATGCTGGTATAGAATCATTTTTTCATTCTGAATTTTATATCAAGTTGTGTTAGACTGTACACATCCTTTTAACTTGTATGCTTTGAGTTATTGTATACTTTTTGGATTTTTATATCACCATTGTATATGTTTGTTATATTGATAATTCTTCTGGCTTGTGACCTCGACTCTTTTTGATTTTAATTCTTGTATCTCTTCCCCGTTTTGGGTTTGGAGATCTACTTCCGGTTTTACATACTAGCTCCCATGGGTCCTTGGATGGTCTATGGGGCTGTTTACAACAATTAATTTTTTTTGATATACTTTCGGTAATATTTCCCATTTGTGGACATATACCCTTTTTTATTCATGTTTAATGAGTTATTGCCTAATGATCTTTCCCGGGGTAGGTGGATGTATCTCTCCGGGAGATGACCATTTGTTTTGTTTCCGGAACGAAGGCACACTTCCGGTTCATCAACCTTTAGCTCTAAGGTCTGAGAACCCCTTCCGGTGTCGCAATGCGGTCCATACGTGGTTTCACTTCCTGTGTGACCTCGGAGGGCGTGCCGATTGACCGCTTGCACTTCCGGTTTCCATTGACCTATATAAGACGTCTATTACGCTGCTCCCTCCCCCCCCTGATGACGCAGTTGCCTGCGAAACATGTAGGCGGAGCTGTCAGCGTCGACGTCACAAGCCGGTTTGAATGCATCGCCCGCCAGCGATCATTGAAATTTATTCTTAAGGTCCCTCATGTTCTTACGTGTGGTGAGTGCATTTTATTTTAAATAAACGCTTTTACTTGGAACATACTGCACCATGGTCTTTCCCTGTCTCTATTCCATGTTTGAGAGGAACACTGCATGATAGATCCTATCCTTGGAAGGAGATCCAAGAAATCTAGGAGCTTCTGTCATCATTTTGGGAATCTGGTCGTCCTGCCTTGAGCAAAAGCGTTGTTGACCTTTGTGAGAGCATTGGTCACCTGTATTCGGTAAGAGGCCAATTGGTCACTATACATGTGGTGGAGGTTCTCACTTTTTCAAGCACCTATTAGACGGATCTCTTCACTTGCCATGATGCATGGGTGGATTGGACTGTTCCAGAATTTTATCGTTATTTTCGATTGTATTTACTTTTCCATATATGCATAGGATTTCATTTTCAGCGCTGTATTTTATATTTCAGTTTTGTACGAAAGCAGTGTCAGAGAAAAGCACACCGACCCACTCAAAAAAATTAGAGGGGCGGGTACTGCATCAGTCAATGAACCTAAGAGAAAAGGATTTTACGGTAAGTCAAAAATCCAGTTCTCTATCGTTCATTGACGGACGCAGTCCTCTGATGCATATCAGTAGGGACGTCCCAAAGCAGTACCAAAATGAGGGGTGGGAATAGCAGAAGAAAAAACAGTCCCCAAGGCCAACATGGCAAACCAGGCAACACAAGACTCATCAGAACAACCAGATGAGGTCCACCTGAAAACAAACAGAAGAACACCCTCAAGGAAGGCCAAGGGGCCCCCTAAACCGCGGCCTGCAAAACCTTGCGGCCAAAAGCTGCATCCGCAGATGCCATCACATCCAACCTTATAAAATGTAGTAAAGGTGTGAACGGACGACCAAGTCGCCGCCTTGCACACCTGAAGCACAGACACCTGATGGCGAAAGGCCCAGAAAGCACTAAGCGCCTGAGTAGAATGCGCCTTGACAGGGAAGGGAGGAACCTGACACTTCATGGAATAAGCCTGCACCACTGTGTCTGATCCATCTGGAAATAGTCGCAGCAGACGCAGGCAGCCCTTTCTTCGGGCCATCCGTGAGCACAAAGAGAGTCAGACTTGCGAAAAGACTCGGTAGACGCCAAATACACCCTGATCGCCCGCACAACATCCAGGGTATGCAGAGCATATTCCTTAGGATGTTTAGGCTTAGAACACAAGGAAGGTAACACGATGTCCTCATTCAGGTGAAAACTGGAAACTACCTTCGGCAGGAAAGGCTGATCCGGCCGAAGGACCACCTTGTCCTTGTGAAACCACCAAATAGGGAGGACAAGACAGCGCGGCCAGTTCCTACACCCTGCGCGCAGAAGTGATAGCCACCAAGAAGGCCACCTTCTGAGACAGGGTAAGCAGCGGGACCTCCCGAATATTCTCAAAGAGAGGCCTCTGGAGAACCGACAGCACCAAATTAAGATCTCATGGCGATAGCGGAGGTCGCACCGGAGGTACCAAATGTCACACCCCCTGGACGAAACTACGCACCAGGGAATAGGCGGCCAACGGCCTCTGGAAGAAAATAGCCAAGGCCGAAACTTGACCCATGATAGTACTCAAGGCCAACTTTTGATCACTACCCCGTTGAAGGAAAGACAAGATCTGAGCCACCGAATAAGAGCGCGGGTGGGTCCCAAGGGACTCACACCACGCAATGTACGACTTCCACGTACTTTGATAATTCTTCCTGGAAGACGCCTTCCTCGCTTTTAGCAGAGTGGAATCATTGAAGCAGATAAAACCCTGTCCTTCAGCACCTGGCTTTCAACAGCCAAGCCGTCAAAGCCAGCGACTGTAAAGCAGGTTGGAAGATTGGACCCTGAGACAGTAGATCCTCCCTGAGGGGGGAAGTCTGCACGGGGCGTCTGCGACAAGCCTGACCAGGTCGGCGTACCAAGCGCGACAAGACCAGTCCGGAGCCACAAGAATGACCGGAATCCCTTCCGCCTCTATCCTGCGAAGAAGTCTTGGCAGCAACTTGAGAGGAGGAAAGGCATACATCAGCCGGTACCGGCCCCAGGGGGCCACCAGCACATCTGCCAGAGGGTCCCGGGAGCGGGCCACAAACCGCTGTACCTTCCTGTTGATTTGAGACGCCAACAGATCAAAGTTCGGAGTGCTCCAGCGCAGGCACAACTGGTGAAACACCTCCAGATGCAGGGACCACTTCCCTGCATCCAAGGCCTGGCGGCTGATGTAATCCGCCTGCCAATTCTCCACTCCCGGAATGTGTACCGTGGAGAGAGCTGGAATATGGCGCTCCGCCCAACGTAGAATGTCCGCCACTTCCAGGGCCGCAAGGACACTCTTGGTGCTCCCTTGGTGATTGACGTAAGCCGCGGCATTGTCCGATTGAATGCGCACTGAACAACCCTCCAGACAGTCAGTCCAGTGTGTCAGGCAAAGCCGGATCGCTCTCAGCTCCAGGACATTGATCCGCAATCGAGATTCCTCCAGGGACCAGGCTCCCTGTGCCGAGTCCTGATTGAGGACTCCTCTCCCCCCCCCCCCCCAAACGGCAGACTCGCATCCGTGGTGACAACCATCAAGTATATAGGGAGAAAGGATTTTCCTGACTGAAGCCACCAGACTAGGGACTCTCTGGTCCTGTGGCTTAACTAAATCCAAGAATCCAGAGAATTCGGGTGTTTGTTTCACATAAGAATTTCCTTTTGAAGAACCCTCGTGTGTAACTGAGCGAATGGGACCGCCTGGAAGGACACCATCAGTCCCAATACTCTCATACAGGTCCGAAGGGACGGTCGGTTGTTGGACATCAACAAACAAACCGCCGACTCGATCTTCCTGAGTTTTTCCGGAGGAAGAAACACCCTGGCAAAGGACCCATTTGTCTGGGATCCAGGCCAGCCACACATCCGAGAACCGGCAAAGGCGTCCCCCCCACCCCAGTCACGGGCGAGGGCACACCATCAGGCCGACGGGGCTTTGTCCGCAAGCCTGGCGGACCTGGACTTCTGTTTCCCAGGGCTGCTTGGAGGCACCCGCGGGAGCCTTGAAGGGCTTTTGCCTTATCGGCTGCCCCTGAGGGACGAGAATACTTCCTGTGAGCCAAAAAGGACGGACCCCGCCTACGGCGAGAGTCCTTACCCCGGGAAGCCTGCGGGAGAAAGGCACTCTCACCCCCCATAACACCTTTAATAATGTCGTCCAGGGTAGCCCCAAAACAGATGGTCTCCCTGAAAGGGGAGTTCCGTCAAGGTCTTTGAAGCCCGATACACAGACCAACACTTTAGCCAGGGCATACGCCTCATGACCACCGCCGAAAACGACAGACGACCCAAAAGGGAAGCAATGTCCAGCGTAGCATCGCAAGCATACTGCAGCGCCTGCACCATCTGGTCCAACGGCTCCCCAAATTCAGGAGGGACAGGCTGGCCCTCCGCATCACAGTGTAGCAGCTTCGTCCATTCAGTCACCGTTGGAGCGACGACAGCCGCATCCTCCAATTTTAGGGTTTTGCGCATCGAAACAATGAGTGTAGTCACCCGCGCTTAATCCTGTGCAGCAGAAGGCTCATCCTCACTATCAGAGGAGGCATGGTGTGGTGTGGGGTACCCGATTGGGGCCGGGGTACCCGCGTCTGCGGTGGTTGGGTCAGACTCAGAGTCCGAGATGTCAAAGGAGGCAGGGGTAGGAGGGGCGGGGGTCGCTTCTGCGCACCCCGCCCTCTAAAGGCCACCTCCACCCGGGACACAAAAGCTTCCAGGACAGCTGAAATCGCATCAGTGGACAGTTGCGACCCGGAGGGCCCTGCGGCCTCCGTGAGGGGATCAGGTGGGGACACATGGTCTAATGGGGTCCATATTGCACTAGGACGACCCACCAATTTTTGGGAAAAATGACAAACTTTTTTTTGTAAGAAAAAGGGAACGTCCCCACAGCGCTACAGTGCCCCCCGGAGGTAAGGCCCAAGCTTTGGACCCCTGCAGAGAGCGAGAGAATAAGCCCCGAGCAACTCGCTGTCCTTGGAATACAGCAATCTTCAGGATGTCTGCACGCGTCAGTGGTGGCTCAGGAAATGAAACCTGAGCTAGAAGCTTCCCGGCTGAAGAGGGGCTCCTCCCCCGAAAAAAACCTCCAGGCACACCCACAGGCCTTCCCAGCAAAAATCCACCGCAAAATGGCCGAAACCCCCCCTCCCCCCCAAGATGGCCGTCTCCATAACTGCAGACAAAGGCTACAACAAAAAGGAGGGGGGGTCACAGCAGGAGAGAGGGAAACCCAGGAGTGTGAGGGTCCGACTATCCCAGAGAGAGGACCCGCGTCCACCCCAAAACCCGCCAGGGGAAGGGGGGCGTTTACTCACCATACCGGGGACACAGGCGGGCACCATCTCATGACAGGACCCCACACCACCAGAGTAGGGGGGCTGTCGGCCAAATAGGAACACTGCGACATAAGCCTGGACCCTGTCGTGTGCGTCCTGGCGAGACGTTTAACTCGCGGGGCACGTCCCCGTCCAGTGGGACTATGTCGGGGCCGACCATGCGCGGAGCTATGGCCTGCACGCGCTCGCTGGCCAGACTGGGGTGACCACTGGATATGGGGGTCCAATCTGTCACCCAGCCCAGCATAATTGCTTGAAGATCTCACAGGAAAATCATTCCGGAAAAAAAAAAAAAAAAAGACTAGCTAAAAAAAAAAAAAAAAAAATGCTACATAAAAAAAATACTCCCATGCCAGGACCAAAGATCCCAGCAAGGAACTAGGTCCTTACTAGGCAGAAAAAAAAAATGACATCCTATGCAGGAAGAGAGGGTTTTCCCCCCAGCGACTGCCCATAGGCGTAGCCAGAAATTCTTTCTGCCTAGTGTCCTACTCCCGTAGGGGGCGGTATAATCCTACTGATATGCATCAGAGGACTGCGTCATCAATGAACGATAAAGTAAAGTTTTGCTAAATTTTTCATTGGGGTATATTCCTTTTTGTAACATGGTCTCAAATGAATTTGTTGGGAAAAATACATTAGTGTGTGCAATTTAACAAATGGTGGTTGCACTCAATGTTTTGTAGTATAGTGTCCTATTGAAAATGTTGATTCTGAAAGGAAAGTAAAGGTTTGTTGAAAAATCTTTTGGGGTGTACTCGCTTATGTAAAGCTATATCTATATCTATATCTATATCTCTTACCGTAAAATTCCTTTCTCCGAGTCCTCCGACAGTCACCGCCCCTTCATAATCTTCACCAATGGATATTGACCTTTGCTCCGTAGGAGTAGCTAGGCAACAAGATTTAATATAAAAGCTTTTAGCATATCACACCCCTAGGGGGGGGTCCCCTCAGTCAATACCTCCCTGCTTCCAGCATCCTCAACTCAGTTTGGTAGCATAGCAGTAGAGTACATAAACAAACCCCAAAAAGAGGGGCGGGGCGGCGACTGTCGGAGGACTCAGAGAAAGGAATTTTACGGTAAGATTTTACAAAAATTCAATTTTCTCTTATGTCCTCCGACAGTCGCCGCCCCTTCATAATCTTCACCAATGGGACGTCCCAGAGCAGTGTAGACATGAGGGGTGGGAAAAAACGCAGCCGCGCCTAAAGCAACGCAGTACCCACATCAGAGAAAGGAACCTTACCAAAGTAAGAGAACCGACTGGGCAACAGGAAAAACGTGCTCAACAGGAGCAACAACCCAGGAAGAACAAGTAACCCAGGGGTAAAAACAGCCAAGGGCCCAAACAAGGGACCCTAAGGCACCGCCGCACTAAGAACTTTACGGCCAAAGGAAGCATCTGCCGATGCCTGAACATCCACTTTGTAAAATTTTGAGAAGGTGTGAACGGACGACCAAGTCGCCGCCTTACACACCTGGGCCACAGAAGCCTGATGACTATAGGCCCAAGACGTACTCAGAGATCTGGTAGAGTGCGCCTTCACAGGGAAAGGAGGAACCTTCCCCTTCAAAGCATAGGCTTGCACAATGGTTTGTCTGATCCATTTGGCGATGGTCGCAGCCGACGCCGCCATGCCCTTCCGAGGACCCTCTGGAAGGACAAAGGAGGACATCGCCCGAACAACATCCAAGGAATGCAAGGTCACCTCCTTTGGATGCTTTTGCTTTGCGCAAAGCGAAGGCAGGACAATGTCCTCATTGAGGTGAAATTCCGAGATTCGCTTCGGAAGAAAAGAAGGGGTAGGTCGTAAGACCACCTTATCCAAGTGAATCACCAAGTAGGGAGAGCTGCAGGACAAGGCCGCCAGCTCCGACACCCTGCGAGCCGAAGTGATTGCCACCAAAAAGGCAACCTTCTTGGACAGAGACAACGAGATCTCCCTGATCTTTTCAAAGGGAGCATGTTGCAACACGGACAGAACAAGGTTCAAGTCCCATGGAGGTAAAGGGTCCCTCCTAGGAGGGGCCAAGTGTCGCACCCCCTGAACAAAGGTGCTAACCAAAGAATTAGACGCCACAGGGCGTTGAAAGAGAACGGCCAGCGCAGAAATCTGACCCTTAATCGTGGCCAACGCCAAACGCTGGTCCACGCCCGTTTGAAGGAAAGCCAACACTCTCGACACAGAGTATGAGCGAGGGGAATACCCCCTGGACTCACACCAGGCAAAATACGCTTTCCAAGTACGGTAGTAAATCTTCCCCCAAGAGGCTTTTCTAGCCTTGATCAAAGTGGGAATGACCTCAGGGGAGAGACCCCTATCCTTCAGGACCTGGCTTTCAACAGCCAGGCCGTTAAAGCCAGCGACTGTAAAAGCAGGATGGAATATCGGTCCTTGAGACAGGAGATCTTCTCGAAGTGGCAGACGCCACGGAGCGTCGACCGCCAGATTCACGAGGTCTGAGTACCAAGACCGGCAAGGCCAGTCCGGCGCCACCAGAATCACAGTGTGCGGTTCCGAGGCCAACCTGCGAAGGAGCCTGGACAGCAGCTGAATCGGTGGAAAGGCATACATCAGACGATACTGATGCCAGGGCGCCACCAACGCGTCTGAGGCGTCCGCCCGAGGATCGCACGTCCTTGCTACGAACCTTTCCACCTTGTTGTTTAGACGAGACGCGAACAGGTCCACATCCGGGGAACCCCACTTCGCGCACAACATCTGGAAGACATCCGGGTGAAGGGACCATTCTCCCTGGTCCAGGGTCTGGCGACTCAGATAATCCACCTGCCAGTTCTCCACCCCCGGAATGTGAACTGCCGTTATCGCCGGGACGTGCGTCTCGGCCCAAGACAGAATGTCGGCTACATCCCGAGCCGCTCGGGCGCTCCTGGTGCCCCCTTGGTGGTTGATGTAGGCCACCGCTGTGGCATTGTCCGTCTGAACCCAAACCGGACGGCACTGAAGCCGTTCCGACCAATGCAGAAGGCAAAGTTTTATCGCTCGCAATTCCAGAATGTTGATCGGAAGGGAGGATTCCTCCTCCGACCAAGTTCCCTGGGCGGACGCCCAGGGAACTTGGAACGCCCAGAACACCACCCCAGCCCGACAGGCTGGCATCCGTGGTGATCACCGTCCACGACAACGGACGAAAAGACTTGCCCCCCGGGACTGGAGCCACCACAAAAGACCCCTTCAGGCGAGGCGGCTCAACGAAAACCGCAGATCCCGTCCCACTTGGGCAGGATCTCCGCCTGAAGACCCCGCGTGTGAAACTGGGCGAAGGGAATCGCCTCGAAAGCCGAGACCATCAATCCCAGACACCTCATACATGTCCGGAGGGACGAGCACTGAGTGTCCCTGAGGGACCTGACCTTGTCCTGAAGCGTCCGGAGCTTGTCTTCCGGCAGGAAGACCTTCGCTTGAACCGAGTCCAGGATCATCCCCAGGTAGGGAAGACGAACCAACGGACACAGCGTTGATTTTGGAAAATTTATCGTCCAACCGAACTCCTGCAGAGTCTGCATCGTGGTGGACAGGTCGTTTACCAGGCCCTGACTGGTCGCAGACCGAAGCAAGATATCGTCCAGATACCCCAAGACAGAGATGCCCTGGGCTCTCAATAAAGCCAGGACCGGCGCAAGCACCTTGGTGAAAACCCGCGGAGCCTAAGCGAGACCGAAGGGTAACGCCACGAATTGGTAGTGATCCTCCGCAATGGCGAATCAAAGGTACCTCTGGTGACCCTCGAAAATGGGGATGTGAAGGTACGCATCCTTCAAGTCGATGGAGGCCATGAATTCCCCCGGAACCAGGGCAGCCACCACCGAGCGCAGGGATTCCATGCGGAACTTGCGAACCCGCACAAAGCGGTTCAGAGCTTTTAAGTCCAGAATCTGACGTACCTTGCCCTCCTTTCTGGGCACAGTGAACAGATTTGAATAGAATCCCCGAAATCTGTCCCGATGAGGCACCGGAACCACCACTCCCTGGGCCCGCAGGTCCCGCACCGCCAGGTGCAGATCCTGCAAACGCTCCGGAGACAGCTGAAGATTTGAGGGGAAAAAAATCTGCTCGCCGGCCGAGAGAGAAACTCGATCTTGTATCCAGATCGAACGATGTCCTGAACCCACCTGTCCCGAATGCGGGTCAGCCAGGGTTGAAGAAAACCGAGCAAACGTCCCCCCACCCCAGAACCGGGTGAGGGCGCCCCTTCAGGCCGAATTGGCATGGGCAGCGGACCCGGACTTCTGCTTACCCGCCCACGGCTTCTTCTGGGAGCCTTGGCCCTTTAAGGGCTTGCCCTTGTATTGCGACCGAAAGGCACGAAAGGACCCCTGAGAGGGCCTAAACAAGTTATTCTTCTTACCGCGAACAGACTTATTCTTTTGAGTGTGGGGTAAGAGTGCTCTTACCCCCGGAAATTCCCTTTATCAGAGTATCCAAAGACTCGCCAAAAAGACGAGATCCCGCGTAGGGTAAATTAGCTAGAGTCTTGCGAGATGATTGGTCAACCGACCAACATTTCATTGAATATGGAAAGGTTGGGAGACAAGGATTTCGGGCACTAAATTTTCATAAAATTGCTTTTTATTAAACAAAACACTTTAAAAACATCTAGTGATACAAGCAGATGAGAAAAATCTACATTGAACATGAGACCAGAAAACGGTCGACAGTATGAAATATAGTCTTGCATGAGGTACTAGACCTTCGTGTAGTATGGGAACAGTTGTGTACAGAACAAGTTGTATTATGCATACATCCAATGTGATATACTTCAAAGCTGACAGAGCCTGCCGGCGGACACCTCGATGCTCAGGGTGCCAGTCAGCAGGGTCGGCTGAAGTTTACAGTAAATACATGGTATACATTACTCATGACAGTTTGCTCAACATGTTTCGCCTTCTCGGTGAAAGCTTCGTCTGGAGCTTAATAATTGTTTTGTCTGTATAAAGACATAAGTAATTTTAAGGAGACAGAATGTATTATTTACTACATATTCCATAAATGAGAATAATGCATTTTATATGTGATATACAATGTCAATGTAAAAGAAAAAGGCATTTAACACATATGATATTACTGTTCTAGCCATCAGGGGGGGGGGGGGCCCGGTGGGGAGGCAAGAGGACAGCCATTGGGACACATGTGGGGACACACACCGTATGAAATAGGTAACACTATTTTTTAGGCATCGGTATATATAAATGATAGAGAAAACATATCTGTATAGGATATGAACATACCTGTACAGTGTATATTCTGAACTTTTTTGGTACTGTAACGAGGAGGACTAAAAGACGGTCACTGAGCTCATAAATGGGGGAGCCGATGTTCACAAGGAGTATAAATACAAACGCTCCTGTATGTTTGTATCTGGGTTGGATATAGAAAGTGCGCTAGTTATAATATGTCAAACCATTATCGGTAGAAAATAGCCACACCTGGTGCATGTTGATACACAGATAGGTGAGGATAGAGTTGTTTGTATATAAAAAAGGAAAAAACCATTTAAGAAAGATGCATGGACAAATACCAATCACGGGGAGGGAGCTTCTACTTTATGTCATCATATACCGCAGTAATTAAAGGTTTTTATGAGAAGAGTTCCAAAGGAGTAATTGCCTAGGTATAAGCCGCTTGTATGGTCCTAGATCTCCATACAAGCAAAAACATAGGATACTTGATTCCCTCATGTGAGGTACAACATTATTCGGCCTTAAAGTGTATAATGGATTAGAAAGATTGCTTTTAGTACCGCATTTCTCTCAATGAGCCCAGCGACCAACATTTCAGCCATATCAGGCGACGGTTTAACACCGCTACACTTGAGAGGCGTGCAGCCAAAGGGACTAAATCCAAGTCCGCATCACACAAATACATGACACCCTGATGAATTTGATCCACCATAGCCAATGTTGTCGGCGGAGCAGAGTCAGCCACCAGGGTGCGCCTGAGCACCTGCGTCCAATCCGCAATAGCCTGGGCTGCCATAATGGAAGCAAAAATAGGTTTTAGCATAGAACCAGCAACCGTATAAGCATGACGGGCTAGAGACTCCAATCTCCTGTCCGTAGGGTCCCGGAACACCGGGGTATCCTCAGCAGGAATCACAGTAGATTTATTCAAAACCGCCACCGCGTGATCCACCTGAGGCGGCACACACCAACGCTCATCAGTGGTGGGTGTAAATGGATAACGCAGCTTGAACTTACTTGGCACAGTAAAGGGCTTCTTTAAATTGCGCCATTGCTCATCAACAGCGCGCTGAAATTCCGCAGGGCAGGGAAAAACCTGCGCTGTTTTGCGTTTCCTTTGCGTCCCATAAGAGGACATCAAAGCAGGAGGACATGGTTCATCCTGCAAACGCAGTGTTTCCTTGATAGAAGCAACCAGCTCATCCATGAGTGCAAGCTCTTCAGGCGAGCCAGGGGGAGAATCATCAACTCCTACCTCAGCCTCCCCCTCAGACCCCACAAGGTCCAGAGATGAGCGAGACCCTGAGAAGGGCACTCCAGCCATAGCGGCCCCATCGCCCTCCAAATCAGAGGAAATAGACAATCTGGGCCGTTTTGCGGATCGATCAGCCATTAGCATCTGCACCTGAGAAGCCAAGTTTGCCACAATAGCAGCCAGATCAGCCCCCTCGGGGGATGCAGCAGCCCCTTGGCCCCCCACCAAGGTGGGAGGAAACTTGCAATCCTGAGAATCCATGCCCCAGTATTAACTGAAATAAAGGACTGCCCCTTTAAGACTGCGGCGAGCGCAGCCCACCGCACACTACTGGATGTACCGACCCCCACAGGGAGAAGGAGCACTGAGCAAGGAAATACAGGATAAGGAAGGTAAAAACCTGGAGAGACCACACAGGCTGCTGCCACCGAGCGCTGTTCCAGAGCAAAAGGAAGTGATGCAATGACTGACCACCCTATATAGCCTATGAAGGCTTCACAAACATGGCCGCTCGGCTGAGGGATTGCAGGCAATAAGAAAATGGCGCCGACATGTGTCTGTATGATCGATCGCCGGCAAAAGGTCGGCGTTTGGCGCCAAAACACCGCGCTGTACCACACAGGGCCGGTCACCATAGTTTGCCTGAAAAAAATGGCGGGCCGCATCAGCGGTCGCCGCACAGCATGTCTGAGCCCAGTCTGCCCCATACATCTCACACAGCAGAGCGGGAGAGCCCCCCCCCCGCAGCCCACAGAAAGGCAGCTATCACAGGAATCTGACAGGGAGCTCAGCACTTAGACATGTGGGTCACACAGCCACAGACTGACACCCAAACAGACAGGTCCCCACATAGAAAAACACTTAACATTCCGGATGGCGTGGGGAGCCTTCTCTAGCGACCAAACCACTGTACTGAGGACAGGGAGTGTCGCAGCGAGGACGCAGTGGACTGCGGTGCGAAACCGCAAATGGCGTCCGGTGAGGTAGCCACCTCACAGGCAGCATCCCTGCAGCGAACAGGGATGGGTCGTTCAATATGCCAGGGAAACCCGAGCTGAACGCTCGATGGCAGGCTGGGGAAACCCCTGGCTCTCAGCCCTGGGATCCAGGATGGCCAGTCCGAGACCCAGCTCCGCACGATCATCTTCATCCGAAGAAAACTAAACTAATGCTGAGAAAAGAACAGCTAAGTAAAAGAAAGAGAAAAATACTTGAAATAAAATCAAAAAAGAGGATAGAAGGCTGAGACAAAGCCCCAGCACAGGATCAGCCAGCTACTCCTAAGCTAGGCAATTGAAAACTGAGTTGAGGATGCTGGAAGCAGGGAGGTATTGACTGAGGGGACCGCCCCCTAGGGGTGTGATATGCTAAAAGCTTTTATATTAACAAATCTTGTTGCCTAGCTGCTCCTACGGAGCAAAGGTCAATACCCATTGGTGAAAATTATGAAGGGGCGGCGACTGTCGGAGGACGTAAGAGAAATTCTATATATATACACACACATACACATACATACATATACACACATACATACACATACTGTACTACATACACATACTGTACTACTTTTTTCTGCCAATAGATGTCCTCCTTATGATGCTTCGCATCTGTCAACCTACATTCTGAGCCCTGGTCATCCTCAGCCAGTAACTGCACAGTGATGAGATGTCACTTTACTTCTCTTCAGCATGCTTGTCAGCACATGGCTCATTGTACTGCTTCTTCCACTCACACTGTACAGGGACTGCAAGAGGCTGACAACAGGTCAGATTCAGGTACTCCCATTGAATGTATAAAAAGGAGAGGGAAAAAAGAAAAAAAAAAAAACCTACAAAGTCACTGTAAAACCAGTTTAAAACCAGAAGTATAAAGAAAACTAGACACCGGTAGAGAAAATATGCAGCAGTCTGGACTTACCTTCCATCGGGAAAGAAGTGCACCCATTATGGATCAGAGGCCAAAATTCTGAGTAACCCGCTGTCTGTTTCAGAGCTAGAACAAAAAATGGACAAACATTCTCTCAGTGTACATGCAGTCAAACAAATTGCATTACTATACATAAACACTTAAGCTTTAGCGAACAGGAAAAGAGACCAATTTTATTCAAATTACAGTTAGGCGTGCACTGCTGCAATATGACAGACATGCGTAGCAGCAAAACAAGTGGCAACGCACCAACGTTTGTCAGGGGGCCCTGGCAAAAACAAAATGTGCATTACCTTCAAATTCATGGCACCATATTGCATCAAGACATTTATATTGCAGTAAAGTGTCTCATAATGGGCACGTTACCGCAATGCCATATTGTAAGCAGACCCTACAATACCAAATCCCTGTTACATTGCAGAACTTTTAAATTTGTCAGTACAGGGGTGCTTTTTAATTATCTCATTGCCGATTAAAAATCAGACTCTGGAGTAATTGATAGCCAAAACCCATGTTATTTAAATTGCCGTTCCACCCCAAGTGGAACTCCCACTTATCTGTCTCCTCCCCCCCTCCGGTGCCACATTTGGCACCTTTCCCCGCAGCGAGCTATGTCAGAAGTTCAGCCCCCTCTACCTCCTTCTGCTTCTAGGCCAGGAAGAGTGCAGTGTGCTTCGCACATGCGCAGTAGGGACCCGGTCATGAAGCAGACGGTTCCCTTACCAGCAATGGCAGCATCCAAAAGCTGATGGAAACAGCTGTGGTGCCGACATCGCTGGACTACAAGACAGGTAAGTGTCCTAATATTATAAGTCAGCAGCTACAGTATTTGTAGCAGACTTAATATATGAAGGGGGCGGGGGCAGAACACCGCTTTAAGATTAAAATATGCCCTTTTACTTTGGGAGAATCAAGTTTTAAGAATGATAGTAGAAAAATCACTGGGCATACGCAACTGCCTAAATATTTACTATTTACAGAAGGAAGTCCTAGTGCTTCAGTCACACCTGTAACCCTGAGTTTAGCTTTTCTAAATTAAGAATTTATCTAGGAAATAATGGGGAATATTTTGTTACCATATATACCTTTCTCTGAGTTCGACAGACCACTTCTCTTCATTCCGGACCATAGGGATGTCCGAAGGCAGTGGCTCAATGAGGGGTGGGAAATCGATAAAAGGAGCAAACAGGCAACCACCCAAACAGCCTTACATTGGAAACAAGAAACCTCAAACAGTAGCCTGTAAAACCAGCATCCAAAGATGCAAAAACATCAACTTTGTAAAAAGGTGTGCACAGAAGTCCAAGTAGCCACCTTGCAAATTTGAGACAGACACCAGGCACTAATTGCCCTCATACAGTGCAGGAAGGGAAAGGATCAACCCTTAATGGCATATGAGGCTGCTAGGACTTTTCATGGACTGTCCGTAATAACAGACTCTGACCTCCGGAAGGAAGTTGTAGCCGGCAGTTACACACTAACCATTTGAACCACGACCAAGCAGTGCAACCTCCTTCGGTTTTAAAGAAAGTAGACAGTGGACAATGTCCTCATTCAGATGAAAATCAGATACCACCTTCGGAAGTAAAGGACACAGATGGAGAACCACCTTTTCCCTGTGTAAGGCCAAATAAGGAGACTTACAAGGGCACAAGCTCCTACACAGCGCTCGGAACCGAACCCAAATCGAAAAAGTGGCCTTCGAGGAAACCACAATCAAGGGAATTTCTCAAATATACTCAAAAAAAGGCTTCTGAAGGACTGAAAGAACAAGGTTCAAGTCCTATGTTGGCAATGGAGAGGGCACAGGGGGAGCCATATGTCAAACTTCATGGATAAAGGTGCAAATCAAGGTGCAATTAGCCAAGGGCTGTAGGAAAAAAGTCTGCAAGGACAGAGACCTAACCCTTAAATTGCACTCAAGGCAAGCTTTTGCTCAACATCCCATTGCAAAAAAGTCCAAAATCCGAGGCACCACAAGATAGAAGCCTTACGAGTGTGAACATAAATCCAGGGATGCGCAAATCATATTACCCGACACTCGGGTCATGCAGTTCCAAACCCTTTAGCCTGGGTTCACACATACGCATGCTGAAATCGCAACGCGATTTAGGTATGAGTTTTTGAGTACCATTCCAATACATGTGGCGGCTCTTAACACAACTGCCTACCTATTGACTTCAATGCAAACATCGCCTCCCACTGACTTTAATGCAAAATTGCCTGTCAATCGAAATCCTGCGTGAGGCTTGGTTCACACTTGCCCGCAGTCTGCGAACTGGTTGCAGGTATCGCACCTGTTCCCACACCACAACCACCCCCTTCCAAATCACGCTGCTCTTACAAGACGCACAGGGCTGCCATTCATTTTAAAAAAGAATAGCGCGCAAATGCAAGGAGTATTATCTCCAAGGGTTAGGCTGGATTCATCTCTTTTTCATGGATAGTGTAGGACCCACTGATAATGGGGTACTTTGGCGCAGTAGTGGGCTTGAGCACGATATGGCCATATGGTGGGACCAAACCCCCATTTTTATTTATGGATTGTCTTCAGATTTGGTAGTTATTTCTTTTGCATTTGCGCGCTATTCTTTTTTAATATACATGTCTTTTGGTTCATAGCTGCAGCAGCTTTAGAAATACATGGGTATGCTCCCCCAAATTTTTTGCCTGTTTATTATGTATTCGGTCTGACCAGACTATCGAGGTTGAGCAACCCTCCCCACCCCCCCACACACACCTGTACTCAATCAGTGTCCACCATCTAGTGGATATAGTAGGAGTCCCCTGTAGTGCATTTGCACATCCTTCCCAGCAAGGAGTATTATCTCCAAGGGTTAGGCTGGATTCATCTCTTTTTCATGGATAGTGTAGGACCCACTGATAATGGGGTACTTTGACGCAGTAGTGGGCTTGAGCACGATATGGCCATATGGTGGGACCAAACCCCCATTTTTATTTATGGATTGTCTTCAGATTTGGTAGTTATTTCTTTTGCATTTGCGCGCTATTCTTTTTTAATATACATGTCTTTTGGTTCATAGCTGCAGCAGCTTTAGAAATACATGGGTATGCTCCCCCAAATTTTTTGCCTGTTTATACTGCCATTCATTTTGAATGGTATCCCCATGCATCTCAGCCTGCAGCGCATTAGCAGGTGCAGGACAGCAGAGAAACCACAAGGCCAAAAAAACAAATGCTGTTTCCTTGCGGCTGCATTTTTAAAAAGGTGCATGCACCTTTTTTCTGCGGGAACCATGGACACAGCAGGCCATTTAAATGAATGGGTTGCCCTGCACGATTACCCGCATTAGTGTGAACTGAGCATAAAGACTTATGTTTGCATCGTTATTCACTTGAGAGTCTGAAGGGCAAAAAAAAAAAAAAAAAAAAAACTTTTAAACTCCCACAGGACCCTTTTAGTAAATCGCACTCAAAACGCAATGTGTATGGATCGCATCTGTGTGAACCACCTCAATAGAACACACTATCTAGCCTGTCATGCGAATCTGTGCATTTGAAAATGCATACAGAATCGTATGTGAACCAGGGCTTAGGCTCCACACATGGGCGTTTCTGGATCACCGCAAAATTGCTGCGATTCTCCCTACTTTCACAAAATGTATGTTTAGGTGCCAATATTTTCAATTGCACCCAAAAAGCAGTGCTTTTTTGTGATTGTTGCGATTTTCCCCACGATAAATTGTGCATCTCGTGAAGCTTGTCGCCAAAATGAAACTCCTGCTCCTTTTTGGCCAACAAGCTTCACACCATGCGATTTTTCATTTGCCTAAAACATGCAACAAATCGCAGCAAAACTGCACCGCGTTCAGGTGCCCTTGAAAATTACACCTAAACCTGCATTTTGTGCTTGTAGTACGTATTGAGATCGTAAACAGATACACAGCGATTCCGCCACTATCTTAAAACACCCAGGTGTGAAACGACCTAACCGAGCAGACACCGGAGCTTGATTTGGCTGCTCAGCATGCGCTTGTACTAAGCACCCAAGTGCTTCTGAGAGAGGGTAACCTAAAGGAATCTTTTTTTCCCCCACTCCTTGGAGCTGGCGCCGCATATCCTCACTCAGCAGATGCACTTCTGAGCATTAAGAGAGCACGACCCACTCCTTTACTAACTAGCATCCAATCTGTGCTTGTCACACTGCAAGGTCTCTCCCCTCCCTGCTAGTCCCCGTGCTGGAGACAGTCAGGGAAGAGAAGAGAAACAGCGTAATGTTAAACAAAAAAGTCACCCTAAAGCCCCTTTTATTTTTAAAAGCCCCAGACATTCCAAAAAGCACCTCTGCCTAACAAACAACATCACAACTTTCTTTACATGGAATTTTTGTAAAATTCCTTTCTCTGAGTCCTCCGACAGTCGCAGCCCATTCACACAGTCTTCACTAATGGGGTATTGCTGCCTCTCCACAGGAGTTTCTAGGCATAAGACTTGTAAAAAACAATTCATCTACATAGTCACACCCATGGGGGCTGTCCTAGTCCAATACCCCCCTGCAATAGTTATCCCAATTCAGTTTGGTCGCAAGCAGTGATAGTATATGAAAAACCCCCAAAAGAGGAGCGAGGCGGCGACTGTTGGAGGACTCAAGAGAAAGGAATTTTACGGTAAGATTTTACAAAAATTCAGTTTTCTCTTACGTCCTCCGACAGTCGCCGCCCATTCACACAGTCTTCACTAATGGGGATGTCCCAAAGCAGAGTAGACATGAGGGGTGGGCAACGCAACCGCCAGAAAAGCAACGCAGTACCCACATCAGAGAAAGGAACCTTACATGCACAGAAAGGTAACCTTCTGGGTAACAAAAAAGGGGTCAACATGAGCAACAACCCAGGAAAACAAATAACCAAGGGGATAAACAACCCCAACAGCCAGGGTTCCCTATGGCAGTGCCGCAGCCAAAGGAGGCATCCGCTGGACGCCAGAACATCAATTTTATAGAATTTGGAAAAAGGTGTACACCGACGACCAAGTCGCAGCCTTGCACACCTGGGCCACCGAAGCCTGATGCCGGAAGGCCCAGGACGCACTCACCGACCTGGTAGAATGCACCTCGACAGGGAAGGGAGGAACCAGTTCCCGCAACGAATAGGCCTGTACAATGGTCTGTCTGATCCATTTGGCAATGGTAGCCGCAGACGCAGCCATACCCTTCCGAGGACCCTCAGGAAGTACAAAGAATCCGATTTCCAAAAGGATTCAGTCGACGACAGGTAAACCCTGATCGCCCTGACAACATCCAGAGAATGCAAGGCAACCTCTTTTGGATGCTTAGGGTTCGCACAAAGCGAAGGTAAAACAATGTCCTCATTGAGGTGAAAATCCGAAACCACCTTTGGTAGAAAAGGACGGATTAGGTCGCAAGACCACCTTATCCTTATGAACCACCAAGTAAGGGGAGCGGCAAGACCACGCCGCCAACTCCGACACACTGCGAGCCGAAGTGATCGCCACCAGAAAGGCAACCTTTTTAGACAGCAGAGGTAACGAAATTTCCCTGATGTTTTCAAACGGGGAACATTGTAACACGGACAGAACCAAGTTTAAGTCCCATGGAGGTAAGGACTCCCTTCTGGGAGGGGCCCAATGACGCACACCTTGAATAAAGGTGCGAATCAAGGAATTAGACGCCACAGGGCGCTGAAAAAGAACAGCCAGTGCAGATACCTAGCCCTTAATCGTGGCCAACGCAAGGCGCTGGTCCACACCAGTCTGGAGGAAAGCTAACACCCTTGCCACCGAGTAGGAACGAGGAGAGAAACCCCTGGACTCACACCAGGCAAAATAAGCTTTCCATGTATGGTAATGAATTTTACCAGAAGAGGCTTTTCTAGCCTTGATCAAGGTAGGAATGACTCTGAGGAGAGACCCCTGTCTCTCAAGACCTGGCTTTCAACAGCCATGCCGTTAAAGCCAGCGACTGTAAAGCAGGATGGAAGATCGGTCCCTGAGACAGCAGATCTTCTCGCATTGGCAGCCGCCACGGAGGCTCTACGGCCAGGTGAACGATGTCTGCGTACCAGGACCGGCTAGGCCAGTCCGGTGCTACCAGAATCACCAGTGATTGTTCCGAGGCCAACCTGCAAAGGAACCTGGACAACTGAATCGGAGGAAAGGCATACATCAGACGATACTGATGCCAAGGCACCATCAACGTGCCGAGGCATCTGCCAAAGGATCGCGCGTTCTTGCCATGAACCTTTCCACCTTGTGGTTTAGCCGAGACGAACAGATCCACATCCGGGGATCCCCACTTCGCACACAGCATTTGAAATACCTCCGGGTGCAGGGACCATTCCCCCTGATCCAGGGTCTGGCGGCTCAGATATCTGCCTGCCAATTCTCCACACCCAGAATGTGCCCTGCCGATATCGCCGGGACATGAGACTCGGCCCAAGACAGAATACTGATCACTTCCTGGGCCACCCGGGCACTCCTGGTGCCCCCTTGGTGGTTGATGTACGCCACCACAGTAGCATTGTCAGTCTGCACCCGTACAGGGCGGCCCCGAAGACGATCCTACCAAAGGACCAAGCACAGCCTGATCGCTCTTAATTCCAAAATGTTTATTGGGAGGATTCCTCCACCGACCAAGTGCCCTGGGCAGACAGGTTACCCAGAACGCCACCCCAGCCCGACAGGCTGGCATCCGTGGTTATTACCGTCCACAGAATTGGCCGGAAGGATTTTTCGTCCGACACCGCCGGGGACTGAAGCCACCACAAGAGATCCATTCTGGTTTGGCGACTCAGACACTCAGGTCCAAGGACTGAGGAAGTCTGTCCCACCTGGCCAGGATCTCCGCTTGGAAAGATTGCGTGTGAAACTGCAAATGGTATCGCCTCGAAGGCGGACACCATCAACCCCAGGGACCGCATACAGGTCCGGAGTGACGAGGATTTGTTGTCCCTGAGGGACCTGACCTCGTTCTGCAGGGTCCGGAGCTTGTCCTCGGTAAGAACACCTTTGCTTGAGCAGAGTCCAGAACCATGCCCAGATACGGGAGACGAACCGAAGGCGACAGTCGACTTCTGAATGTTGATAATCCAACCGAACTCCTGGAGCGTCTGGACCGTAGTGGACAGATCGCGCAACAGGCTCTGACTGGCACTCGATCTTAACAGGAGATCGTCCAGATATCCCAAGACCGCAATGCCCTGTGCCCGCAACAGGCGCAAACACTTTGGTAAAGACCCTTGGAGCCGAAGCGAGATTGAAAGGTAACGCCACAAACTGGTAATGATCCTCCGCGATAGCGAAGCGGAGATACCTCTGATGACCCTCGAAAATGGGGGATGTGCAGATACGCATCCTTCAGGTCTATAGAGGCCATGAACTCCCCGGATTCAGGGAGGCCACCACCGAGCGGAGTGATTCCATGCGGAATTTCCAAACGCGCACGAAGCGGTTTCGCACTTTCCAGTCCAGAATCGGACGCACTTTGCCCTCCTTTCTGGGCACAGTGAACAGATCGAATAAAAACTCCGAAACCTGTCCCGATGAGACACCGGGACGACAACCCCCTGGGCGAGGAGATCCTGCACCACCTGATGTAGGTCCTGCAACCGCCCTGGGGTCAAATGAAGATTTGGAGGGAAAGAATCTGTTCGCCGGCCGTGAAAGAAATTCGATCTTGTATCCTGACTGAATGATTTCCTAAAACCCACCTGTCCGCCTGTCCTTGATTCGGAGCAGCCAAGGTTAAAGGAAACCACGCAAACATCCCCCCACCCCTAGAAATGGGTGAGGGCATCCCTTCAGGCAGAGGCGGACTGAGCCGCTGTCCCAGCCTGGCCGGATGTTTGTCGAACCAGGGCTTTTTCTGGCCACCTTGGCCCTTGAAGGGTTTTCCCTTGTTCTGCGCCTTGAAGGCACGAAAGGACCCCTGATTAGGTTTAAAGGAGGGAGCCCGCTTACCGCGAAAAAATTTTCCCTTAGGGGTCTGGGGCAGCAAAGTGCTCTTACCCCCAGTGACTCCTTTAACCAATTCATCCAAGGATTCCCCAAAAAGGCGAGACCCCGCATAGGGGAATTCAACCACCGTCTTCCTGGATTTTTGGTCAGCCGACCACCGCCGCGCCTGGATGTGACGTCAGCTGCGGGCGGTGCGTCTGTACAGGGGCTGCGCTGTGATAGGTACAGTCCAGAGAACGAGTCCACAGTAACCGGCCACCTTTTTTAGTTTTGACTTTGAAACTATTTTTTTTTTTCAAACTCGAGTTTTTTCTACAATACTTTTTTCTGCCTTGTGCAGCCACCGAACTCCCCAGTAACGGACCACCGCCGCGCCTGGATGCGACGTCAGCTGCGGGGCGGGCGGTGCGTCTGTACAGGCCGGGGCTGCGGCGTGCTGTGATAGGTACAGTCTCCCCGGCCTGGATGTGACGTCAGCTGCGGGGCGGGCGGTGTGTCTGTACAGGCCGGTGTTGTAAAATTTTGTCGGACCCGTGAAAAAAAAAAAAAAAAAACGCACCTAGTCACTTCCGGTGACAGAGCATCACAAAACAGCTGATAGGAGTCGTCCGTGCGCATGCGCAGAAGACATTTTTCTAGGTTTGGAAAAATTATAACAGAGTGGACAGCTGATTGAGAGGAGGCGGGGCTGAGGTGCGACGGAGGACGGAGGACACCGCCGCGTCAGAGACATTAGGGACGGAGGCACATATGCAGAGCTGGCGGAGGAGGCGGGATGGAGGTGCGGCCGTGTAATAAATGCAGGGCTTAAGCGACTCCTGTTTTATTATCTTTAGTAATTATCGTATTTATCCTTAGGATTTCATAACATTTAGTATTTCTATAATACAAAATAAGAAATACTAAATGTTATGAAATCCTAAGGATAAATAATAGGATAATTGCTAAAGATAATAAAACAAGGAGTCGCTAAAGTCCTGCATTTATTACACGGCCGCACCTCCGTCCCGCCTCCTCTATTCAGCTCTGCAGATGACACGGCGGTGTCTTCCATCCCACCTCAGCCCCGCCTCCTCTCATTCAACTGCCGCCTATGTGTTATAAGTTTACCAAACCAAGATAATGTCTTGTGCGCATGCGCACTTGAGACTCCCATCACCGGAAGGGACGAGGTCCTGTAATTGTGGTTTAGAGAATTCCCTGACCAAGACCATTGGCCCACTACAGGAGACAGTTTCCTGGCAGGCTCACTCAGGTGGGTTTGGACAAGGACCCTTAATACGTCCAAGCTAATCAGAAAGAGAAGATGTACACAAGCAGATATTGTATATGAATACTTTTTTTTTTTTAATCCCCACAGGCAATGAAAGCTAAAGGAATCCTGGGCACTCACTGCAAGCATTTGTTCGGTATGCTGAATTTTAGAAGATCGGGGCTGCGGCGCGCTGTGATATGTAAAGTCTCCCCGGCCTGGATGTGACGTCAGCTGCCGGGAGAGGAAGCGGGCGGTGCGTCTGTACAGGCCAGGGGCTGTGATAGGATAGGCACCTATTTTCAGAAAATAAATTAAAGAAAAAGAGCAAGGCTGAGACTGTAGCCTCAGCACGGGGAAGCCTATCCACTCCTAAGCTAGGCAGAAGACAAACTGAATTGGGATGGCTATTGCAGGGGGGTATTGGACTAGGACAGCCCCCATGGGTGTGACTAGGTAGATGAATTGTTCTTTTACAAGTCTTATGCCTAGAAACTCCTGTGGAGAGGAAGCAATACCCCATTAGTGAAGACTGAATGGGCGGCGACTGTCGGAGGACGTAAGAGAAATTTTATTTTTATCACGATTGTAGATTGGGACCCCGATTTAGTCCCTTGGTCACTTTTTTTTTTTTTTTTTTTTTATTTCCACACCCTTAAAAAGCTTCCAAGGAGGTACACCTACATGCCTTTATTTGGTAGGGATCACAAAGTCCAACAGCCTCCTGTCTTAGAACCTCAATAGCCAGGCCATCAAAGCCAGAGACTGTAAAGCAGGGTGGAAGATCAGGCCGGCCTAGAGACAAGTCTTCCCGAAGAAGCAGCCACTAGGGAACGTCTGACCAGCCACAACACGTCGGCGTACCAGGGTGGACAAGGGCAAACAGAATAGACCAGAATCCCTTCAGCCTTTATCCTGCGCAGCAGCCGAGGGAGAAGCCTGAGAGAAGGAAAAATGCATCAATGAGAAGATAAATGGTGCCAGAGCTTCAGTTGCATTCGCCAAGGGATCCCTCGCTTTTGCCACAAACCAACTTTTTTTGTTGAGGCGGGATGCCAAAAGATCTATGTTCAGGGTACCCCACCGAAGACAGATCTGAAGAAACATGTCCGGGTACAGGGAGCACTTCCACTTATCCAGCATCCAACAACTGAGACAGTACACCTGCCAGTTTTCTATGCCTGGAATGTGAAACTCCGCCCATTGAAGCATGCAAGAGGCCTCCAGTGCTGCCACAGCACTCTTCATACGGCCTTGGTGGTTGAAATAGGCCATTGTTGTGGCAATACCCAACTGAATCCTGACTGGGCACCCCTGAAGAAGCTTCATACACCGTTCAACATCACATCCAGCGGCCCTAGGCTGATCTCAAACCCAGTATTCCTCCCCAGCCAGACAGGTGGGCCTTCATTGTGACCACTGTCCAATGTAGGAGGGAGGATATCCCAGCCAGAAGTCTCTTGAGCCACAAAAAAAAAAAAAAAAAAAAAAGAAGAAGAAGGAGGCCCTGGCCGATGGCTAATTTGGCTGTGCAGTGGGCCTGCCCCACTGGGACAAGATTTCCTTTTAAAAAAATAACCCTCATGTGAAGCTGCGCATATGAGGCCACTGAAGGTGGCCACCAAGAGATCCAGCATCTGCATGCAAGATTGCAGAGCAGACCACTTAGGGAACAGCAGCTGCCGAACCAAAGTCTGAACTTTCCAAAGCTTGTCCACCAGAAGGAAAGCCTTGGCCTGCACAGAGATGAGAACGAGACCAAGATACTCCAGCCTCCAGGTTGTGGTCAGAGCAGTCTCCTTGAGATTCAGGACCCATCCAAACTCCTGCAGATAACACACCATGATCGGCACATTGTCCAATGGCTGCGAGTCTCCATTCAAAGGCGATTGTCCAGAAAGCCTATGACGGCAATCCCCCGTTGTCGCAACAGCAGGGCCAGAGCCAGCACCTTGGAAAAAAGCCAGGGGCCAGGAAGGGCCACAAACTGATAATGCACATCCAACTGCAAAGCGCAAGACACATTGCTGCCAAGCACAGATGGCAACATGCACTTACTCATCCTTGATTTCTATAGAGGCCAGGAAATCACCCTGATGAAGTCACCAAACTGATTTCATTTTGAACTTCTGCACCTCATGAAGCAATTCAGGGCCTTGAGGTTCCTTCTTTTGAACTATAAACAGGTTGGAGTAAAACCCCCAGAATTCTCTCTGGGTTCGGAACAAGGGTAAGCAGCCTCTGGAGTAGCAAACTTTACTCTGCCCCATCAGGAATCTGATGACAGGGTAGGGGAGAGCAAGATTAAAAAGGAAAAGAATTTCACTTGTGGACAGAGAAAAAAAAAAAAAAAAATTATTATTATTATTATTATTATTATTATTATTATTATTATTATTAATAATAATAATCTCATCTTGCCAGACAAAATCAGTTTGCAGACCCACTTGGACAGCAGAGAGGTCCACAGGTCCAAAAACCAACAAATCCAACCCCCTCACCCTGGAAATGATTGGGGGCAAGCCTTCATGTGAAGGAAGACTTGCAGGCTTTGTGGACTTATGAGGCCAGGAGCACTTCATGCCATCTCCATGGGCCTTAAAGGGCTTGTATTCCTTGTCCGAGGAACCAGGGGGAAAAAAAAAAAAAAAAAAAGCTGCTTGTGGGAAGAGAAAAAAAAAAAAAAAAGAAGACCATGCTTAGGTGGAGGCTCCTTCCCCTTCTTACTGTGGGAAAAAGGCACTCTCGATACCAGTAAGAAAACAGGCACCAAAGAGAAGCTCCCTGAAAGGGTAGGTCTGCAAAGACCTTTTTTGACATCTGGTCCAGAGACCAAAATTTGAGCCAAAGAACTCTAAGCATTACCACTGAGAAGGAGAGCTTGGACAGCAATGGGACTGCATCTAAGGATGTGTCACACATGTACACAGATAAATCCTATCAATCAAAAAAAATCATCATTTTAGGCCAATTTGTATTCTACATATTTTCAGTAAAAAAAAATATCCCAAAAAGTGAATATTGGTTTGCCCAAAAGTTATTGCGTCGTACAAACTACGGGAAAGATTTAGGTCATATTTACTTTACTGTAATGGCTGCGAGCAGCGATTTTTAGCGGGACTGCGACATTGCAGCGGACAGATCAGACACCTGACATTTGATACTTTTAGGGGGGGGGGGGGGGGGGGGGACCAGTGACTTTACTTTAGTAATCAGTGCTAAAACTATGCACTGGTACTGTACTGACAACACTAGCAGGGAATGGGTTAAAACAGGGGGCGACGGGCTTGCTGCATGAACACAAATAGGAGCAACAAAGGATCCCTATTTTCATAACTGACTAAACAGCGGTCTGCCGTGTTAACTAGTAATTCTAGTGTATCCAGACAACCCCAGTCTTGTGAGGGCAGCAAGGTGGCCTTTATCTGGATTTGCCTGGAAGAAGAGCCTAGAGCAATACTATTGCGGGGCCTACCTTTATGCGCAGGAGAGTTGTGTGGTGTATATGTTTAAGTGAGTGCTCCTGGCCTTGGTGCCTGCGGGCGTGCGGTCGCCCTCGGTGGCCCTGCTTTGGGGTGGATGTCCTTTTTTGGATCCCCTTGGAAGAGCTGGGGGGCGGGTGGCCTGGTATTGTTGTGGACATTTTATTATTTAGGTGGCCGTTTCTTTAGGATGCGTTTTTAGTTTAATTTCCATTATGTCTCCCAGTGTCAGTTTACCAGTAATCGCTATGTACAGCAAATATTGCTTTAACCACTTGCCGACCGCCGCACGACTATCTACGGCGGCGGTCAGCCCCTCACAGGCAAAGTGACGTAGGTTTACGTCGCTCGCCTGTGAGGGTTTAGGGAGCGAGCGCGCGCCGCCGGAGGCGCGCTCCCGCTCCCGCGTGGTCACGGACCCCCCCGCGCGTGTGACCGGCGGACCCGATCGCCGCCGGCCACTCTGCGATCGGCGGGGGAGAGGGAGAAAGTCAGGCAGCTTGTGTAAACAAGCTGCCTGTCATTCTCCTCTCTGTATGAGAGATGATCACATGGATCTACTATGTAGATCCATTGATCACTCTGCATACAGTTGAAGCCACAGCCAATCACAGTTAGAATCACGCCCCTAGGGACACACACAGCCCCTCCCTCTCAAATAAAGTTAACCCCTTCACTACCAGTGTATTTTTACAGTAACAGTGCATATATATAGCACTGATTACTGTAGAAATGTCACTGGTAACCCCAAAAGTGTCAAAAATGTCAGTCAAGGGTCCGATCTGTCCGCCGCAATGTCGCAGTACCGCAAAAAAAAAAAATCGCAGATCGCCGCCATTACGCGTTAAAAAAAAACAACAAAAATGACAAAAATCTTTCCCTTTGTTAGTAAACGCAATAACTTTTGCGCAAACCAATCAAAATACGCTTTTTGCGATTTTTTTTACCAAACATAGGTAGCATAAAACAAATTTTTACATTTTTTTTGGGGGGAATTTCATATAAAAAAAAGGGAAAAATATTGCTATTTTTGCAAAATTTACGCTCTTTTTTTGTTTATAGCGCGTGATCAAAAAAAAAAAAAAAAAAAAAAAAAAAAAAAAAAAAAAAAAAAAAAAAAAAAAAAAAAAATCGCACAGGTGATCAAATACCGCCAAGAGAAAGCTCTGTTTGTGGGAAAAAAAGGACGCCAAATTCGTTTAGGTACAGCGTCGCACGACCGCGCAATTGTCCGTTAAAGTCACGCAGTGCCGAATCGCAAAATACCCTCTGGTCGTTTAGCAGCCAAATCCTCCGGGGCTTAAGTGGTTAACTGGCCTTGAGGAATGACCTGTAAAAAACCTTCCATTAAATGGAGACTGCACGCTACTTGTAGCCTGATATTCCCTTTCGGCGGTGCCGGTCCGGATCTATGGCAGTGTAAGGCGAACTCCACCACACAAATGTATATCAGCCAGCCGGGGGCCCCGGTATTCACTGATGGAGATATGCTTGTGATGTGGAATTCTTATAGTTTTAATATCTGCCCTATTACCAGGATTAATGGCTGGCAACTCTTATAATTTGATCCGTATGATTGAAATACTGCTGCTATTGAGACTTTACTGTATCTGCAAAGGACATTCACTGGAACAGTAGCATGATCACTATCAAATATGGTTTTAATTAACTATATTATGTAGGATTCACTTTTAACAGGTTATGAGTGCATGCTTGTGAATTACCTTGGCCGAGTCCATGAGAATCCATGTGGCAGCCATGTTGCTTTGTTTTGCCTTCACTTGGCAGTTGGGAGTCTCGTGCACACGGCCATAATTCTCCATAAACATACACTCCTTTCCTATTGTACTTTTTTTATACATGTCTGATTGGTTGTGTTGATGCCACCCCTGTAAACCCCTTTTGTTCTCCGACTATAAATAAACGAGGACTTCGCTCTAAAAGCAGAGAATCTTCAGTTGGCATCGATTTGACACAGCGTGCACCTGTTTTCCGTCGTTGAGAGCGCTAGAATTTCCTTATTCAAAGGAGCCGTACATTGTACTTTTCAGTTCAGTACAAAGGATTAATGGCGCTTGGCATGTATTAATATCTACACGTGGGCTTTTCAGCGCAGCAAAGTTTTCAGCACACCGAGCAAATTTCTATGCTCCAAACCATTCATTTCCACAACAGTATCTGCAGGTCCGAGTACCACACAGTCGGGCAGGCTGAAAGTTTATGCCCCCATTAAGTCGGTTCCATCTGATTTATGCCTTTCCTCTGATCTAGCTTCTTCCATACGCAGGATTGAGGCCGAAGGGATCCTGGTCATTCTGGTGGCTCCGGATTGGCCTTGCCAGTCTTGGTACTCTGACCTGGTGTGATTAGTCGCTGACGCCCTCTGGAGGCTTCCCGAGGGAACGGCGAGACAACCCATTGTCCCTGAGGGCCGTCATTTTCGGCTGCAACCACTTCCGGCTTCCGGTTACACGGGTGGACCGCACGGCCATTTGTTTGGCGACCCGTGGGTTTGCTTAAGGCGGATTGATTCTCCACATATTGTAAGTGTATCTTTATGTTGCGTGTACAATAAACTTGTTGAACATATTACACGATGATGGCCCTTTTCTTTGCATGAAATTGGGGAGCAAATCCTGGATAAAGTGTGGGACAGTGGATCAGCACCCTCATTCCGCTGGCGATCCATAGGAGGTACCTGCCTCATAGGACCACTTATAAGGCGAATTTATACTCAGCTTCTGGTGAGTGGGGAACCGAGAGGGGAGAACCAACTCACTAGGACTGAGCACCGGAACTTTATATATCTATTAGCACAAAGCACTTGTATGAGCACAGAGACTTGCACTTTATGAGTTTGGGAAGAAGATTTAATGAATGTTATGAACTATATATTTTTTACACATGAAATGCTTCACATATGGAATTGATTTTGTATATATTTATTGTTGATATTTATTTACTGTTGATATTCAGCTTGGTTGCACAATATTAGCATGTACATTGTTTACAGTTACCTATAAGCACAGATTTGCACGAGCACTTTATTTATTAGCACAAGTATAATTTTGACGTTAAAGGTTTCGGTCATAAGCAGCGCAGGTACATAGTGTTTTTTTATTGTCTCAAGGGTCGATCTTCAATCCTGTTTTACGGTCGCTGGTTTTGACAGCCCAGCTGTTGAGAGCCGAGTGCTAAAGGATAGGGGCTTGTCTGGCTCGGTGATTCAAACCATGTTGAAGGCGACAAAATCTACATCTCGGAAGCTTTATCATTAGACGTGGAAGGCGTACATTTCCTGGTGTGAGGTTCGAGGAGTCCATCCTCATTCCTTTTCAGTGGCTCAGATTCTGGACTTTCAACGGGGTGTTGATCAGAAACTGGCTATTGAGCACTGAAAGGCCAAGTTTCTGCCTTGGCATTTTTTTTTTTTTTTTTCAAAGACCTTTGGCTTGCCATTAATCGATGCGTAAATACCTTCAAAGGGGTTTGTAATTGTGTATGTTCTCTGCCACCGTGGGTTTTGAACCTGGTTCATTTGGTTCTTCAAAAAACCTTCCTTTGAAAATATACAGGAGATACTTTACTTACACGGTCACAAAAGGAGACTTTTTTTAGTGGCTTTCACCTCTGCTCATGATATCTTCAATGTCTGGTTAACATATGCAATGTCTTGTGATTTAGATTTAAGTAAAGGGGTTACATACTTTTTGGTCCCTGAAGAAGCCAAAATTATGAGGATTCATACCTCGGCGAAACATGTAGGACCTATTTGATCCATACTGTTATCTGTGATTCAAATGATTCATTTTGGAAACCAATTGTATTTGTAGTAAAATTTATTTTTTATATACACTGTGGTCGAATTTACTGGCACCATTTAATCTATGCCTCTAAAGTCCCATGCTTCCTGTGAGGTGCGGCCCAGTTATTTCTCTAGCCCTTTGGCCTGATTGTATATCGGATCTGCTCCTCACCAAAATTAATTTCTTCATTTATGTTCTAGGGATGAGGCAATGATTGGTGGAATAATGTAACCAGTACTCCTTTATTCTCTTAAAAAGTTTGTGTTATCATTCACATTACCGTAAAAATGGCCAAGAAATCGAATTCTGCCAGGGTATGTAAACTTATAAGCACAACTGTATTTATTATTAGCACATGCACTTTTGCATCTGTCATTTGTACACTTAAGTTACACATTTGTTGGTATTCGACAGCACAGCACCACTATTCTATATTAGTCCTAGTGCAAGGCTTGACAAACCCCGGGCGCCAGGTCGCATTGGCGACTAGAATTAGCGACCTGGCGCCTGCGGTGCACTGCAGGTGGTGTCCAGTCCCCTTTGCGCCCCCCAACCACTCACCGAGTGCACAGACTTCTGCACCGTCAGAAAATTGAGGCCGCGGCTTTTCGGCCTTCAGTGAGAGAACGGGGAACTGGCGCCCTCTTGTGGTGGCCGGGAGTTTGACACGCAGTAACTAATGGCTGTTTCCCCTACCTGTCCTCAATGCCTGGCCATCTTCCCCAAGAGGAGATGAGATGGAAGTTTTTGCAGGCTTCATCTCCCTGTCTACTTACCTTTGCTTAAAAAGGTAAGTGGACAGGGAGTGTGGTTAATTATTTTTTTTATTTAAAAAAAAAAAAATACAAATATATAAATATATATATAAATATATATTATATAAATAAATATAATATATATAAATTATATATTTATATATATATATATATATATATATATATATATATATATATATATATATATATATATATATATATATATATATATATATATATATATATTTTTTTTTTTTTTTTATTTCTTATAATAATTGAAAAAAAAATAGAAAAAAAAATTATATAATTTTTTTTCTTTTCTCCCCTCATTGCCATGCCACAGCCGAAGGCCCCTTTCACACGGGCTGTCTGATCAGGTCCGCCTGTCAGTTTTTCAGGCAGACCTGATCGGACCCTTCAGTCTCCTCTATGGAGCAGTAATCTGCCGCCATCTGATCCTGTCTGCCAAAAACAGACGGATGGTGGTTCCATTTTCTATCCATCCCGTGGATCGGATCAGATGGCATCGGATGGAAACAGACAGTCTTGTTTCCATCCGATTGCGCTATAGAGGAGAGTGGGGTTCTAGTCGTCTTTATGTGTAAATTTAGTATGTTATTTTTTTAAAAATAAGCTTGGTTGTTTAAACTGCCTACTAACTTTTTTAGCTGGCTCCTAGATTTCAGGAAAATTTGTCAAGCCCTGTTCTAGTGTATTCATGGTGTATCCCTTCAACATTTAATAGTTAAGTGTCCACATAATATTAATTCTTTCCTTCTTCCGGTATACTTCCGGTATACCTCCAGAGAGCACAGCAGTGTCACTTGGAAGAAGGAAAGAATATATGAACACTCACTATTAAATGGCTTAGGGGGGACGATTTGCATTTCAGTTATTTTAACATCTGAACATTTGGAACATACTAGTATTTGCCTTAAATGTTTGAATTTGCACATTGCATGGTGCTCTTAAGCGATTTTGTATGCACTTTTTATTGTTGCAGGATTTATGATTTTGCATAGATATGTGATTTTTTATTGGTTTTTGGATCACTGAACATAATATATACAGGATAGTGCATGTACATTGTGTTTGCACAGAGCAGTGCACATGACAAATTCCATCAACCATTGAGCCTGCATACTCTGCATTTCAATTATCGGAGCTTGTACTTCCCACAGCCGTCAACCAGGGATGACCGAAAAATCTCATGAACCACCAAAATGGGTAATTTTCTGGTCCTGCTGCCATTCAAGGAAGCCATGGGAGTGCGGTGTAGAATTTTTAGGACTAAGGTTTTGGATGCGTCAGTACAATAAAATGTAGTCCACTTTGGGAGCAAAGCATAGAAGGGTAGCTGTGCTGACATATGCAGTAGGCCCATATAAACCTACCATAGCCACCCTCATAATCCTTCGCATTTAATTTCTATTTATAGTTCCTGAAATGCATCCCTCCTCAGATAACTGATGCACTCATAAGGTAAAGAGCTCATTCATAAAGCAATGCCAAACCCCATGCTCTTTAGGAACAGTTTCTAAATACAGCTAGGAATTTACAAAGGCAACAGGGTTACATTGCTTACAGGGTTAGTCTGTACATTGCTTTCCTTCTTGTTATCTAAAAGTATCAACACTGTCAGGAGACAAAATTACACTAAACACATTGTAGCAGCTGATTTTCTACCTTTGTTTGTAGAACATCCAACATAACCACAAACCCCAAAGAGTTGTGATGCCTGTCATGGTAAAACTAGAATGAGCCATATGCAGACCACATACATGCCATTTGTTTTTCAATATGCAAATTGATCAATAGATGGACAAACCAAAGTCATCATAAAATCCAGTCTTTCCATGTTAGTACATTGCATTAGCAAGTGATATAACCAGAGAGGCTAACAGCTGGTATGGAAAAAAAAAAAAAAACGAATCTATATCCATTCCAAGATAAACTTTTTTTATTATTATTACACACAAAAAATTTGAAGATCCCATACTTCATGTCAGAGCCATATTCAAGATGCAGAGCAATCCAAAAAAGCTAAAAGATCACTAACCAATCTTCCTCCCTGACTGTACAACCTCGCAAGGCAAGGTTTTAGAATGAGCAAAAACAGAAAAAAAAAAAAACACACAGAGCAGCTTGCAGACATTGTTAAAAAGGTAATATAAAAAAGTTAGCAGTGACATCACTACTATGCTGCACATAGTCTGAGCATTGCTGTGTGCGGACACATGGCGTCGTTCACGGCGGCCATATTTGTTTACATTGGGGAGAACTTTGACCCATGACACAGCCGTCAGGTGGAACGGGACAGCCAATTGAAACATTCCAGCACATGGATAGTCCCCCTACCCTATAAATAGACCTGAGCTGTCGGCCATTTCACATTGCACTTTCAGCCAGTGTAGGGAAGAGGTCTGCTGTGCTCATGAGGGAGAGTTTGCTAGACATATAGCGCTGTGAAGATCCACAAAAGTCCTTTTCAGGGCTGGTATTTCGGTATAGGTCTACTAGTATCTTGAGTTTAGGGAGAAGTATCCAGGGGTTGCTTTAGGGGCAGTTAGAGATCATCTGCAGTGACACAAAATCGCTTTGTCAGTGTCCGCAAAAGTCATTTAAAGTGCTGCAATGTCGTTATAGGGTCTATTACAGTCTCTTTAGTATAGGGAGAGGTATCCAGTGGTTGCTGTAGGGGCAGTTCGAGATAGTCAGCAGTGACACAAATCTCTCTGTTAACGTCCACAAAAGTCATTTAAAGGGCTGCAAATTTTTTGGTATTGGTGTGCAGTGGAATAGAAGAAATATGGTGCAGCGCTGCATACACAATAAGGATCAATAAATAAGTAAAAATATTCCATAAAAGATCAGGCATTAAATCAATAGAAATAGAAATATATGGTATATTAACCACTTTACCACCAGAGGATTTTGCTGTCTTACGTCCAGGCCACTTTTTGCGATTCGGCACTGTGCAACTTTGACAATTGCGCGGTCATGCAACGCAGTACCCAAACAAAATTTATGTCCTTTTTTTCCCCACAGCTTTCTTTTGGCGGTATTTGATCACCTCTGCACTTTATTTTTTGCAATAATAAAAAAAAGCGAAATTTTTTTTGAAAAAACAACATTTTTCTACTTTGACAGATAAAAAATATCCAATATATTCAATTTTTGTCATACATTTAGGCCAAAATGTATTTAGCTACATGTCTGACAAAAAAATTCTCAATGAGCATTTTTTTAACCGCTTTAAGCCCGGAAGATTTAACCCCATTCCTGACCAGGCCATATTTTGCGATTCGGCACTGCATTACTTTAAACGGACAATTTTCGTGGTCGTGCAATGCTGTACCCAAATTAAATTGATGTCCTTTTTTTCCCCCTCACAAATAAGAGCTTTTGGTGGTATTTGATCACCTGTGCGATTTTTATTTTTTTGCGATAAACAAAAAAAAGCGACAATTTTGAAAAAATAATAATATTTTTCACATTTTTGTATGAAATTCCCCCAAAAAAATGTAAAATCAAAATTTTTTACATTTTAGGCCAATTTGTTTTCTGCTACATTTTTTTTTTTTTTTTTTTTAACCAAAAATATCGCAATAAGCGTATTTTGATGGGTTTGCGCTAAAGTTTATCGCAGCTACTAACTACGGGAAATTTGTCATTTTTATTGATTTTTTTTTAACTAGTAATGGCGGCAATCTGCGATTTTTGGACTGCGACATTGCGGCGGACAGATCGGACCCTTGACTGACATTCACACTTTTGGGGATACCAGTGATATTACTACAGTAATCAGTGCTATAAATATGCACTGTTACTGTAAAAATGACACTGGTGATCAAGGGGTTAATGTATGCCTGGTGCTTACTAAGGTGTGTGGGGGGAGGGGACTGAGTGACACAGGGACAGATCGCAGGTTCAGCTATGCTGAATCCTGCAATCTGACCCTGCCTGTCACTTAGGAGATCCGCCCGCTTTGTTTACACAAGCGGGCGGATTTCCACACTCGATCCCCGACGATCAGGGAAGAGCGGCGGTGATCACCGCCTCTTCCCCTGGCCCGACTCCCGCTGTGACTGAAAACAGCGGGAGCGAGCCTCCGCCGCCCACAAGGCGAGGAGTCCAGCGACGTAGGTCTACGTCTCTGGGCGATATCGAGCCACTTTGCCGCAGTACGGTCAACGTGACCAGTCGGCAAGTGGTTAAATCGTAAAATGGCTGAAAAAAACTCCAACAAACAAGAGAAAAGTCCATCCAGGTAAAATAACCCAAAAAAGTGCACGGTGCAGTATTCCAATCCAAACAGTGCTCACACACTGATTATCCTCCACCTGTGCTACCAGCCTCTCACCTGAGAGCTGTGTCAACACAGCATTTGGAAATAGCCACACACTGGCCTCTGGATGTAACACTAAGGATGGATCAAGAGCACCAGGTATCCACTTTCCAAGTGATGGGCTCCTTACTCCTTTTGTAGGTCAGCAACTCATGATCCCCCATAAAATGCAAAAGGAAGGCAGAACCATAGCAAAATATTGTCAAATAATACACTAATAAAACGGGTTAAAAGCCTCTTACTTGCAAACAGAAAATCGGGAGCATAACCGCATAACATGTGAAGCCTGTCCATATTCAGGTGATCGCAGTGCGGCTGGGAACCGAGCGCTGCTCTGTCTTCCGACCGGACTGCAAACCGCGGGTGACGTCACGTACTCCTCCCTCCGCACGCGTTACGTCCCTAAGGGCGGGACTTCCTCAGCGGTGTGGGAGGAGGTTCGGAACGTCACCATTTATACCCGAACGTCAGGTCTCTTCAATACATATCGTTGCCTGGAAGCAGCCTAACAGGAAATGACCTAAAAGGAAATAACTTCAGCGGCCATATTAGACTCCAGGAATGCCCAGTAGAAATAAACACACCTGGAGCCATACTTAGGTACCCGGATGCATAATCTAACAGATATGTGAAAACACTGCTCCTGAATAGTAGCCGATTTTTATAAATAAATGCACATAATCCCTTTTAGTTAAAGTGCATACTTTGTATAAATGGGGAAAAAAAAAAAAAAAAGGAGGGCTCATTAATAGGCCAATAATATAAGAGGCAAAAAAAAAAAAAAAAAGATAATATAAATATAATATGAATGGAAATACAATATATTTCCAGCAAAAATGGGAGGAGATATCAAAACATCACCCGCAGTCACCCGAATATGTAATAAAAAAAAATAAATAAAAAATTTAGGGCAACTTTTTCAACTGCAATACTTCTGTTATGACATTGTCCATGTGCTGGGACTATTTGTGCACAGCTAGTACGTCTTTTGTGGCTGCAAATATGACCTAAAGGTTTTTAAAGTTCGCCTCCCATTAAAGTCAATGGGGCCCGTCGCGGACTCACGGTTCACGGACTTTTGAGAAAATTTGCTGCTGACGCTCGCGAACTGTCCCGGCCGATGTTCATCCATCACTATCCAGAAGCTCCATCCACTACAGAAAACTAAAGGGGACAGACCTAGGAAATGTCACTTCATACCAAAAAAAGGCTGATCCCCTGCTGATTTTGTACGTTTGCCCACCGACAAAGAAATTGGTCTAATTTTAATTGTAGGTTTTATTTTAAGCAGTGAGAGGGAACAGAAATATCCAGAAAAATGCATTAAAAAAAAAAAAAAAAAAAGTTATGAATTGATTTGCATTTTAATGGAGTAAAACAAGTATTTTTTTTATCCCCCATCAGTAGGATTTTTTGCTCCCAGCTGTCTTCTATGCAAGTAACGAGCTGAGATTAGGAAACACTCTAAGGCCCCTTTCACACAGGCGGACCGTTCAGATCCGCCTGTGTTTTTTTGGCGGATCTGAACGGTCCCCCCATGAATTCCTATGGGGCATCGGATGTCAGCGGAGACATGTCCGCTGACATCCGACCCGATCCGTCAAATCTGGACGGATGGAAACCCTATTTTCCATCCGTCCAGCGGATCGGATCGGGTAAGAACGGACTGACGGTCCGTTGACATCAGATTTCCTCCATAGAGATGCATGGGGAACTGTCAGCTGTGTCTCCGCACACAGCGCGGAGACACAGCTGTCCTCCTGCTGCTCAGCGGGGGATCGGCGGCTCGATCCCCCGCTGAGAAAAACGGACTCCGTCCAACGCCTAAGGGCTCTTTCACACGGGCGGTCCGATCAGATCCGCCTGTCAGTTTTTTAGGCGGATCTGATCGGATCCTCCATGCAGCTCTATGGGGCAGCGGGTGTCAGCGGAGACACCTCTGCTGACACCCGCTGCCATCCGCATCCGATCCTGTGCTGAAATCTGGACGGATGGAAACCCTATTTTTCCATCCGTTCAGTAATCGGAGCGGATCTGATGAGAGCGGACAAGCGGTCCGCTCTCATCCGATCCCCCATAGAGGGCAGCGGGTGCTGAGACACCTCCCTCTCCGCAAGCGGAGACGGAGCTGTCATCCGCCGGCTCAGCGGGGATCGCGGATCGATCCCCGCTGAGCAACACGGATCCGCCTACGGAGGCGGACCGTGTGAAAGAGCCCTAAAAAGGAGTGCTCCTAATCTCAGCTGGTACCTGTAAAAAAAAAAAAAAAAAAACACACACACACACAAGACATCTGTCTACAGAAGCAATCAATCAGATTCCAATCTCTCCACCATGGCTAAGACCAAAGAGCTGTCCAAGGATGTCAGGGACAAGATTATAGACCTACACAAGTCTGGAATGGGCTACAAGACTATCGCCAAGCAGCTTGGTGAGTGTGATAACAGTTGGAAGATTGACCGTTATTTTGTGTTTCTTCCATTTTCAAGTTGCACCCTCAGTCTGGGGCTCCATGCAAGATCTTACCTTGTGGAGTTTCAATGAGGAGAACTGAGAGGAATCAGTCCAGAATTACACAGGAGAATCAGGTCAATGATCTCAAGGCAGCTGGGAGCATAGTCACCAAGAAAGCAATTGGCAACACTACGCTGTTAAGGACTGAAATTCTGCAGCACCCACAAGGTCCCCTTGCGCAATAATGCAGGCCTGTCTGAAGTTTGTTAACCTAAGGATTCAGAGGATTACTGGGTGAAAGTGTTGTCTGCAGGCGAGACCGAAATCAAGCTCTTTGGTATCAACTCAACTCGCCGCATTTGGAGGAATGCTGCCTATGACCCAAAGAAAACCATCCCCACCGTCAAACAAAACCTTTCCCACTGTCAAACATGAAGGTGGAAACATGCTTGGAGGTGTTTTTCTGCTAAGGGGACAGGACAACTTCACAGCATCAAAAAGATGGGCGGGGCCATGTACTGTCAAATCTTGAGTAAAAACCTCCTTCCTCATCCAGGGCAATGAAAATGGGTCGTGCATAGGTATTCCAGTATGACAAGGACCCAAAACACACAGCCAAGACAACAAAAGAGTGGTTCAAGAAGAAGTACAATAAGGTCCTGGAGTGGCCCAGCCAATCTCCAGACCCTAATCCCAAAGAAAATATGGGAAAGGAGCTGAAGGTTCTAGCTAGCAGACAGCCTTGAAACCTTAATGACTTGGAGAGGATCTGCAAAGAGTGGGACAAAATTCCTTCTGAGACATGTGCAAACCTGGTGGCCAATTACAAGAAAATGTCTGACCTCTGATTGCCAACAAGGGTTTTGCAACCAAGCACTAAGTCATGTTTTAAGAGGGTCAAATACTTATTGCACTCAAAATGCAAATCAATTCATAACTTTTTTTGAAATGAGTTTGTGGATTTTTGTTATTCGGTCTCTCGCTGTTAAAAATACCATTAAAATTATAGATTAATCATTTTTGGCAGTGGCCAAACATACAAAGTTAGCAGGGAATCAAATACTTTTTTCCCTTCACTGTACAAGAGGGTGTAGCAGCGACTGGTCTTTATTAGGCCTCATGCACACTGGATAAAAAAAAAAAAAGCAGCCAGCAGCATTAGAAAGCTGTAGAATGAGTTTTGCACTGTTTTTGCAGTAGCATTTTTCAGCTTGTTTTTTTGCAAAATCTATAGTCCCACAAAAGCTTCTGGCTCAAAAACGTTGAGAGCCTAGGAGAGACCACAGAGGGAAATCATCCTGTATACCCATTCTGCGCACACCTGATCCTGCGCCCATGGCTCCCCCTGTACCCCTCCATCGATGACACGGGGGAAACCTCAATCCAAACCCGGCCAGTAGAAACGCCTGCGCCAGGGCCGGCGGAGCAGCTGTCCAGGTGGCAGTAGCTTCCAACATGGCGATGCAGACTCAAATCCTGCTCACAGAGCAGGCTAACCTTTCTGCCTTGATGCAGATCATGGGCTGTCAAGACGGCGCTCACCGCAAAAACAGACTCCCTGAAGCTAGAGGTAGGTCTCGTTCGAAAGGACATTTTGTAGATTCGGCACAGGCTAATGGAGGTCAAACGATGAGGGGGGGGGGGGAATCGGCGCAGCAATCTCCGCATTCTCGGCCTACAAGAAGGACTGGAAGACGCCAAGCTTTCGACCTTTACTGAACGACTCCTGCGTACCCTCTTCATCCTTTCTTTGCAGTGGATTGAGCCCACAGGATGCCACCTGCCCTCAGACCCCCCCCCCCTCCCCCAGGGGCACCACCCTGCACCTTATTTTAAGACTATTACATTTCAGAGACCATCATCTGGTTCTCCAAAGGGGCATAGCTGCTGCTCCCAATCTGACATCTGTGTGGATGCACGACCCGAAAACAGTGTGAGCTCAGGGAAATGCACCCGGACCTACATGGTTATCAACTTGGGAGCAATGGCTCTATTTGTGCAGTTGCTACATCCCAAATGACATCAAACACATCAAATGGGACTGCCTGCACAGAGAAGCATGTAAAACCTCTGCATCCCTGTAAAGGTACGCTGTGTATGCCCTTTCACACAAGCAAATCAATCGGGTCCGCCTTTATTTTTCAGGGGGGTCCAATCAAACCATCCATTGTGCTCTATGTAGAGGCTGATGTAAATGGAAAGTTGTCCATTTACACTCGTCTGCACCTGATCCAGTCCGCTAAAAACTGATGGATGGAAATCTTATTCCCCATTCATCCAGCAGATCAGATGGAAATGGAAAGGCCATATCTTAAGACAGAGAAAGGGACTGAAGAAAGTCCCTTTCTCTGCACTACTTAACGTGAACAATGAATAAGTAGAATGAATAAGTAGTCTGTGTAGAGACTCCTTAGCCATTCAAAAACTGATAGTCTGACACATAGTAAACACTCGGTTTACTATGATCAGCCATCAGTGTACACAGGCGCAATCTGTAGTGATCGCTGCCTGTGTCCACTGTACTACAGGGAGGGGGCTGGTAAACACATGTTTACCAAGCCCCCCTCCCCCCCAAACCCCAGGTTCTAGAAGAAATACACCAAGATTCAAGTAAGAATTAGAATACTCATGACAGACAATATTTTTGAAGTTCAGTTTTAAGGCCTCATTTAAAAAAAGTGAGTCCCATAGTATGAATGAGCTGTGTGTCACCAGTCACCACTATAGGGCAGGAACTTTGCTGTCCTGGAAGACCAATGGAAATAGTGTTATACCGGCAAGTTTAACTCAGGTTTTCTTCCAGGACAGTCCATGAGATAACTTGCCAAGTCAGGTTGGGACCAATTTTTGAATGACCTTTCACCCAAAAGCCTGATCCTGACTTGTTAGTAGGTCCAATTGTTCGTGAATGAATGTGGAAAAGCTAGACCAGACTGCTGTCTTGCATAGAAGCTCTGGGTGACACCAGCTCCTTGCACCTACAATGCCGCTAAGGCTCTGGTGGAGTGTGCATTCACTCAGGCAGAAGGATCTATAGTCATGTGATGAACAAAATGCTTGGTTGTCTCTAAATTGGACATCTTTTTATGTCCTAGACAGTGAACTTAATCAGTAGGATTCTTGCAAAAAGTAGGAGCAATGTTCGGTATCCTGGGAAAGGTAGATATTTTTGGTAGGAACCCCCGGATTGATTTTCAAATAACAGCCTTCTAGAATTGTCAGAAAAGACTCCCTGAAGAACAGAGCTTGAAGCTCTCCTTATCCTGTGGGCAGGAGCGATGGCAGTTAAGAATACCATGTTACTAAACCCACAACAGTAACATCAGTCTGTATATGCAGTAAAGCATGCTAGTTATACTCCCTGTGAAACCTCACGGTTTCCCAGTCTTCCCACCCCCCAGAGTTTCCCCACTAAATTAAAAAATAAATCTTTAAAAATACTGAAAGGTGCTAGAAAGCTTCTTGACAGATACAGCTAGATCCGTATTTTGTTCTGCTGCATGTTCCCTGACTAGGCTATCCAAACAGTCTTTACAGAGCTCCTCGACTCAAGATTCCCTCATAGCCACCTTGCATGAAGGGCATTTTCTCCTGGAGCTATGTGGCGATTTGAATTTCTGAGGCCTTGCTCTAAAAAAAAAAAAAAAAAAAAAAAAATTAAGCCCCCCCCAGCCTAGCACAGCATGCCCCTAGGGAGTGATACTGGAAACCACCAAGATCCCACAGATACCCCACAAATCCTCCCTCCCACTAAGGGGGGGGGGGGGGGGGGAATATAGCACAAAAAAAAAAAAAAATAAAAAAAAAAAAAATCGCACAGGTGATCAAATACCACCAAAAGAAAGCTCCGTTTGTGGGAAAAAAAAGAACGTCAATTTCATTTGGGTACGGCGTCGCACGACTGCGCAACTGTCAGTTAAATGTCGCACAGTGCCGAATCGCAAAAAGTGTCCCAGACGTAAGACCGCAAAATCCTCCGGTGGTAAAGTGGTTAAGCTGGCTGGTGCTGGTTTCAGTGGGAGCAGTTTCTGAGGCCTATGCCTCTGACATATCCCTGAAGTGGTCCCCGCAAAAGCCAGCTCATAACCCCTTTTATAATGGTGGACTACTGGGTTTCCCGTTTCAGGTGGGAGGAGCCTAATAGTCCACCATTTTAAAAACTCATACCCTCTGCCTCAGTAATATTAAAGCACTGAAGGAACCCTCAGTCGCTAAGGAATCCTCAAACTCTGCCCTAAACAATAGGAAAAAGGAACGAGTGCTAGCCTTCCTAGAAAATAAAGAGTTACCAGGTACCCATTTTCTCTAATCGTCTTCCAGGGCAGCATCTGGGAGGATGTAGCAAAGCAATGTTACTGGGGAGGGCTGGGGATTCTGGAGCACCATGCGCTCAAACATCTGGTCCTGACTGGAAAACTGGTCAATGCAGTAATGCCTTGCAAAGGCCTTGAAGCTTGACCATGTCGCTGCCCTGCAGGTCTGCTCTGGTGACTTTCAGCGGTTGATGACACCCCAGCCCTGGTTGAGTGCGCCGTGACTCTGTTCGGAGGGCAAGGTTTAGAGCCTGGTAGGCGGTCTGAATTTAAAAAATAAAAAAAGTTTTATTCATCTGGGTATCATTCCAGAGTGAGGATAACTATCGGTCAGAATTAAACCGTGTGGTTCTATCATGGATAGAGCTTTTATTTCACCGACTCTTCTTGCTAACACGAGTGTCACCAAGAGTACTATTTTTAGAGTAAGGTACTTATCCGAACATTCTTCTAATGGTTCGAAGGGTGCAGAGAGGAATCCTTTCAGTACTGTGGAGAGGTCCCATGTCGGAGTTCTGCTGATCTTTACATGTCTGGCTTTTCCATAGAGAAGGAATCGTTTAATGAGCATGTCTTCTGCCAGCCTAAACGTCCAGGTGGGAAGATAGAGCCCCTTGAACCTTTGTGTTGTGGGAAATCTGTAACAGTCATGGTGACTGCACATTCAATGCCAACCACTACGTCCGCCACTTGGATGGCTCAACATCCCGAATGATGCAACAAGCATATGACAGCCAGCAATCCATGCATTCCAGGAACGTAAACCTTTAGAGACCTAAATCAATGGGATTTGTTCCGCTTTAGGTCCCTTCCACACTTTTGCGACCTAAAAGTCGTGCGATTTCAACTGGACTGAAGCAGTGTAAGCAAAGCCTGTGTAATCTTGAGTTCTATAGACCTCAATGCATCAAAGTTGGGCCGAAGTAGTGCAGGGGCCGACTGGAAGTGGCACAGATATGAACGATACTCATTTGAAATAGAGTACAACCTGTAACTGCAAGTCGCAGGACAAGCGACAGAAGTGTGAAAAGGGCTCCATAATTCACTTCTGCTGAGGGGCCACATAAGATACATATTGGCTATATTTGAATATAGTTCCATAACAACCCAAAACCAGGTATAAGGTGCAAGTGATAGCAAATAATGATAGGCTGAAACACCCGTAAACACTGCACATACAATATGCTGCAGATCATCATGTGAATGACTTGGCCGCCTCTAAAGCCTCGTACACACACACATCGAAAATCGGCAGGGAATTTTCGTCCGACGACTGATCTGCCGATTTTCGACTTGTTAGTACGATGCTTCCGACAACCGACTCCGACTTTTCGGCCGAAAAAAATCTGGTGTGCAGGCTATAAAATTTTTGTCCGCTGTCAAAACACGGCCGATTTTCATGCAGTCAGTACTGATTTCGACCTGGAAAAATCTAATGAGCAAGACTAGGCATGCTCAGAGAAGAAAGAACACAAAGAAAGCAAACCAACACGTGACATCACTTCTGAAGTAGAATTTTGTCGGGCGGGCGAGAAAACTCGTGTGCAGTCTAGGCACATTCCAACCAACAAAACACTCTGGACAAAAGACGGGCGATCGGTCGGCCGATAATCATTGCGTGTGTACTAGGCTTAAGCCCTGGATATACTATTGTACAGAATACAGACACTACGATATAATGTAGTGGCCTCACATCCTTAGCATAGGCACAACCTCTTATGTAGTGCCATAACCTGAGGACCATCTCCACTGTAGGGATGTCTGCATAAACAATTGCTTTTGAGGAGATAAAGTGATATACCATATATGATGGATTCAGTGCCAGTTCACATTAGTGTGATCACAGAGATAGCATGTAGTTTGGAGTGCACTGCTCCTAAACATGCGATTTCTGTGCGGTGCAAATTTCAGCCATACAGTTTGTATGGCTGAATTCGCACTAAACACACATATGACCCTTTTTTTATCCGCACCAGAATCGGATCGCATGGTGGTTCACACTAGTGCGATCCGATTCTGTGCGAACTTGCAGATCGTACTGCGATACGCAATCTCAACTGGGGGTGGCGTTAACTTTTGACACCCCCTGCGTATCGCATATGGCAGTGTGAACGGCACATTTTAAAGCGGCCTTTTATTATGGACAGCCTAACGCACACCGGTGCAATAAACATGCTGTCTAATCAGCATATTGATATCCCACACCTGTGAGGTAAATGGATTATCTCGGCAAAGGAGAAGTGCTCACTAACACAGATTTGTGAATATTTGAGAAAAATAGGCCTTTTGTGTACATAGAAAAAGTCTCAGATCTTTGAGTTCAGCTCACGCAAAATGGGGGCAAAAAACAGAAGTGTTGCGTATGTATGTATGTATACACACACACTTACACACACACACACTTACACACACACACTTACACACACACACTTACACACACACACTTACACACACTTTATTTTTTCACTTCTAGTAATCAAAAGGAGAAGATGCAGTTAATGCAGGAGCCCAGGCTGATGTAGAAGTCCCAGATCCACCGCATTCCCTTGGGAAAAGAGCAGAGTAGCAGCTCCCCAGGGCACAGAGGACGAACATACAGCCCAGGCAGCTCTCCCGCTCCATCATCCACCGGATCAGCTCCACTGCGTCCAGCTCCTGCTGAGAGAAATGACAGTCTGCGCGATCTGTCGGGGGGGGGGGGGCACAGGCTCCCGAGTCCCTCACCACCTCACCCTCTGCTGAGGCCTGACCCCCCCCCCCGACCTCTTCCACGCTGTAGGTGGGCTCCAAGGGGAGAAGACCAGCTTGGTGGCGATGAGGCTTGGGCACGGCATGCAGCAGAAGAGCAAACACAATTCCCTGTTTGGGCATTAGGGAGGAGAGGACAGCGGCCGCCTAAGAGCCTGGCTTGGTGCACCGAATATCACTTACACAGGGCCAGATATCGGAATCCCACACGGCCTGCTGCCTGCTTTACGGGAAACCACTGAGACCAGCTAGGGGGAGAGAAGGCTTGTCTGGCCGGCGCCCAGAGCTGCATGTCTGGCACGTCGGGTGATAATAGTTGCAGTGAGTGGGCTGGCAGAAGCCCAGTCGCCAGGACGCGGTTTCTGGTTGCCATGGCGACTGGGGTTTGTCCAGCCCTGTGCACACATCTGACACCCTGTACTTCGGATCACACTATTTGATGCATCACATGACAGTAAAACAGAAAACAAAACTGACATGATTGGCAGGATTATTTAAGCCTTCGATATACTAGTCTGATTATCAGAAAATCAGTTCAAATTATGTATACTGGTAACTTGATTACTTGTAGTAAGGTTTTTACTGAAGAGACAGACATTAACAAACTTGCATCAAATAGGGAAGAGCGAGGTCAAGCTTTTGACATTTCCATTACTTATGTCAATGAGAAGATTTCAATTCATGTTAAAAGCACTTTCAAAAAAAAGAGAAAATAATACACCAGAGAACTGAACAACAATATCTCCATCACCACCATCAATAGGTCAACTAAAGACAAATATTACCAATTTAAAGCATTGCAAGTATGGTTATTGTAAACTAACATTGGCCCAGCTTGGACCAGTGTATGTAAAGGAGGTCATACCTGTGGGAATCACTGTAGTAGGCACTGCTACTACATGGAGACTGACACCACCCCTCCAGCTCTTCTAATCATAGAATACTTTGAATGAGAAAAGGCAAGTGTTCTCCGAAATGGCATCCATGCTGAGCAAGCGACCACCTGTGTTCAGAGAGCAACATGGCAGCCACTCGGCACAGGACTTGGAAGCTAGTGGAGATCACTGCAGCAGTGATGCCCATCACAGTGATTACCAGCTTCCACAGAGATCCCACAGGTATGGCACATACATACTGGTCCAAGGTGAATGCTTGTAACTAGGTAAAAATTGCCATACCCAAGGCCCCATGCACACTGTGTTAAGCTGTGGGTGTAGGGAACAGGGGCAGTGTCTAGTCATGCTGCTGGCAGTCTGTCAAACTGAGAGGCTGACATCTGCTGCGGCTGGACACTGCTAGTGGTGCTTCCCCTTAGGGCATTATGTGCCAAGGGACGAATGCAGACTTCATGAATTCCAGGCATTCGTCCCTGGACACATACTGCCTATACAGAAGTACTGCTAGGTGCACCATCCAGCCACAGCAGCTGTCAGTGTTTGACAGACTCCAGGCAGTGGGGATGGACGGCACACCTGTGTTCTCCATCCACAGCTACACCTCAGAGCCCCATACATTGCGCTAAACATCCAGTGTGCCCAGGGCCTAAGGATATAGCTTTCCTGCACACAAAGCTCCCCCAAGACACAAGTGGAGGGGCAACTAGGGACAATGGCCCTAGCATGCATGCATACAAGGTAAAGACCTTCTGCCTCGCACACACAATAAGCATTGGACGAATGATTGTGCATTTTTTGCATGCTTATCTCATACTGAAAACCAATAGGTTACTAGAGTTACAAAAATTCTCATACAACAGAATACAACTTCCGGAGTGAAGGAAAGCATTGTACCTGTATTATGCATTCTTACATTCCTGAGCATGGGTGGTCTTGGTCACACAATTGTTTTTGTACAGATACCTATACTGTACATTACATTTGTTCGGTTATCGTACAAGAAAAACCTTAATACTTGTCCCTTTGGATAATGTCATATGAACTTTCCTGCTCAAAAGCTGTGTACCAACGATCAAATTATCAGACGATCTGTTTGAAAATGGTATTTTTCGTCCAATTTCCTGATCGTGTGTACCAAGAATAAGGGTCGCCATACAATCTTCATAAATTAGTGTTTAAAGTGTAAGCTCGCATTTCAGAGAAAAAAAAAAAAAAAAACGGAGATGAACCATCAACACCCTTCCCACTGTACTTCTCTTGGTAGGCGATAAGCTGTAAATGCCCATGCAGCTGTTGTGCCTATCCAGGGATTTAACGCCCTCCCCTGCACTTCTCCCCCTTCTTTCTGCACTGCCAAAAAGTTTAAGTATTTTTTTTTTTTTGTTTAACCACTTCTGGACCGGAAGAATTTATCCCCTTAATGACCAGGCCATTTGTTTGTGATACGGCACTGCATCACTTTAACTGACAATTGCGCAGTCGTGCGACACTGTACCCAAATAAAATTGATGTCCTTTTTTTCCCCCACAAGTAGAGATTTCTTTTGGTGGTATTTAATCACTTCTGCGATTTGAATTTTTTGCGCTATAAACAAAAAATAGCGACAATTCTGTAATAAAAAAATTGGATTTTTATAAGATCTTACCGTAAAATCCTTTTCTCTTAGCTCATTGACAGACGTAGTCCTCTGATTCACATCAATTGGGTTATGCTGCCTCCGCAGGAGTAGGACTAGGCAGAAAGAAAAAACGTTCTGGCTCCACCCTAGGGGCAGTCCCAGAGGGTATATCCTCTTCCTGTCTGCTACAGAGAATCAGTTCTGTTACGAAGCAGTGTCAGAGAATTTAACCCAACCCAACTCAATGATAGAGGGGCGGGTACTACGTCTGTCAATGAGCTAAGAGAAAAGGATTTTACGGTAAGATCTTACAAAAATCCAATTTTCTTTGTCGCTCATTGACAGACGTAGTCCTCTTTGATTCGCATCAATTGGGACATCCAGAAGCAGTGCCACAAATGAGGGGTGGGATTGACAGAAATCAAAATCCAATCTAGAAGGCCCAACCGGAGCCAACCAGAAGTATCAAAGGACTCATCGAGCAAACAGATGAGACCTACCCAACAAACCCTCGAGGTAGACCAACAGTCTCCTCAAACAGCGGCCTGCAGGAACCTTGCGGCCAGAAGAGGCATCTGACGATGCCCTCACATAAACCTTATACAATCTTGTAAAGGTATGAACCGACGACCAGGTAGTCTCCTTGAAAACCTGAACCACTGACGCCTGATGTCGGAAGGTCCAGGAAACACTAAGCGCCCGAGTAGAATGCGCCTTAACAGGGAACGGGGGATCCCGACCCTTAGATAGAATAAGCCTATACCACCGTCTGTCTGATCCATCTAAAGATGGTCGCAGCAGAAACAGGCAACCCCTTCTTAGGGCCATCCGTGATCACAAACAGTGAATCCGTCTTACAAAATGAATCCGTAGTATTCAAATATATCCTAATTGCCTGAACTACATCCAAGGAATGCAACGCAATTCTCGAGGATGATAGGGCTTAGGACATAGGAAAGACAATACAATGTCCTCATTCAAATTAAACTTTGAAACCACCCTAGGAAGGAAGGATGGATTCGGATGAAGAACAACCTTATCCCTATGAACCACCAGATCTGGGGAACAACAGGATAATGCAGCCAGTTCTGACACCCTGCGTGCAGAAGTGATAGCCACCAAGAAGGCCACCTTCTGGGATAAAGTAAGCAAGGGAATCTCCCTGATATTTTCAAAGGGAGGTGTCTGAAGAACCGACAGCACCAAATTAAGATCCCAGGATGGTAACGGCGCGTGCACTGGCGGAGCCAGGTGTCGCACCCCCTGGATGAAATTCCGCACCAAGGAATGAGTAGCCAAAACCTTCTGAAAGAAGATAGCTAATGCTGAAAACAGACCCTTGATAACACTCAAGGCCAGCTTCTGCTCAACTCCCTGTTGCAGAAAAGCCAATATTCGGGCTACCGAATAAAGACGTGGAGGGAACCCAAGGGATTCACACCACGCAATATAAGACTTCCATGTACGATGACAAATCTTTCTGGAAGTCGCTTTCCTTGCTTTAACTAGAGTAGGAATAACTGAAGCTGACAATCCCTTGTCCTTCAGCACCTGGGTCTCAATAACCAGGCCGTTAAAGCCAGCGAACGTAAAGCAGGATGGAAGATCGGTCCCTGCGACAGCAGATCCTCCGTAAGAGGAAGTCGCCAAGGAACGTCTGTGACCAGCCTGACCAGGTCGGCGTACCAGGCCAGTCCTGATCTACCAGGATAATTGGAATTCCCTCCACCTCTATCCTGCGAAGAAGCTTCGGCAGTAACTTGAGAGGAGGGAAGTAGCTGATACTGCCCCCACGGGGCGATCAGCATGTCTGCGGTGTCTGCTAGAAGATCGTGGGAACGAACCACAAACCTCTTTCCTGTTGAGCTGAGATGCCAACAGCTCCCATTCGGAGTGCCCCAACGGGGGCACAGTTGGTGGAATATCCCTGGATGAAGAGATCATACCCCTTGATCCAGAATCTTACGACTGAGATAATCTGCCTGCCAATTCACCCCAGGAATGAATACCGCAGAGAGAGCTGGAACATTTGTTCCGCCCAACGAAGAATGCTGGCCACTTCTATGGCCGCCAGGACACTCCTGGTGCCCCTTTGATGATTGACATAAGCCACTGCTGTGGCATTGTCCAACTGGATCTGAACCGGGCTGCCCTGGAGCTGCTCGGTCCAGTGAATCAGACAAAGTCTGATCGCTCTCAGTTTCAATACATTTATCGGTAACCTGGACTCTTCCAGGGACCAAAGCCCCTGAGCCGAGAATTTCTCCTCACCGGATAGACTGGCATCCGTGGTGATACGCGTCCAAATATTGGTAGGAATGACTTCCCCTAGCTGAGCATCGGAGACCGAAACTACCAGACCAGGGACTTCCCTGGTCCGCTCGCTCAGCCGGATCAGATTGTCCAGGGAATCTGGATTTCGGTTACACTTGAGAAGAATCTCTCCTTGAAGGATTCGGGTATGGGACTGGGCAACTGGTAGTGCTTCAAAGAAAGCCACCATCAAACCCAGGACCCTCATGCAAGCCTGGATGTGTCTAAAATTAGACCCAAATATTCCAGCCTTCTGGTGGGAACCAAAGATAACTTCTGCAGGTTCACCAGCCACCCGAACTCTTGCAAAAAGGTCATGGTGATCTCTAAGTTTAGTAATAGAGTCTGCGGAGACTCCACATGGAGCAGAAGATCGTCTAGGTGACCTAGAATCGATAGGTCTCGTTGTCGTAACATCAAGACTGGGGCCCACACCTTTGTGAAGACCCGGAGAGTCGAGGCGAGACCAAGGAGTAACGCCAGAAACTGAAAATGGTACTCTTTCTACAGAAAAACGCAGGAAACGCTGATGTCCTGCATAAATAAGAAAGTGAAGATAGGCATCCTAGATGTCTATGGACGCCAGAAAATCCCCCTGATGCAGGGAGGCCGCTACTGTGCGAATGGACTCCATCTTGAATTTTTGTACCCTGACAAAAAAGATTAAGTGCTCTTAAGTCCAGAATTGGACGCACTTTGCCCTCTTTTCTGGGTATTGTGAAAAGGTTCGAATAGAACCCTTGAAATGCTCTGTCCAAGGAACGTGGACCACCACTCCTTGTTGCATTAAATCCGTGACTGCCCCCCCGTAAGCTCTTAAGCGATCCGGGGATAGTCGAATATTGCGGAAACCGGCGAAGACGTCCCCCTGCCCCAGCTATGGGCGGGGGCGCACCTTCAGGCTTTAGTAGTCTTATCTTCAGGTCTGGAAGAGCCGGGCTTTTGCTTGCCCGACCAGCGCCCCTTAAAAAAAACCTCCCGAAGGAGTTTTGGCGGACTTTGCTTTTTTCGCCGTGGGCTGAAAAAACTTTATGAGCGGAAAAAGAAGGCCCCCGTCTCAGACGGGATCTTTTACCCTTAGTACTTGGTGGCAAGAAAGTGCTCTTTCCTCTAGTGAGATCCTTAATAATCTCATCTAAATTGGCCCCAAGATAGGCGCACGCCCTGAAAAGGGAGATTTAACCAAAGCTGCCTTGGAGCCTTGGTCTGCCGACCAATATTTTAGTCACAGTGTACGCCTGAGGACCACTGCTGAAAACTGATCCTCGCCCCAATAGTGGAGTGGCGTCTAGTGCAATGTCGCAGACAAACTGTAACTCTTGTATTATTTGTTCCACCAGATCTGATACTGCCTGGGGGATCTCTCTCCCCTCTAAGCCACTTGGTCCATTCTAGACCAGTAGCAATTACTGGTCTGAAAGCTGACCCAATTAGGGAAAGGATGGCGCGAGACACAGTTTCCACCTTACGATCATCTTTAAAGGACGGAGCATCCTCCAATAGGATAACCGTAGCTTTGTTCAATCTGGAGATTGGAAAATCCACCACAGATGGTACTATCCATCTCTTGAGGAGTGATTCCTCGAACGGATAACGCCTATTAATGCGTTTAGGAAATAGTAGGGGCTCGTCCTAGATGACCCCATACCTCCTTAGTTACATTACCGAAACACTTGGGTAAGGAAAATACTTTCGCCATCTTGGTGCGTTTCTTAGTACCAAATGGGATCTCAGTATCAGCTACTTTTGATGGTGTAACCTCCGAACAGATACAATTAGTGCGTTTACTAACGCTTCCTCCCGGGCTATGGTAGATGCCGAAACATCTTCCTCACTGTCTGAAGAGACAGTACCCGAGTCACCAACCCCAGATGAGGTACCTGCAACTGCAGGAATAGGCTCAGACTGAAGTTTCAGATGAAAATGGGGATAGGCGGGGGTCGCTTCCTTGCGCCCTGTCCCTGACAAGCCAATTCCACCCGGGATAGACAAAAAATTTCCAAAAACTGCTGACAATGACTCACTATTAAGTGGGGAACTGGAGGGGCCTGCAGCCACTTCGAGGGGATCAGGTGGAGATACATGTGGCAGGGTCCATGTTAATCCAGGACACTTTGCCGGTAAAAAAGAAAAAACATTTTTTTTTTTTTTTAATAAAAAATACCTCTTTTTTTATATAAAAAATACCTCTTTTAATTCACCAGCGCAATAGCGCCCCTCAGCGTACCTGCTTAGGACCCCCAGAGAGAGAGAGAGACCCCAAGGGCTCATCACCAGATGCAAAGAAGTTTCTTATTAAACCTGCTTACAGCGTTGTCTTGTGCAGACTGGAAGTCTTGCACTAGATTTCCCGGGTGAAAGGAAGTGGCTCCGCCCCCTGTGTACGCCTTCTGGCGTTCCCAGCTGCTCCTCGAAGTTTGCTGGGCACATCAAACATGGCCGCCCCCATGCAGGAGACAATAGGCTACGAAAAAATGGCGGCCTGCGTGACCTGCGGGCGGCTTGTGTAGACAATGCAGACATGCGGTCTACAACAAAATGGCGGCGGACTGCCGATCTAGCGTGGCTCCTCCAGTACAGCGGCCTGCATGCTTTGAAAACAGCTGATGGCGGCCTGACGGCCTGCGGGAGTATGGCGATCTAAGGTAGGCTATACCTCATATGTGTTTACTATAGCAAATCGAACTCGGCTTCCTTGCTAGAGAACCCAAGACTTGCTGAAGTATCAGCTCCCAAACCAAGCCTGCTGGAGTGTCAGCTCCTAAACCAAGGTTGCTAGAGTGTCAGCTCCCAAACCGAGGTTTGTTTAAAGTGTTAGCTCCCAAACCAAGCCTGCTGGAGTGTCAGCTCCCAAACCAGATCACACTATCACAGGGGATATGTGAACATGTCATAGGCTACAAGGGGGAACTTTAATGTCAGAAAGGATCCGACCATACACAGAGGGGCCCGTATCCCAAAGACCCCACAGGGGGGAAGGGGGAACATTTACTCACCATACCGAACCGACAGGCACCCTCTCTTCACAATACCCTCTCCACCGAAGTGGGGGGTTGTTGACCAATACGGACGCCTTGACTCTCTGGTTCTTGGCGTCCAAGCGAGACGTTTAACTCGCAGGGTCAGTCCCCGTCCAATGGGACTATGTCGCGGCCGACCCAGCGCGGAGCTCTGGTCTGCACGCGCTCGTAGGCTGAACCGGGGTGACCACTGGATCTCAACATCCAGCCCGTCGCCCAGATCCGGCGTGATTTGCTTGAAGATCTCACAGGAAAACTGGAGACAAAAAAACTACCTAAAAGAAAAAAAATTTCTAAAAAATCTTGCCAGGACCAGAGATCCCAGCAAGGAACTTAGGTCCTTACTCCTGACTAGACAGAAAAAAACTGATTCTCTGTAGCAGACAGGAAGAGGATATACCCTCTGGAACTGCCCCTAGGGTGGAGCCAGAACGTTTTTTCTTTCTGCCTAGTCCTACTCCTGCGGAGGCAGCATAACCCAATTGATGTGAATCAAAGAGGACTACGTCTGTCAATGAGCGACAGAGAAATATATATTTTACTTTCGGGTATACAACATTCTCAATTTAAAAAATGTAAAATCAAATTTTTTGATCATTTTAGGCCAATTTGTATTCTGCTACATATTTTTAAAGAGACGGCTCACAGCGATGCTATGTGCCAGTGTTGACCAATCAGAATCGAGCTGATCCATCCATGCAGAAAGAGAGAAGTGCGTGGCGGAGGGGGGGGGGGGGGGTGTTGGGTTTTAAAATCCCTGGACTGCTACAATGGCTGCATGGCCACATCACCTACGGAGGCAAGTACAGTGGGAACTGGGGAGGGGCCCTGTGCATGGTGTTAGGCTGGCCATAAATGTGCCATTTTCTTGTAAGATTTTCCTTTACATTTACCTTAAACTATGTAGTGCAAGGGCCTGCCTTATTGGACACAACTGAAAGTGGTTTAGTTTTGATATTATATGGTTTTTGATAAATATAATGTAAGATTGTACAAGATGATAGGGGGGGGGGGAAGCCTTGGCTCCGCTCATAGCTGGGCTGTATTGGATGACAGCACTGGATTGGGGGGGGGGGTGGTGGTTGGGGCCCAGTATATATGTGGGGGGGGGGGGAGGAATTGGGGCTCAGTGCATGTTTGGGGGGAATTGGGGCTCAGTACATGATGGTGGGGGGGGAATTGGGGCTCAGTACATGATAGTGGGGGGGGATTGGGGCTCAGTACATGATGGTGGGGGGGGAATTGGGGCTCAGTACATGATGGTGGGGGGGGAATTGGGGCTCAGTACATGGTGGGGGGAATTGGGGCTCAGTACATGGTTAGGGGGGAATTGGGGCTCAGTACATGATGGTGGGGGGAGATTGGGGCTCCGTACATGATGGTGGGGGGAGATTGGGGCTCAGTACATGATGGTGGGGGGAGATTGGGGCTCAGTACATGATGGTGGGGGGGAGGATTGGGGCTCGGTACATGATGGTGGGGGGGGAGGATTGGGGCTCGGTACATGATGGTGGGGGGGAGGATTGGGGCTCGGTACATGTTTAGGGGGGATTGGGGCTCAGTACATGATGGTTGGGGGGGGGGATTGGGGCTCAGTACATGATGGTTGGGGGGGGGATTGGGGCTCAGTACATGATGGTGGGGGGGGATTGGGGCTCAGTACATGATGGTGGGGGGGGGGGATTGGGGCTCAGTACATGATGGTGGGGGGGGGGGGATTGGGGCTCAGTACATGATGGTGGGGGGGGGGGGGGATTGGGGCTCAGTACATGATGGTGGGGGGAGATTGGGGCTCAGTACATGATGGTGGGGGGAGATTGGGGCTCAGTACATGATGGTGGGGGGGGAATTGGGGCTCAGTACATGATGGTGGGGGGGGAATTGGGGCTCAGTACATGATGGTGAGGGGGGGATTGGGGCTCAGTACATGATGGTGGGGGGATTTGGGGCTCGGTACATGATGGTGGGGGAGATTGGGGCTCAGTACATGATGGTGGGGGGGGAATTGGGGCTCAGTACATGATGGTGGGGGGGGAATTGGGGCTCAGTACATGATGGTGGGGGGAGATTGGGGCTCAGTACATGATGGTGGGGGGGAATTGGGGCTCGGTACATGATGGTGGGGGAGATTGGGGCTCAGTACATGATGGTGGGGGGGGAATTGGGGCTCAGTACATGATGGTGGGGGAGATTGGGGCTCAGTACATGATGGTGGGGGGCATTGGGGCTCAGTGCATGTTTAGGGGGGAGATTGGGGCTCAGTACATGATGGTGGGGGGGGGGGAATTGGGGCTCAGTACATGATGGTGGGGGGGGGGGGGAATTGGGGCTCAGTACATGATGGTGGGGGGGGGGGGAATTGGGGCTCAGTACATGATGGTGGGGGGGGGGATTGGGGCTCAGTACATGATGGTGGGGGGGGGGATTGGGGCTCAGTACATGATGGTGGGGGGAATTTGGGCTCAGTACATGATGGTGGGGGAGATTGGGGCTCAGTACATGATGGTGAGGGGAGATTGGGGCTCAGTACATGATGGTGGGGGGGGGAATTGGGGCTCAGTACATGATGGTGGGGGAGATTGGGGCTCAGTACATGATGTGGTGCAGAACACATCCTTTCGTCCATGGGAATTACTGTGAACAGAGAAAGGTGTGCTGCAACTACAAGTCGCAGCATGCTCCTCAGTCTACACACGGCCAGGGCCCCTCCTGGTGTGACACACCCATACATCATGGAATAGACACCATGTAAGCAATAGAAGGGGGAGGGGACACTGAGGCGGTTGGCCCTCACAGAAACCACGATACGCCAGGAGTGTCATTATGACAGGGGGTGGCCGGGCGGGGATGACAGGGACTCAGGCACACCATGCCCAGGCCGCCGTCGCCCCTTCTGATTAAACACCGAGCACACGGCTCCACATTCCCACAACAACCGCGGAGCGTGCATTACCTGCCGCCGCCGCCGCCGCCTCCTCCTCTCGCACTTCCACAGACACTAATTCACCAACACAGCAGCCCTGAGCCCTGAGCGCTCAGCCCCGCCCATATACCATGACACAGCGACGTCACACGCAGGGCACACACCGAGAAGCGGCCGCCAATCAGAGAGCGAGACCCGATCACAGCGTGCTACGGCTTCCCCCCGTGACGTGGCGCTTTTGAAACAGGCGGGAAAAGGGGGGAGAAGCCTTCACGTGACCTGCTCCAGTCGTGTTGTTGTTGGTGAGTGCTCAGCATTCAGGCCATGTGACTGGAGGAGTGAAGGCGGGGCTGCCTGTCATAGAATGGATAGACTCCCCTCTCACTATATGCACTACAAGACATTGCTCTGATTTTTAACTGAATATAGTTCTGACTTTACCACTTGCTTACAGGGAGCTTTCACCCCTTTCCTGCCCAGGCCATTTTCTGTGCTGTCACACTTTGAATGACAATTCCGTGGTCATGCAACACCGTACCCAAACAAGAGTTTTTTAAAAATTTTTGGAGACAGAGCTTTCTTTTAAACATCGCTGGGTTTTTTATTCTTTGCTAAACAAATGAAAAAAGACAGAAAATGTTGAAAAAAAAGTTGTAAACAAGTCATTTTTCTCCTTCACTGAAGAGGCAGCACTGATATACATCACTGACGAGCACCAACAGGGAGCCCTGATTGACACCGACAGGCAGCCCTGATGGGCACTGACAGGCATCACTGATGGGCACCAACAGGCAGCCCTGATGGGCACTGACAGGCATCACTGATGGGCACCGACAGGCAGCCCTGATGGGCACCGACAGGCAGCCCTGATGGGCACTGACAGGCATCACTGATGGGCACTGACAGGCAGCCCTGATGGGCACTGACAGGGAGCCCTGATGGGCACTGACAGGCATCACTGATGGGCAACGACAGGCAGCCCTAATGGACACGGACAGGCAGCCCTTATGGGCACTGACAGGCAGCCCTGATGGGCACTGACAGGCATCACTGATGGGCACCGACAGGCAGCCCTGATGGGCACCGACAGGCAGCCCTGATGGGCACTGACAGGCATCACTGATGGGCACTGACAGGCAGCCCTGATGGGCACTGACAGGGAGCCCTGATGGGCACTGACAGGCATCACTGATGGGCAACGACAGGCAGCCCTAATGGACACGGACAGGCAGCCCTGATGGGCACTGACAGGCATCACTGATGGGCACCGAAAAGCAGCCCTGATGGGCACTGACAGGCAGCCCTGATGGGCACTGACAGGCATCACTGATGGGCACCGACAGGCAGCCCTGATGGGCACTGACAGGCATCACTGATGGGCACCGACAGGCAGCCCTAATGGACACCGACAGGCATCACTGACAGGCAGCCCTAATGGGCTCCAACAGCACTGATGGGCACTGATAAGCATCACTGAGGGGAACCGACAGGTAGCCCTGATGAGCACTGACCAGCATCACATCGGCACTGACAGGCATCACTGATGGGGACCAACAGGCAGCACTGATGGGCACTGATAGGCAGCCCCAATGGGCACTTGCAGGCATCACTGATGGGCACCTACAGGCAGCACTGATGGGCACCAACAGGCATCACTGATGGACACTGGCAGCGTGAGGAGAGGAATGTCAATAACTGGTGAAACCTGTGTATACTGTGATCAGCTGTGATTGGACGCAGCTGGTCACATGGGAGAGAGCCGCTGTAATTGGCTCTTTACCCAGATCTTTGATCAGCTGTGACCAAATACAATGAAAAGAAAAGCCTCTGTGTAAAAAATATAAAAAATGTCATTTGGGTTAAGTGTTGCATGACTACACAATTGCCAGTTAAGGTAAGGCAGTGCTGAATAGCAAAAAATGCCCTGGTCATGAAGAGAGTATAACCCGGAGGTCAAGCCACTGAGCACTTTCACTCCCTTCCTGCCAGGCCAATTTTCAGCTTTCAGCACTGTCGCACTTTCAAATGACAATTGCACGGCCATGCAACGCAGTACCCAAACAAGATTTTGTTAAAACATTTTGAGACAGATAGAGCTTTCTTTTGGTGGTATTTAATCGCCACTGGGTTTTTTATTTTTTGCTAAAAAAATGTTTTTCTTAGTTTTTGCTATAAAATTTTGTAAATCGGAATTTTTGTAAAATCTTACCTGTAAAATTCCTTTCTCTGAGTCCTCCGACAGTCGCCGCCATCTTCATATTCGTCACAATGGAGTATTAGACTTTGCTCCGAAGGAGTAGCTAGGCAACAGAATATGTTAACATTAAAGCTTTTAACATATCCCACCCCCAGGGGGTGGTCCCCTCAGTCAATACCCTCCTACTTCCTGCATCCATATCTCAGTTTCAGTGGAATAGCAGTAGAGTATATAACCAAACCCCAAAAGAGGGGCGGGGGCGGCGACTGTCGGAGGACTCAGAGAAAGGAATTTTACAGGAAAGATTTTACAAAAATTCCGTTTTCTCTTACGTCCTCCGACAGTCGCCGCCATCTTCATATTCGTCACAATGGGGACGTCCCAAAGCAGTGCAAACATGAGGGGTGGGAAACGCAGCCGCGCCGTAAGGCAACGCAGTCTCCACATCAAAGAAAGGAACCTTACCAAAGGAAGGAAACCAGCTGGGCAACATGAAAAAAACTTGCTCAACAGGAGCAACAACCCAGGAAAAGCAAATAACCCAGGGATAAAACACATATCCCAAAACAGCCAGGGGTCCAAAACAAGGGACCCTAAGGAACTGCCGCACTAAGAACCTTGCGGCCAAAGGAAGCATCTGCCGATGCCTGAACATCCACTTTATAGAATTTTGTGAAAGTGTGCACGGTCGACCAGGTCGCCGCCTTACACACCTGGGCCACAGAAGCCCCATGACGACAGGCCCAAGACGTACTCAGAGATCTAGTAGAGTGTGCCTTCACAGGCATAGGGGGAACTTTTCCCTGCAAAGCATATGCCTGTTCAATGGTCTGTCTGATCCATTTGGCGATGGTAGAAGCCGACGCCGCCATGCCCTTCCGAGGACCTTCCAGAAGAACAAACAAAGAGTCCGTCTTGCGAAAAGACTCAGTCGATTTAAGGTAAACCCTTATCGCCCGAACAACATCCAAGGAGTGCAACCTCACCTCCTTCGGATGCTTAGGCTTCGCGCAAAGCGAAGGCAAAACAATATCCTCATTGAGATGAAATTCCAAAACTCGCTTCGGAAGAAAAGAAGGGTTAGGTCGCAAGACCACCTTATCCAAGTGAATAACCAGATATGGAGACTTGCAGGACAAAGCCGCCAGCTCCGACACTCTACGAGCCGAAGTGATCGCCACCAAAAAGGCGACCTTTTTGGACAACATAGACAACGAGATCTCCCTGATCTGTTCAAAAGGAGCACGTTGTAACACGGAGAGAACGAGATTCAAATCCCAAGGAGGCAGGGGTTCCCTCCTAGGAGGGACCAGATGTCGCACCCCCTGAACAAAAGTGCCAACCAAGGGGTTAGAAGCCACAGGACGTTGAAAAAGAACGGCCAGCGCAGACACCTGACCCTTGACCGTAGCCAGCGCCAAACGCTGGTCGACACCCGTTTGAAGGAAGGACAACACTCGAGAAACCGAGTACGTGCGAGGTGAAAACCCCCTGGACTCACACCAGGCAAAATAGGCCTTCCAAGTACGGTAATAGACCTTCCCCGAGGAAGGCTTCCTCGCGTTGATCAAAGTGTGAATGACCTCAGGGGAGAGACCCCTATCCTTCAGGACCTCGGTCTCAACAGCCAGGCCGTCAAAGCCAGCGACTGTAAAGCAGGATGGAATATCGGCCCTTGAGACAGGAGATCGTCTCGAAGAGGCAGACGTCACGGGGCATCGACCGCCAGATTCACGAGGTCCGCATACCAGGACCGGCGAGGCCAGTCCGGTGCCACAAGAATCACCGTGCTGCGTTCCGAGTGCAACCTGCGAAGGAACCTGGACAGCAATTGAATCGGTGGAAACGCATACATCAGTCGGTACTGATGCCACGGGGCCACCAACGCGTCCGACGCGTCTGCCTGAGGGTCGCGCGTCCTTGCCACGAACTTTTTCACCTTGTTGTTCAGACGAGACGCGAACAGGTCCACATCTGGAAGACCCCACTTCGCGCACAACATCTGGAAGACAGACGGATGGAGAGACCATTCCCCCTGATCCAGGGTCTGGCGACTCAGATAGTCCGCCTGCCAGTTCTCCACCCCCGGAATGTGAACTGCCGTTATCGCCGGGACGTGAGTCTCGGCCCAAGATAGAATGTCGGCTACTTCCCGAGCCGCTCGGGCACTCCTGGTGCCCCCTTGGTGGTTGATGTAGGCCACCGCCGTGGCATTGTCCGTCTGCACCCGAACCGGACAGCCCTGCAGCCGGTCCGTCCAACGTCGAAGGCAGAGATTTATCGCACGCAATTCCAGAATGTTGATCGGAAGGGAGGACTCCCCCTCCGACCAAGTTCTCTGGGCGGACAGAATGCCCAGAACACCACCCCAGCCCGACAGGCTGGCATCCGTGGTGATCACTGTCCACGAGAGAGGACGAAAGGACATGCCCCCTAACACCATCGGGGACTGGAGCCACCACAGAAGATCCCTTCTGGTGCGATGGCTCAACGAGATCTGAAGATCCAGAGATTGCGGTCGCCCGTCCCACCTGGACAGGATCTCCGCTTGGAGACCTCGCGTGTGGAACTGGGCAAAGGGGATCGCCTCGAAGGCCGAGACCGTCAACCCCAGACATCTCATGCACGTCCGCAGTGATGAGTGTGGAACGTCCCTGAGGGACCTGACTTCCTCCTGAAGAGTCCTGAGTTTGTCGTCCGGCAGGAAGACCTTCGCCTGGACCGAGTCCAGGATCATTCCCAGGTAGGGAAGACGAACCGACGGACCCAGCGTCGATTTTGGAAAATTTATCGTCCAACCAAACTCCTGTAGAGTTTGCATCGTGACGGACAGGTCCTTTTCCAGACCCTGGCTGGTCGCAGACCGAACCAGAATATCGTCCAGATACCCCAGAACAGAGATGCCCTGGGCTCTCAACAAAGCCAGAACCGGTGCAAGCACCTTGGTGAAAACCCGTGGAGCCGAGGCGAGACCAAAAGGTAACGCCACAAATTGGTAATGATCCTCCGCAATGGCGAATCGCAGGTACCTCTGGTGACCCTCGAAAATCGGGATGTGAAGGTACGCATCCTTCAAATCGATGGAGGCCATGAATTCCCCCGGAACCAGGGCAGCCACCACCGACCGCAGGGATTCAATGCGGAACTTGCGAACCCGCACAAAGTGGTTCAGAGCCTTCAAGTCCAGAATTGGACGAACCTTGCCCTCCTTCCTGGGCACGGTGAACAGATTTGAATAAAACCCCCGAAATCTGTCCCGATGAGGCACCGGAACCACCACTCCCTGAGCCCTCAGGTCCCGCACCGCTAGGTGCAGATCCCGCAAACGCTCTGGAGACAGTTGAAGATTTGAGGGAAAGAATCTGCTCTCCGGCCGAGAGAGAAACTCGATCTTGTAGCCAGATCAAACGATCTCCTGAACCCACCGGTCCCGAACGCGGGCCAGCCAGGGTTGAAGAAAACCGAGCAAGCGTCCCCCCACCCCAGAACTGGGTGAGGGCGTCCCTTCAGGCCGCATTGTTATGGGCAGCGGGTCCGGACTGACCGGACTTCTGCTTACCAGACCAAGGCTTCTTTTGGGAGCCGTGACCCTTGAACGGTTTGCCCTTGTAGTGCGACCGAAAGGCACGAAAGGACCCCTGAGAAGGCCGAAAATTAGTATGCTTCTTACCAGGAGCCCCCTTAGCCTTGGGGAAATGGGGTAAGAGTGTGCTCTTACCGCCCGTGATCCCCTTTATCAACGTATCCAAGGATTCCCCAAAAAGGCGAGATCCATCATAAGGCAGATTGGCTAGGGTCTTGCGCGAAGATTGGTCCACAGACCAACACTTTAACCAAACCAGGCGGCGGAACAACACCGCCACGCTGTGTAAACGTGCAGCCAACGGCACTAAATCCAAGTCCGCATCACACAAATACATGACACCTTGATGGATTTGATCCACCATATCCAATGTCGCCGGTGAGGCCGAATCCACTAGATTCGGCCACTAGAATGCGCCTAAGCACCTGCGTCCAACTCGCGACAGCCTGGGCAGCCATAAGAGAGGCAAACAGAGCTTTAAGCATCGAACCCGTAACAGAATAAGTATGGCGGGCAAGAGACTCCAGTCTCCTATCCGTGGCATCTCGGAACACCGGAGTATCTTCTGCAGGAATCGCAGTGGATTTATTCAAAACTGCGATCGCGTGATCCACCGGGGGTGGCACACACCACCGTTCATCAGTGGTAGGCGTGAAAGGATAACGCAGCCTGAACCTACTTGGCACAGCAAAAGGTTTGCGTAAATTGCGCCATTGTTCCTTAACAGCGCGCTGAAAATCATCAGTGCAGGGAAAGACCTGCGATGTCTTGTGTCTTTTCTGTGTCCCATAAGCCGCCAGGGCAGCAGGAGGACACGGTTCATCCTGCAAACGCAGCGTTTGTTTAATAGAAGCAACCAATTCATCCATGATTGCAAGCTCTTCAGGCGAGCCAGGGGGAGAATTATCAACCCATTCAACCTCAGCCTCCACCTCGGACCCCACGAGATCCAGGGAGGAACGGGACCCCGATAAGGAGATCCCAGCCATAGCAGCCCCATCACCATCACCCTCTGAATCAGAGGACATTGAAACTCTGGGTCTTTTAGTGGATTGAGCAGCCACAAGCATCTGCACCTGAGCAGCAAGGTTAGCCACCACCTCAGCCAAATCCCCCCCTGGGGGGGAAACAGCAGTCCCCTGGCTACCCACCAAGGTGGCAGGAAATTTGCCTTCCTGAGAGAATCCATTGTCCCAAAAAATATGCTGGAGAATAAAGGGTTAACTGCCCCTTTAACAAGCGCGGCGAGCGCAGCCCACCGCACACACACACACTAGCACAAGCAGACCCCCACAGGGATAAAACTGAATACAGGCAATGGATATAGGAAGAAGAGAGGATTAAACCTGAAGAGACCACTGCTGCTGCTGCCGCCTCGATCGGTGCACCCAGGAAAGAGGAAGTGATGAATCAGGGCGCTCTATTAAAGCCTATGGAAGGCTACAAGAAAATGGCCGCCCGCAGTGCAAACATGCGGCCGGGGCGAGCGCAGCCAAAATGGCGCCGTTTGGCGCCGAAACCGCCGCTCCCCCACTACTGTGAGGACCGCAGTATAACACTACAGCATGTAAAAAACATGGCGGACCGCCGCAGCGATCGCTGTATTGTGCCCAAACATGACAAAACATGCCCCACAGCACACAGCCTGTCACACATCCCACAGTCTGACACAGATAGTGCAGCACAGCCCCCCCCCTTGCAGCCCACAGCATGCAGCCAGAGCGATAGGGAGCCAAACAGTGTGAACAGAGGCAGGTTACACAGTCCCAGACTGACACCCCCCCAACAGACAGGTCCCCACACAGATACACTTACCTAAATGGCGTGGGGAACCCGCACAGGCGAACAAGCCACTGCACATGTGGCAGGGAGAGTCTCATTCTGGACGCAGAAAAATCAGGGTTAAGAAACCGCACAGCGTCCAGTGAGGTAGCCACCTCACCAAGCATCCCTGCACCGAACAGGGATGGGTCGTTCACTGTGCCAGGAGCGTTACCTGGCTGAACGCTCGATGGCAGGCTGGGAAGCCACTGACCCACAACCTGAGACCAGGGGAATCAGCCCGAGACCCAGCCCGCACGAATCCTCTTCATCAGAAGAACTAACTAATGCTGACAAAAAGAACAGCTAAGTAAAGAGAGAGAAAAAACTCAAACAAAAAATCAAAAAAGAAGATAAAGGCTGAGGCAAAATGCCCCAGCATAGAGAGATCCAGCTACTCCTGACAAGCTAGACATTGAAACTGAGATATGGATGCAGGAAGTAGGAGGGTATTGACTGAGGGGACCACCCCCTGGGGGTGGGATATGTTAAAAGCTTTAATGTTAACATATTCTGTTGCCTAGCTACTCCTTCGGAGAAAAGTCTAATACCCCATTGTGACGAATATGAAGATGGCGGCGACTGTCGGAGGACGTAAGAGAAAAGTAATTTCTCTCCTTCACTGATGTGTGCTGATAGGGCTGCACTGATGGGCAATGATATGCTGCACTGATGAGGCGGCACGGACAGGCAGCACTGATTGGCAGCACTAATGATCAGGACACTGATGATCAGTGCCCTGATTATCAGTGTAGATGTCCCCTGTGTGGATTGCCGCTTACCGGCTCTCTTCTCCTCACGCATTCTCAGTGTGAGGAGAAAACTGCCGATAACCGGCAAATCCTGTTTACACTGTGATCAGTTGTGATTGGTCACATGTGGGAGAGCCGCTGTGATTGGCTCTTTACCCTGATCCGTGATCAGCTGTGTTTGAATGACCCGCAGGGGGTTTGCAGGAAGTGCGATCATATGAGGCCCTCCCCTCAATGTGCGGCCACGCTGTTGCTTTCATTTAGCTATAGTGCAGTCGTGAAGAGGTTAAAGTATAACTAAAGACAAAACTCTTTCCCTTAATGTCTTTCAGGATGGCACCTGAGAGGTGGCTCCACCCATTTGCCAACAGGAAACACCACCTCCAACTAACTTTAACCACTTTAGCTCAGCTCACATTCCTGCTACTGCAGCAATGTGGCTCGTTATCGTCCAGCGACGTAGACCTACGTCGCTGGACTCCGCCCGTTGTGGGCGGCACGCGCGCCGCCGGAGGCTCGCTCCCGCTGTGTTCAGTCACAGCGGGAGTCGGGCCAGGGGAGGAGCAGCGGCGATCGCCGCCGCTCTTCTCCGATCGTCGGGGAATCTAGTTTGGAGATCCGCCCACTTGTGTAAACAGAGCGGGCGGATCTCCTAAGTGACAGGGAGTGACAGATCGGAGTGTTCAGCATAGCTGAACATCCGATCTGTCCCTGACTCACTCAGTCACCTCCCCCCCCCACACGTTAGTAAGCACCAGGCATACATTAACCCCTCCCTTTCCAATAAAATTAACCCCTTCCCTGCCAGTGTCATTTTTACACTAACAGTGCATATATATAGCACTGATTACTGCAGTAATGTCACTGGTACCCCCAAAAGTGTCAAAAATGTCAGTTAGGGGTCCAATCTGTCCGCCGCAATGTCGCAGTCCCGCAAAAAAATCGCAGATCGCCGCCATTACGCGTTTAAAAAAAACACCAAAAATGACAGAAATCTTTCCCTTAGTTAGTAAACGCAATAACTTTTGCGCAAACCAATCAAAATACGCTTATTGTGATTTTTTTTACCAAACATAGGTAGCAGAAAACAAATTGGCCAAAAATTGTAAAAAATTTTGATTTTTACATTTTTTTGGGGGGGAATTTCATATAAAAAATGCTAAATGCTGACTCGCCCGGCCGGAACTGAGGTATCCGGTGAGGGGCAGCGCTCGTGGAGCAGGCGCGCAGCATCACTTCCATCAGGAAAGCGCAGGGGGAGAGCGGAGGAACAGATCTGGTGCATATTTCTGGTTTCCGGCACAGCGACGCTACTGGAGTCCGGATCCGGCGTTTCTAGCCACGTTTGGACACTGCAACACCTCTATGGACGTGGTCACGGCAGCAAGTGGCACAGGCACCACCAAGGCCCAGGTAAGGAGTGGATTGTTCATCTTGCCCCCATTACTGTGGGGTCTCTCTCATTCTTTCTTTTTCCCCCTGGTGGCTGGGCCCTGTCTGGGCACATGGAGTTTTGTTTATGCTTCCTGTGCACCTGGGGTGACCCTGATGAGAAATAGGTTGATTCACTGGGATGGTTTGTCTTGTGTTTTTTTCCTCATCATGGCAAGCTAAGAGCTCTGACCTGGTGGGTAAAAAGAAATGCCCTTCATGCAATACAAAGTTACCTGAAGGTTGGAAGAAAACACTATGTCAGACATTACTAAAAAACTGAGTACCTGCGCTGCTTAAACCGAAACCATAAACATAAATATCAGTTGTGCTAATAGATAAATAACATCATAAAGTGCTCGTGCGAATAACTGTGCAACCGTGTATATAAATATCGTAAATATAACAGCATAAATATTATAAATAAACTCATATGTGTGACATATCATATATCAAAAGTGATTTTAAATATAAAGTTCATAACAATAAATATCTTCCAAACTGAATAAAGTGCAAGTCTCTTGTGCTACTACAAGTGCTCCGTGCTCAAGGTATATGGATAAAGTGCCGGTGCTCAGTCCTTGTGAGTTAGTGCTCCCCTCTCGGTCCCACACTCACCAGAAGCAGAGAGTAATATCGCCTTAAAAACTGGTTGTATAAGGTAACCGCCTCTTATGGATCACCAACAAATATAAGCTGTAGATCTCCTGTGCCTCTATATCCAGGTAAATATCCAGGTGATGCTCCCCAGTGTCATGAAAAGAAAAGGGCCATCATCGTGCAATATATTCTAAAAGGTTTATTTTTCACGCAATAAAAAGATACACTTACAAAACAAAAAGAATCAATCCGCCTTTAGCAAACCCACGGGACGCCAAACGAATGGCCGTGCGTTCCACCCGTGTAACCGGAAGCCGGAAGCCGGAAGAGGTTGCAGCCGGAAATGACGTACTACGTGTTCGGACGGCTTGACGCGTTTCGCTCCGCCAATCAGAGCGTTCTCAAAAGGCTTTTGAGAACGCTCTGATTGGCGGAGCGAAACCCGTCAAGCCGTCCGAACACGTAGTACGTCATTTCCGGCTGCAACCTCTTCCGGCTTCCGGCTTCCGGTTACACGGGTGGAACGCACGGCCATTCGTTTGGCGTCCCGTGGGTTTGCTAAAGGCGGATTGATTCTTTTTGTTTTGTAAGTGTATCTTTTTATTGCGTGAAAAATAAACCTTTTAGAATATATTGCACGATGATGGCCCTTTTCTTTTCATGACACTGGGGAGCATCACCTGGATATTTACCTGGATATAGAGGCACAGGAGATCTACAGCTTATATTTGTTGGTGATCCATAAGAGGCGGTTACCTTATACAACCAGTTTTTAAGGCGATATTACTCTCTGCTTCTGGTGAGTGTGGGACCGAGAGGGGAGCACTAACTCACAAGGACTGAGCACCGGCACTTTATCCATATACCTTGAGCACGGAGCACTTGTAGTAGCACAAGAGACTTGCACTTTATTCAGTTTGGAAGATATTTATTGTTATGAACTTTATATTTAAAATCACTTTTGATATATGATATGTCACACATATGAGTTTATTTATAATATTTATGCTGTTATATTTACAATATTTATATACACAGTTGCACAGTTATTCGCACGAGCACTTTATGATGTTATTTATCTATTAGCACAACTGATATTTATGTTTATGGTTTCGGTTTAAGCAGCGCAGGTACTCAGTTTTTTAGTATTGTTTGAAAGGTATCACCTTCTCTACCTAGCAGCAGCTTATGTATTTAATTTATTGATTTATTACTTAGTTATTATTTTTATTTATATTCACCGAACCGAGATTTCCTAAGCGCAAGCCCCTCACACTCTACTATGTCAGACATGCATTGACTCCCTGGTTAAAGAGGAAGCCTCTACCGCATGCAGTGATTTATTCGCATCTGTTAAAAAAGAGCTGGATGCTACCATTCAATCCTTTCGCTCTTCGCTGACAAATCCATTCTTAAGTCAGCCATCTACCTCACAATCCTCTCAGGGCTCACAGTGAAGCCCTGCGGTGGAGGTTGAAATAGGTCCTCCTACCCAAGAGGGACTTTCCCCTTCTCATTCCAAAGAAGATTCAGAGGAAGAAGAGGAGGAAGGGATAGAAGATATACCCTCAAAATAAAAGCTGTCTTTAGATCAAGTTGATGGTTTGTTAAAGGCAGTTTGTTACTTTGGGCTTAGGAGAAGAGAACAAAGAATTGTCTCTTCATGATCGGAGAGGCCAGCAAATGGGGATGGGGGCCCCACTAGGATCAGAATCTGGCACAGGAAGTTTGGTCCCGAGCTGAGGCAATGAAGTCTTCAAACGGGAGAGAGTTAAAGGCAGTTACCTTAGCTCTGACTGCCTTCTCTCCAAACCTCCAGGAGTCCCATGTGCAGATGTGTTGGAGCTGGAGAGAGTCCAGAGAAGGGCAACTAAACTAATTAGGGGATTGGAGGACCCTAATTATGAAGAGAGTCTACAATCGCTTAATTTATTCTCCCTGGAGAAGAGACGCCTGAGAGGGGACATGATAGCAATTTAGAAATACCTCAATGGTGATCTCAGCATAGAAAAAAAGCGAGGACATACAATGCGATTAGAGGAGAAGTGTTTTAACCTCAGGCAATGCAGGGGGTTCTTTACTGTTAGGGCTACAAGATTGTGGAATTCTCTACCACAAGAGGTAGTTTCTGCGGGAAGTATGGCTACTTTCAAAAGACTCTTGGACATACATCTCAAGGATCAGAACATTAAGGGGTATGAGAGAAGATTATGGCCACACACACCTACACAGGTTGAACTGGATGGAAATGACACCCCAGAAGACATTCTGCTGCTTCTCCTGAGTACAGGGATACCCATGTGTAAGAATTTTTTGCAGTCTAGCCGAGTACAGGACCCCTAAAAGCACTCACCACTTTCAGGCTTTCCAAATGCGTAAATTGTTGATTTAACTCCTGACTACCTATCACAGTTTCGGAGGCTATGAAATGCCAAGACAGCACAAACCCCCCCTAAATGACCCCTTTTCGGAAAGTAGACACCCTAAGCTATTTGCAGAGAGTTTTGCAGATCTCACTTTTTGTCACAAAGTTTTGGAAATTGAAAAAAGAGGGGGAATAAATGCATTTCCTGTTTTTTCTTCATTTTCCAAAATAAATGAGAGGTGCAAAATACTCACCATGCCTCTCAGCAAATAGCTTGGAGTGTCTACTTTGCAAAATGGGGTCATTTGGGGGGTTTTTGTGCTATCTTAGCATTTCATGGCCTTTAAAAGTGTGATAGGTAGTAAGGAGTGAAATCAACAATTTACACCCTTAGAAAGCCTGAAGGTGAAGATTGGTTTTCGGGGGGTCCTATACGCGGCTAGACTGCCAAAAAGTCTCACACAGGGGGTATCCCTGTACTCAGGAGAAGCAGCAGAATTAATTTTGGGGTGTTATTCCACATATACCCATGACACGTGTGAGCAATATATCATTTGGTGACAACTTTGTGTAAAAAAACAAAAAAAAATAATAATTTTCCCGAAACTTGTGGCAAAATATAAACTATTCCATGGACTCACCATGCCTCTCAGCTAATAGCTTGGAGTGTCTACTTTGCAAAATATGGTCATTTGGGGGGATTTTGTGCTATCTTGAAATTTCAGGGCCTCTAAAACTGTGACAGCTAGTGCGGAAGTAAAATGCACAATTTAGGCCATTAGAAAACCTGAAGGCGGTGATTGGTTTTCAGGGTCCCATACACAGCTAGACTCCCAAAACGTCTCACACATGTGGTATCCCTGTACTCAGGAGAAGCAGCAGAATGTATTTTGGGGTGTAATTTCACATATACCCATGGCATGCGTGAGCAATATATCATTAAGTGACAACTTTGTGTAAAAAAACAAAAAACAAATTGTCACCTTCCCGAAACTTAGGGCAAAATATAAAATACTCCATGGACTCAATATGCCTCTCAGCAAATAGCTTTGGGTGTCTACTTTTCAAAAAGAGGTCATTTGGGGGGTGTTTGAACTGTCCCGGCATTTTATGCTCAATCTTAGCCACACATCACCCACTCTTCTAACCACTTGAAAACCAAGCCTTTTCTGTGACTTTTTGTTTACATGAAAAACATTTTTTTTTTTACTAGAAAATTACTTTGAACCCCCAAACATTATATATTTCTTTAAACAGAGGCCCTACAGAACAAAATGGTGGATGTTGCAAATTTTTTTGTCGCACGGTATTCACGCACAGATTTTCCAAATGCAATTTCTGCGAAAAAAATACATTTTTTCTTTAATTTAATGCACAAATACACTATATAATTCCAAATTGTTTGGTAAAATTTAAAAGATGATCTTATGCCGAAGACATAGATACCAAACATGACATGCTTCAAAAATTGTGCACGCCTGTGCAGCGGCAACAAGCTACGTTCATTTTTAAAAGCCTTTAAAAGTCTTTACAGGTTACCACTTTAGATTTACAGAGGAGGTTTTGCTTTTTTATGTTATTTTGACACCTTTCCTTTCATTTTTTTTTTTTTTTTTTTTTTTTAAGCATTTTTATTGTTATCACAGTAAATTTAAACATCCCCTATGATAGCAATCTGTAGTGACAGGAACTCTTTTTTAAAAAAAATTTAGACTCTAGATCTCTCCTCTGACCTTAACGCATCTGACCACACCAAAATTGGTGTGATAAAATGCTTTCCCAATGGTGCTGTTTATTTCTGGCGAAACAGAAGTCATGAAATGCTCGTAGCTTCTGGTATCTTAGGCCATAGAGATGATTGGAGCCATTCTTGTCTCCAATCAGCTCTATGGGTAGATAATTGAACCACCGGCTGCACTTTCGGGCTAACCGGTAGGACAAGAGAGTCCTAGAAAAACCGCAGAAGGCGGCGGGAGGAGGGAGGGAGTCCCCTTGTAAAAGCAGTCTAGCGGCCAATTATCCGCTAGGATTGCTTTTACATGTAAGCCGACCACTGGCTGTAAAAAACGATACCAAGATGATGCCTAAATCTGCAGGCATCATCCTGGTATAACCACTCAAAGTCCAGCAATGTACCAGTACATTGCTGGTCCTTGTTTGGCATACAGTGTAGGTTTTTTTTTTTCCATGAAGCCTGTGGGCTGAACGAAAAAAAGAGAAACTAACAGAAATCACCACAGGAATATTGTGTAGTATTACACACCATTAACCGCCCAAACATCCAAACCCACTTATTTAATGGTGGGCATACATGACAATATTCCACGTATACCTAAAGATATTTTAACTGCAGTGGTGAAATCAACCTACCACAGCGCTGCAATCAGAGGTATCCATATATGCTGAGCGCAAACGCTGTTTGTGTCAGAATATATAAAATCAGTGTGGCAGCCGACGAGTACCTGCAAGGGAAACAGGTTAAGAAAAGAATGAAAAACAAACAAAGTACAGTAAAAGTACAGTAGGAAGAGTAGAAGAACACAAAAATAACTGGCACGACAACTGTTTTTGGCTTTTTTATTTTATATATATTTTTAACACTTTTTATTTTGTGAACTGCAATTTTCCAGCTTAGGGTCTCTCAAAATGTTGATAGCCATCGAACATCTTTCGAGACCCTGTGTTTTTGTGCCCTACACTATGTCGTGCTGTACCCTACACTAAAACTCTACTAGTGTGTGGTAGCACTCAAAACATTCCCCGATGCAGAGACCAGGTTGGTCAGGACAGGTGGGACACTAATAACGGGTGTCACGCCTAAATCCGCGCCTGCTACAGACACGACATCTTCTTTGGGGGCGTCTTTGGGTAGGGGTACTCAGGAGGACATGTAAAAAAGGCCTCTCATGCAGCCGGCTCACTACATCTTGAAGGGGAAGTTGGGCAGGGACACCTCCTGGGTACAGGTAGGCATTGATGATCACTTCCTGGAATTCTCGGAAGGATCCAGTACATCCTGACGCCCTGTATAGGACAAAGGCGTTCAGCATAGCCAATTGGAATAAATAAACAGACACTTTTTTTGTACCAGCATCTGGCTTTACGGGCAACTAAATACGGTGCCAAAAGCTGATCGTTAAGGTCCACCCCTCCCATATTAAGGTCTCTCCTCCCGACTAAGGCGGGAATTTACAAGCCGTTGGGGGAAGCCTCGGCGATTAGGTCGCACGGTGCCAAATGCGCCAATTTGTAATTCAAGAAGATGACTAAATAGTGGCACGCTTGTGTAAAAGTTGTCCACGTACAAATGGTACCCCTTTCCGGATAAGGGTGACACCAAGTCCCAAACTATCTTGCCGCTGCTCCCTATGTAGTCTGGGCAGTTGGGGGGCTCCACAGAGCTATCTTTTCCCTCATAGACCCGGAAACTAACTGTATAGCTTGTGGCCCTGTCACACAGCTTGTACAGTTTGACTCCGTATCTGGCACGCTTGCTGGGGAGATACTGTTTCATAGCAAGGCAGCCAGTAAACTTAATCAGAGACTCGTCAACGCAGACAACTTGTTGGGGGGTAAACAAGGCTGCAAACCGCTGATTGAAGTGGTCTACGAGGGACCGAATTTTGTGGAGCCGATCATATTCAGGGTCTCCCCGAGGACGACAGATTTCATTGTTGTTGAAATGCATAAATCGCAGAATTTGCTTGTATCTCGCCCTGGACATGAAGGCAGAGTACACGTGCATATGGTGAATTGGGCTAGAGGACCAATATAGCCGCAATTCACTCTTTTTGGTAATGCCCATGTTGCGGGAAAGGCCCAGAAAGATTATAAAATCGGGAACCGTTATAGGTTTCCAGCCGAATGGTCTCCTAGATTATGTGTTGGGTGTTTGCTTTCCAAAATGGGGTCATTTTGTGGGCGTTTCCATTGTCTTGGTGCTCCAGGGCCTTCAAAAGTGTGATAGGTTGTCAGGAAATTATATGTGTAATTTTTGCTCCTAGAACACCTGGAGGTGCTACTTGGATGTTGGACCTCTGTATGTGGTCAGGCTGTGGAAAAGTCCCACACGTGGTATCACCATACTCAGGGGTAGTAGCAGAATGTATTTTGGGGTGTAGTTGCAAAACGCGATCGCGAGAACTCGCTCAAATGTTCGCGAACCGCAGGTCCCATTAATTTTAACGGCAGGCAAACATGAAAAACCTCCAGGTCATATTTGAAGGCACAAAATACTTACTAGCTGTGCACACATAGTCCCACAACATGGACACTGACATACCAGAAGTATTAAGCGAATCTGCGATCGACAAGCATTCTTTTTTTATCTGCGAATTTTGTCAATTCAGGAGCGCATGAAGGCCATGGAGAAGAGGCAATGCCAGGCTATGAAAGGGGTCCAGGAGATGATCCTACTATTGGGAAAGTTGCCATAAAAAATTATTATTATTTTTTTTCATAAGTTACATAAATCGTTTATACAGTTATAACGTGTATTTTGTTTTTTGTAATATTGCTCGGTTTTAGTGTAATAGCTCGGCCTAAATCAGCCAGAACTGACAGAAGCCGGTAAATACATGTCAAATACATATAGGGTCCATTCACACGTCTGTAAAATGGGTTTGCATCCGTTCCACAATTTAGCGGAACGTTTACAGACCCATTGATTTTCAATTCCAATCTGAAAAAATTAGGCATTCACAGGATAAAGAAGTAAGTTTCGGCCAGTACAGGCCCCAAAAATTAGCCAACAGGCATTCACCTGACAACAAAGAACTTTGTATTCTGTGGCTGGAGGTACATTAGGCATTCAAAGGATACAAAAGTAAGTGTCGGCCATTACAGGCCCCAAAAATTAGCCCACAGGCGTTCACCTGACAAAAAAGAACTGTGTATTCTGTGGCTGGAGGTACATTAGGCATTCACAGGATAAATAAGTGTCGGCCATTACAGGCCCCAAAAATTAGCCCACAGGCGTTCACCTGACAGCAAATAACTTTGTTTTCTGTGGCTGGAGGTACATTAGGCATTCACAGGATAAATAAGTGTCGGCCAGTAAAGGCCCCAAAAATTTGCCCACAGGCGTTCACCTGATAGCAAAGAACTTTGTATTCTGGGGCTGGAGGTACATTAGGCATTCACAGGATAAATAAGTGTCGGCCATTACAGGCCCCAAAAATTAGGCATTCGACGGACATAAAAGGCCTTTTATGCCGCTGTATTTACCTAAGACAGGGACCATGAATTGTTATGGGTGGTGGCGGATATTTGTGGCCTGTTATGAGGAATTTGACTCAAACATGGTCTACTGGTCACATGTGTTGAATTCCTCCGAGATCAATGCCTCATTCATTTTTAGAAATGTGAGGTATTCTACACTGTGGTGAGCTAGGCAAGTGCGCTTATCGGTCACGAGCCCCCCTACTGCGCTGAACGTCCTTTCGGACAGGACACTGGACGAGGGGCAAGCCAACAGTTCCATTGCAAATTGTGCAAGCTCTGGCCAGAGGTCAAGCCTGTCCAACCAGTTGTCCAGATGTTTATCACTTCTCAGAGCGTCCACATCGGCCGTTAACCCGATGAAGTTGGACACCTGTCGGTCTAGGTGTTCCCTGATGCTGGATCCGGAGGACAGCTGTCGATGGGTCAGCTGAAAGATTGATCTCATATCATAAGTGAACAACACATCTTCAAACCACCCTCTTCTTGCAGGCGCTGTTGGATTGGTACCCGCAACTGTTTATCTGTGAGTGGAAATTCCTCTGCCAGCGCACGCAAAAGAAGAATGCAGCATTTCTCGAAGCAAGGCCTGGAAGTGCTACATTCTGACAGCCCTCTGTGATGGTGGTAACATTTCCGCTATTTTCTGTTTGTACCGGGGGTCTAAGCACGTTGCACCCAGTACTTGTCCTTGCCCTTTATGCTTTTTATACGGGGGTCCCTCTTAAAACACTGGAGCAGGAAGGCCCCCATTTGCACTAAACTGGAAGCGGTGTAGTGGCCTGGCTCCTGCTCATCATCCAGGATAATGTCGTCCTCGTTCTCCGCCCCCCATCCACGGACAACACTAGGGATCCCAGAAAGGTTTAAAGCATGCTCTTCTTGCTCCTCCTCATTCCTCCCCTGCACCATCCTACTCTGACTCCTCTTCAGACTCCTGTTGTTGACTTGTCTCAGATGGAGTAGCCCCCCCTGGGAATTCATCCAGCATTGCGACTTCCTCATCTTCCTGCTCCTCGACGGCTTGATCAATGACACGACGCAATGCACGCTCCAGAAGGAATGCTAAAGATACAATGTCACTGATGGCGCCCTGGCTGCGACTCACCCGTTTGATGATCTCATCAAATGGGCGCAGAAGTCTGCATGCGTCGCGCATGAGCAGCCACTAGCGCGGTGAATAAAAACCAAGCTCCCCAGAACCTGTCCTGCCGCAGAGTTCGTACAGGTAGTCGTTAACTGCACGTTTCTGCTGGAGCAGCCTTTCAAGCATATAAGAGGTTGAGTTCCATCGCGTCGGGCAGTCACAAATAAGACGTCTGACGGGCAGGTTGTGTCGCCGCTGAATGTCAGCAAGGCGAGCCATGGCTGTGTAAGATCTTCTAAAATGGCCTGAGATTTTCCTGGCTTGCCGCAAGACGTCCTGGACCCCAGGGCATTTGACAACGAATTGCTGCACGACCAAGTTCAGGACGTGTGCCATGCATGGCACGTGTGTAATTTTACCCTGTTTCAGCGCGCTCAGCAGATGGTCACAGTTGTCGCACACCACTTTACCAACTGTCAAATTGAGCGTTGTTAGCAACTGATCTCAAAATTGTGGTAAAAAATACTGCGCTAACAAAAATAGTGAACAAATAGCCGCTGACACTCCAACAGACTGTGATGGCAACCAAATATAACATAAATTGTGCAGCGCTGCAATTAGTAATTTCTGCAGTACCCAATCACACTATTATGAAAGTATATTGTTATATAACACCCCGCTCCTAGTCTATCACACCAGTTATAATACTTTTTTCCAGTAACGTTTGTCACTGTGTGTAACAGAGGGAATGCAGCAAAACAGAAAAAAAATTCTGCAGTACCCAAATACACTATTATGAAAGTATATATAACACCCCGCTTCAATCTGTCATTTTTGGGGGGCGACTGCCTATCACACCAGTTATAATTCTTTTTTCTAATTGCGTTTGTCACTCTTTGTAGTTGTTGTACCGCTGCAGAACTGCTCCTCAGTCACAATGCTGCACAATACAAATCCACTATAATATGCTTTCTATATTAGAAAGTATATTTTAAGTGTATTACATCCCTATATACTGCACACCAAACAATAGTACACCTATACCAGTCTGTAAAAGGACTTTTGTGGACCTATTAGCAATAGCTAGCGATTTCTGTCACTAACAGTCTGTCCCTGCTCCACACAGCAACCTCTCCCTACACTGACAAAAGACAGAATTTAAATTGGCAGCCAGATCAGGTCTATTTATAAGGTAGGGGTATGTTCATGTGCTGAAATGTCTCAATTGGCTGTCCTGTACCACCTGATGGATGTGTCATGGGTGAAAGTTCTTCACAATGTAAAAGAATATGGCGGTCACGAATATCGCCGTATGTTCGCATGTTCGGCGAACAGCGAACGAGCAAAGTTCCATCTCTACAAGTATGCCAATAAAGTGTGTGAGAAATAACTTTGTAATATGACCATTTTGTTAAAAAAAAAAACACTTTTCATTTTGCAAAGAATTGTGGAAAAAAATTACAACTTTAAAAATCTCACCATGCCTCTTACTTAATACCTTGGAATATCTACTTTTCAAAAAGGGGTAATTTGGGGGGGGTATTTGTACTTTACTAGCTTGTTATTAGGAAAAAGGATAGGCCGTCAGGTGTGATCAGTTTTCAATGACTGGCACCATAGCTTGTAGACTCTATAACCTTCACAAAGGTTATTTTAGGTTATTTTTACTAAAGATATGTAGCAGTATAAATTTTGGCCAAAATTTATGAAGAAACATTTGTAAATTTGCAATATTTTAAAATCGAAACAAAGAAAAATACATTTTTTTTTACAAACTTTTCTGTCTTTTTTTATTTATAGTGCAAACATTAAAAAAAAACCCAATGATGTTTAAGCACCACCAAAAGAAAGCTCTGTTTGTGTGAAAAAAAGGACGAAAATTTCATATGGGTACAGTGTGGCATGACTGAGTAATTTAAATTCAAAATGTGAGAGCACTGAAACCTGAAAATTGGTCTGGATAGGAAGGGGGTTTACGTGCCCAGTGGGTAAGTGGTTAAACACCTGGATATTTATTGTATGTGTTGTAACATGGGGGAACATTAGCACCGTGGCAGATGTTTTTTTCCAGTGATTCACTGTAGTCAGGTATTATATTTTAAGGGCCTGGTAGCCTATTTTTATTAAAAGGCAAAAATAAACAGTTCGTAACATAGGTTTCCCACGCAGGGGTTCTTCTCCAGTCAATATATATCAAACTGAAAATGCTAGCCCACCTGGCTCTCTCGCTTTTACTCAGTTTTTCAGAAGCAGTACCTCTGCTCTTTTCGCTGGTCCCCAGACCATGAGCTCCACAAAGCTGGCAGCTTCACTTTGGCTTAAGTCCTTAGGCCGTCACCTGTCTCTTGCAGACACACGTGCTGCAGCCTCTGACTTCCAGAGAGTTTATGAGTCCTCCTGACTCCCCACAAACAGACCTCCTGTCTGTTGGATGAAGCAGTCTCCAACTGGGAGCTCTGATGTCTTCCTAGAGCTTCATTTTAAGGACTGTGTGCACCTCAGCACACACCCTGCTGGTCATCCACAAAACATGGACACAGGGTTGGAGATTCCATTCCTCCCAAAACACTATGAAATCTCCAAACTACAGAGCCCCATCCAGGAATACCAAAACCTGGAGAAAGCTGCAAAAGCAGTTTACTCCACTGCACATCTACGCTCTGTAGTCCTGCACAGAGCCAATGTGCACACTCTGTGTCCTTTAAATGACCACTTTCCCCATGACAGAGTCTTGACCTGTCACAGTGTATATTTGGGAATATTGGTAGTTTCCTCTAAGGAGGAGACATTTATTAAGTGACGCTCATTGTTTATTTTACCACACATTGTACAGCATTGGGCGAGGGGAGGTGTTTTCTAGTTTTTGGGTTATGATACACCTTTACTGTTCACAACACGTATATCAGGGAGATATTCCATTCAGTTCATATATATGTGAGGGTTGTTTACAGGGCACGCTCATAGGGGAAGGTGCAATATAGATCTTCATGTTAGTAGAGACCTCATTGTAACATCATAGTTTCAGGTATATATATGTGTATATATATATATATATATATATATATATATATATATATATATACACAGTGCCTTGCGAAAGTATTCAGCCCCCTTAAACTTTGCGACCTTTTGCCACATTTCAGGCTTCAAACATAAAGATATAAAACTGTAATTTTTTGTGAAGTGGGACAAAATCATGAAGTGGAACGAAATTTATTGGATATTTCAAACTCTGTTAACAAATAAAAAACTGAAAAATTGGGTGTGCAGCAAACTCTCTCCAGAAGTTCAGCGATGATCTCTGAATGATCCAATGTTGACCTAAATGACTAATGATGATAAATAGAATCCACCTGTGTGTAATCAAGTCTCCGTGTAAATGCACCTGCACTGTAATAGTCTCAGATGTCCGTTTAAAGTGCAGAGAGCATCATGAAGAACAAGGAACACACCAGGCAGGTCCGAGATACTGTTGTGGAGAAGTTTAAAGCCGGATTTTGATACAAAAAGATTTCCCAAGCTTTAAACATCCCAAGGAGCACTGTGCAAGCGATAATATTGAAATGGAAGGAGTATCAGGTCACTGCAAATCTACGAAGACCTGGCCATACCTCTAAACTTTCAGCTCATACAAGGAGAAGACTGATCAGAGATGCAGCCAAGAGGCCCATGATCACTCTGGATGAACTGCAGAGATCTACAGCTGAGGTGGGAGACTCTGTCCATAGGAGAACAATCAGTCGTATACTGCACAAATCTGGCCTTTATGGAAGAGTGGCAAGAAGAAAGCCATTTCTTAAAGATATCCATAAAAAGTGTCGTTTAAAGTTTGCCACAAGCCACCTGGGAGACACACCAAACATGTGGAAGAAGGTGCTCTGGTCAGATGGAACCAAAATCTAACTTTTTGGCAACAATGCAAAAACGTTATGTTTGGTGTAAAAGCAACACAGCTCATCACCCTGAACACACCATCCCCAATGTCAAACTTGGCCTGCTTTTCTTCAGCAAGGACAGGGAAGAGAGTTAAAATTGATGGGAAGATGGATGGAGCCAAATACAGGATCATTCTGGAAGAAAACCTGATGGAGTCTGCAAAAGACCTGAGACTGGGACGGAGACTTGTCTTCCAACAAGACAATGATCCAAAACATAAAGCAAAATCTACAATGGAATGGTTCACAAATAAACATATCCAGGTGTTAGAATGGCCAAGTCAAAGTCCAGACCTGAATCCAGTCGAGAATCTGTGGAAAGAACTGAAAACTGTTGTTCACAAACGCTCTCCATCCAACCTCACTGAGCTCGAGCTGTTTTGCAAGGAGGAATGGGCAAAAATTTCAGTCTCTAGATGTGCAAAACTGATAGAGACATACCCCAATCGACTTACAGCTGTAATCGCAGCAAAAGGTGGCGCTACAAAGTATTAACTTAAGGGGGCTGAATAATTTTGCACGCCCAATTTTTCAGTTTTTTTATTTGTTAAAAAGTTTGAAATATCCAATAAATTCCGTTCCACTTCATGATTGTGTCCCACTTGTTGTTGATTCTTCACAATAAATTACAGTTTTATATCTTTATGTTTTAAGCCTGAAATGTGGCAAAAGGTCGAAAAGTTCAAGGGGGCCGAGTACTTTCGCAAGGCACTGTATGTATGTCTATATATATATATATATATATATATATATATATATACTGTATATATATATATATATATATATATAGTGTCTCACAAAAGTGAGTACACCCCTTACATTTTTGTAAATGTTTTATTATATGTTTTCATGTGACAACACTGAAGAAATTACACTTTGCTACAATGTAAAGTAGTGAGTGTATAGCTTGTATTACAGTGTAAATTTGCTTTTACTTCAAAATAACTCAACACACATTAATGTCTATACCGCTGATAACAAAAATGAGTACAACCCTAAGTGAAAATGTCCATATTGGGCCCAATTAGCCATTTTGCCTCCTCGGTGTCATGTGACTTGTTAGTGTTACAAAGTCTCAGGTGTGAATGGGGAGTAGGTGTGTTAAATTTGGTGTTATCGCTCTCACTCTCTCATACTGGTCGCTGGAAGTTCAACATGGCACCTCATGGCAAAGAGCTCTCTAAGGATCTGAAAAAAGAATTGTTGCTCTACACAAAGATGGCCTAGGCTATAAGAAGATTGCCAAGACCCTGAAACTGAACTGAAGCACAGTGGCCAAGACCATACAGCAGTTTATCAGAACATGTTCCTCTCAGAACGGGCTTCGCCATGGTCGACCGAAGAAGTTGGGTGCACGTGCTCAGCTTCATATTTAGAGGTTGTCTTTGGGAAATAGATGTATGAGTGCTGCCAGCATTGCTGCAGAGGTTGAAGGGTCAGCCTGTCAGTGCTCAGACCATATGCCGCACACTGCATCAAATTGGTCTGCATGGCTGTTGTCCCACAAGGAAGCCTCTTCTAAAGATGATGCACAAGAAAGCCCGCTAACAGTTTGCCGAAGACAAGCAGACTAAGGACAAGGATTACTGGAACCATGTACTGTGGTCTGATGACACCACGATAAACTTATTTGGTTCAAATGGTGTCAAGCACGTGTGGCGGCAACCAGGTGAGGAGTACAAAGACAAGTGTGTCTTGCCTACAGTCAAGCATGGTGGTGGGAGTGTCATGGTCTGGGGTACATGAGTGCTGCCGGCACTGGGGAGCTACAGTTAATTGAGGGAACCATGAATTCCAACATGTACTGGGACATACTGAAGCAGAGTACGATCCCCCTCCCTTTGGAGACTGGGGCGCAGGGCAGTATTTCAACATGATAATGACCTCAAACACACCTCCAAGACAAGCACTGCCTTGCTAAAGAAGCTGTGAGTAAAGGTGATGGACTGGCCAAGCATGTCTCCAGACCTAAACCCTATTGAGCGTCTGTGGGGCATCCTCAAACAGAAGGTGCAGGAGCGCAAGGTCTTTAACAATCACCAGCTCCGTGATGTCATCATGGAGGAGTGGAAGAGGACTCCAGTGGCAACCTGTGAAGCTCTGGTGAACTCCATGTCTAAAAGGGTTAAGGCAGTGCTGGAAAATAATGGTGGCCTCACAAAATATTGACACTTTGAGTCCAATTTGGACATTTTAAATTAGGGATGTACTCACTTTTGTTGCCAGCGGTTTAGACATTAATGGTTGTTGAGAATGTGTGTTGAGTTATTTTGAGGGGACAGCAAATTTACACTGTTATACAAGCTGTACACTCACTACTTTACATTGTCGCAAAGTGTAATTTCTTCAGTGCTGCTGTCACATGAAAAGATATAATAAAATATTTTCAAAAATGTGAGGGGTGTACTCACTTTTGTGAGATACTGTGTGTATATATATATATATATATATATATATATATATATATATATATATATATATACAGTATCTAACAATATATCAATATACAGTATCTAACTGTGTGTGTGTGTGTGTGTGTGTGTGTGTATATATATATATTTATATAAATATACAGTATCTAACAATAGTGAGTATACCCCCTCACATTTTTGTAAATATTTTATTATATCTTTTCATGTGACAACACTGAAGAAATGACAGTTTGCTACAATGTAAAATAGTGAGTGTACAGCTTGTATAACAGTGAAAATTTGCTGTCCCCTCAAAATAACTCAACACAACCATTAATGTCAAAACTGCTGGCAACAAAAGTGAGTACACCCCTAAGTGAAAATGTCCAAATTGGGCCCAATTAGCCATTTTCCCTCCCCGGTGTCATGTGACTCGTTAGTGTTACAAGGTCTCAGGTGTGAATGGGGAGCAGGTGTGGTAAATTTGGTGTTATCGCTCTCACTCTCTCATACTGGTCACTGAAAGTTCAACATGGCACCTCATGGCCAAAAACTCTGAGGATATGAAAAAAAAAGAATCGAAAAGAAGTTGAGTGCAAGTGCTCAGCTTCATATCCAGAGATTGACTTTGGGAAATAGATGTATGCATGCTGCCGGCATTGCTGCAGAGGATAAAGGGCTGTGGGGTCAGCCTGTCAGTGCTCAGACCATATGCCGCATACTGCATCAAATTGGTTTGCATGGCTGTTGTCCCAGAAGGAAGCCTCTTCTAGAGATGAAGCACAAGAAAACCTGCAAACAGTTTGCTGAAGACAAGCAGATACTATTCTGGTGGACGTTGACCAAGCTCCAATTCCAGTGCGGTGGCTTTTTTTAAATTAGTTTCTAAAGTTATTCAAAATTTAAAAGTTTCTAACAAATCTTATGGCAACCTAACTCACAATGATATGAAGGCATTGCAATCTTTACCAAAAATCAACTGATCACAATAAAACCCTCTGATAAAGGGAGAAATATTGTGATCCAAGACTATCTTAAATACATTCAAAAATGTAAAACAGTTTTAAGGAATGAAGAATGGGATCGCCCAATTCCGAAATCTCTGAATTTACCAAAGAACTTTATCTTCTTTTTGACAGGTTTTATTACTGTTATATCATCTCAAAAAATACATGGGAATTGATAAGGACTAGTTATCCTAGGGTGGCCACTTTTTATGTCTTTTCTAAGATACATAAAAATCCAGCAGACCCCCAGAAAGACTCATAATATCAGAAAAAAAGGCAACTTAACAGAAAATCTAAGTTGTTTTTGTTGACAATTAACTCAGACCTTTTGTTGATGGTTTACCATCCTACATCTGTGACACTATTCATCTTCTTCAGATCCTGGAGGGCCTCCACCTCACAGACCAGGCTATTCTGGTATATCTACCATTCAACATATCCTTTCTCTGAAGAGTCGATATGAACAACAACTCAATGAGTTTATTGTGCTATCGTTGCAGTTTATCCTCAGACACGATTTCTTTACATTTCTTGATTCCCACTACCTCAATATACAGGGGGTAGCCATGGGAACATGCTGCACCCCCTCTTATGCAAACTTTTACCTGACAACATCTGCTTTTCTTTGAGGGCTGAGGATATGACGTCAATGTATTTGGACCACGCTAATGCGTGGTACCGATACATCGATGACATCTTTATTTTATAGGATGGAACTGAAACATTACTAAAGGATTTCCTTGACTACATCAATAACAATAATACTTTTAATTTGAGATTTACCATAGCAGATCTACCATCACATTTTTAGATGTATCTATACACAATCGCTGAAATTGCCATTTTTACAGTGAACTATTCAGAAAACTGACTACTGGTAGTACAATTCTAGAGGCCTCGAGCTTCCATCCTCAACCCTTTTTGGCATCCATCCCTTATGGACAATACATTAGAGCAAGATGCAATTTTTTTCTCTTTTTGAAAAGGAGGCCAAAATATTAAGAACCAGATTATTAGAACAGGGCTACTCTTAAAACTATTCTAAAAAATGCTTACCAAAAGCCAGAGGCAGATCAGGCAATGATCTACTATTCACGCAAAAGAATTATAACCTAGTATTCCATAAAAAAACTAGCAAATTAAACATATTTAGAAAGTATTGGCATCTTTTGAGCATGGATCCATCCTTGGCTCCATTTGTGCCTGAACAGCCAATGATTATTTATAGAAGTGCTCCATCTCTAAGAGACAGGTTGGTTCACAGTGAGTTTAAAGTGGAGAGAATGGATAGATGTAGAAGCTTAGGTACATTCACATGTGGCAGCTGTGGTTATTGCCAATACATGGACACAAGGGCACAGATCACCTTGCCCAATGGCAATCATTTTAAACCCAAACACTATGTAAATTGCAGAACTCCCGGAGTGGTTTACCTGCTCTCATGTGAGTGTGGGTGCTACTACTTCGGGAAGACCAAACTTGAATTCTGGAGAAGAATTTACCGACATATGGTAAGCATCAACAAAAAAGATCCAGAGCTCCCTCCTGGAAGCACCTTTGCTGCCATTGTGCAATGTGCTGGGTGTTCAGTGTGACCCTGCACCTTTAAGTAGGGGTGAGCTCCCTCCAGTCACCTGCCCTCCATCTATCCATCAGAATACATGTGCTCTTACTGTGTAGACTCTTTAAAGGTAGAGTTAGGGTCTGCAGATATTGGGGGGCCTTGCCGTGGCCTGCAGCTTACGCATGTATTTGCAAATGTGTGCAACTAAACCCCTGTTTTTAACTAATAATGTTAGACAGGTTTATTTGGTTGGTCGCAGGCTGGTTGGTAAGTTGTGACTGTAAACCCCTTGGCTTTTTTTAACATGCGTTTGCCCTTCCAGGGCTCCTTGCTGTTAAGACCAGTTATAGGTGAGGGGAAGTGACCATTTTTTGTGTTTTTGTCTCCTTTATGGAAGACATAGTGCCTTAGTGCACAGGGATACCACACTAAGAGTTAAATTCTTGGCATTGGATCACATCTATTTCAATCCAAGAGGTGGTGATTAAAATACACTTTTGTTACAAAGCGAGCTAAGATGGATATTCCATCTTAAAGCAACATCGCCCCCTGGCTTGAATGAAGCTTTCAATTTCAAGCCATATCTGCCTGGCTTCCAATCAGGGTCCTATAAACTTGATCTATAAGAGCTGTACTCTGTATTACTTTTTAATACAATAAGACTTTTTTGTCTAATTTACAACATTGGAGTTATGAAATAAATTTTCTGCCTCTATATCCATTTCAGAATCTCCTCTTTTCCTCCTTTTCTCATGTGATAATATTACGGATGCAGTCATATAGTCGTTTACATGTAATATTTTAACTCTGTATGACCAATCTTGTATTCGATTTGATTTTGCTAGTAATCAACTTACCCTTCTTTACTGTTCATATTGTCTGCAGTAATATCTATACAAGTATGTTCTGTATCAATTTTTGTTATTAACTATATTGCACTTCATATATATTTTGCTAGGTCTTTGTGGAGCGGACAGGCATGATTAGACCCTGGTATTAATCAATTGGGGTGCAATGTGTGGCCGCATCACCCAGTGCACAAAGGCCCCCTCTGCTCCCTTTGTGGAGCATAGGTTGGCCGTTTAGTAGGCCTGTATGGTTTGCGGATCTCCTCAGTGAGGTCTGTGACCTTTTTCTTTTTTGCGTTCCAGTTTGGAGCGCAGATGGGCGGCCTTTCGTGTGTTTGTGGCGTGATGACGCCGCTCCGCCTCCTTGGGGCAGGCTGGCACCGCTTTGTCGCAGGATCCCCTAAGGATTACACTCATCGCCATAGCGGCGAGAGCATCTACTAACTCACCAGCCAGCTGATTTCAATCATCAAATCTAATCAACAATGGATTTGCACACCTCACTGAGGTATATAACCGTCACTCCATTAGGTCAGCTTTTGCTGCATGGAGCTGGTGGTAGTTGGTCCTGCTAACAATTGTTACTTTCATATGATATACAGTAGGTATGTCTTTAAGACACAGATTAAACCTCACTTCTTTTTGTACACACTTGTACTTTATCCTTAACAAGGTAGGGATCTCTCCCATTATGGTTAAAGATTGCCTGGAAAATTTGAATACACACGCCCAGGAGGTTGTCCCTCCAGGCATAAACCCCCACTGCACAACCCAGCACATCAGTTTGTTTTCCGCCTAGAGAAGGAGTAGACCTAGGTTTCCTGCTGGGACTCCGGTCTCAGTTTTTTATTATTTTCAGAATATTTTCTTTTATTTCTCTTTACTCACTTGCTAGCTAGTGTTCAGGGAAGAATTTCCTGGTGATCTACAAGCAACGATGCCGGCTGGGGCTTCGTACTGGATAACCTAGATCCTTATGGTCCCCCCCCAGTCTCGCCTACGAGCATCAGCAGGTTATAAATCCGACCTAGGCCTAGCCACGACGGTGTCCTCTTGTCCGGAGGGGGACAAGCCTGCGAGCAGATGCCTCGCAGCGTACCCCTTGGCTGACAGCGCCCCCACTTCGGGTGCCCAGAGTGGACCCCACCCGGTCCAGGGTATGGTGAGTAACTGTGCCCCCCTTGCCCCTGCTGGCCTTGGGGGGATGTGGGACCCTACCCTGGGGATAATGGTATTTGTGCCTCCCAAGAGAGATCCCCCTGGTCTGCCCAGTGCCTGGTCTGTGTGTCCTTCCCTCTCCCTGTCCCTGCAGCGGCTGTGTGTCTGGAGTGCTCTTGCACTCGGGGGGGGGTGACATGGTACTTTGGGCTTGCTGGTCCCTGTTGTGGTTCCTGAGGCCTTCATGTTTTGGTCCCTAGTCATATGGTGCGCCGTGGGCGCCACCATCGTACGCGTGGGCAATGGAATTTCTTCCCCATAGATTCGTATGGGGCAGCGTTTTCCCTGCAGCTTCCTTTTGTTTTGTATGTGCATCCATCTTTGTGTAGCCCTGGTGCTATACTTGGCAGAGTATTCCTATCAGGCGACATCACTTCCTGTGTGGTCATTTCCTGCAGCGGAGCCGAGGTCCCTTCCTGCTTCTCTCTCCATGATGTGGAAGATTCAGGAAGGCTGTGTGTCTGATGTGGTAAGGTACGCAGAGCTGGTAAAACTGGTCGTGGATCCTCCATAACGTTTTCCTTTGCAGGAAGATCTACTATCTCAAGGACCGATCTTCCATCCTGCTTTACGGTCGCTGGCTTTAACAGCTTGGCTGTTGAAAGCAAGGTGTTGAGGGATAGAAGTCTTTCTGATGCTGTGATTACTACCCTTTTAAAGGCCAGGAAGTCGACTTCTAGGAAGATCTATTATCGTACGTGGAAATCGAAGATTTCTTGCTGTGAATCGCTGCAGCTGCACCCTCGCTTGTTTTCTATAGCTAGGGTTTTGGCCTTTTTACAAAAAGGGGTTGAGCAGCGCTTGGCGTTGGGTACTATCAAGGGCCAGGTTTCAGCCTAGGTGATTTACTTCCAACGTCCGTTGACTACTCATATTTTGATTCGCATCTTCGTTCAGGGGGTGCCTCATCTGGTCCCTCCGAGGAGATCCCTGTTACCGCCGTGGGGTCTTAATCTTGTTTTGTCTGTTCTTCAAAAGCCTCCTTTTGAGAATATTGGGGAGATTTCTCTGCTTTCTTTGTCTCAGAAGGTTGCCTTCCTAGTGGCTATCACTTCTGCCAGCAGATTCTCTGAGTTGGCGGCGTTGTCCTGTCGTTCGCCTTATTTGGTAGTCCAAAGGGATACAGTGGTCCTCCGAACTAATCTGTCCTTTCTTCCTAAGGTGGTGTCGGATTTTCACCTGAATGAAGACATTGTGTTGCCTTCCTTATGTCCTAAGCCTAAACATGACAAGGAAGTTGCCTTGCACTCTCTGGATGTGGTTCAGGCAATAAGGGTTTATCTGACAGTTACTGAGTCTTTCTCTCTTTGTCCTTCCGGATGGTCCTCGCAAAGGTTTGGCTGAGTCTGCTGCGAAAATTTTTAGATGGATTAGGCAGACGGTTGTTCAGGCTTATTCAATCAAGGGTCAGGTTCCTCTTTTCCCTGTTAAGGGGCATTTTACTAGAGCGCTGAGTGCCTCTTGGGCTTTTCACCATCAGGCCTCTGTTGTACAAGTTTGTAAGGCAGTGACTTGGTCGTCTGTGCACACCTTTACCAAATTTTACAAGGTGGATTTGTTGGCTTCTTCCGATGCCTCTTTTGGCTGCAAGGTTTTGCAGGCTGCTGTTTCATAAGAGAATGTTTGTTTGTACTTCTCTTCGGGGTCTTTTATCTGGGTGAGCTCCTGTTGTTTGGTTGAGCCCCATGTTGTCCGGTTGGCTATGTTTAACTTTTTGGAGTTGACGTTATTGTCTGGTTGCATTTTCCCACCCCTCATGCCTGTACTACTTTGGGACGTCCCACTCAGCTCATGGACATGAGGCTGCATCTGTTGATGGACGATATAGAAAATAAGATTTTTGTAAGATCTTACTGTAAAATCTTTTTCTCTGATGTCCATTGACAGAACCAGGACACCAGCCCCTCTGATGGGGTTGATTCTGTTGTCTTCACTGCTTTTAAACTAAACTGATGTGCTGGGTTGTGCAGTGGGGGTTATGCCTGGAGGGACAGCCCCCTGGGCATGTGTATTCAAATTCTCCTGCCTAGACTACTCCTGATGGGAGGAGCATAATCCCACTCAGCTCATGGAGATGAGTCTGCGTCTGTCGATGGATATTAGAGAAAAAGATTTTACAGTAAGATCTTACAAAAATCTTATTATTTTTTGTGATATGCATGACTATACCATTAATATAATACATTTATATTTTAGAAAACAATAATACCTACTACAACACCTCTAAAGAAGGACTCTACTATATTAGTCTGAAAAATGTTAGGTGTCTACGCTTAAGTTCATGGTATCTAGCCCGACCATAGAATATGGGTGGCCTTGTGTTCACCATGTCCCTATGCTGGAAAGGGATGTTTTACCTTTATTTGTATTCCTGTACTGTACATGCAGGTAGTCAGACATCGTAGTAAGGTATGGTAGCAGTCTATGCTAATAAAGAGAGGTATGGTGGCAGCAGGAATAATACCAGGGAACTGTCTCTCATGCAGCCTGCTGACTGCATCAGAATGAAGGTTTTTAGGTGCAGAGCCATGCTGGTAAAAAGGGGCTGTTATAACCTCTTCCTGGTATTTTAGGAAGTAGTCATATCTTTCTGTGGCCCTGTAGATGACATAGGAGTTGTAAGTGGCCAATTGGAACAGGTAGATGGACCCTTTTTTATACCAGTGAATGGATTTTCTGGTTTCCAGATAGGGTGTCATCATTAAAATCTACAACTCCTACTAATTGATTGTATTTGTTTATGCAATAATGTTTTTGCACCAGACCATGTCTTCCCTGAATTACCACTGAGGTGTTTTCTTGGATGGAAAAAGTAGACATTTAAGGGCCAAAATTTCTTCATTGCACAAACTTGCTGACTCCTCCATTTTCAGCTTTGTGGTGATCCAGTTTTTGTAAAAAGCCCATGTGGATTACATGCATTGTACCACAAGCTACAGTATGCAGCAGATAATAGTGTCGGAAAAGTTGCTGGCTGCTGTTGAAACTGTTCACATAAAGGTAGGATCCCTGATGGAACACGGATGACATAAGGTCCCACACTACTTTTCCGCTGCTACCCATATAAGTTGGGCATCCAGGGGAATTTAGCCAGTTATATTTGTAAACACCAGTGTTAATTTCGTCGTCTAAAACCGACTAAAACGTTTTCGTCGACTAACAATTCAGATGACTAAAATACGACTAAAACTAAAAAAGGCATTTTAGTCTTAAGACTAAAATACGACTAAAACTAAAATGGCATTTTAGTCAAAAGACTATAACTAAAACTAAATCGAAATTTGCTGCCAAAAATTAACACTGGTGCATGCTCAAAGCATAAATAATAACATATTAGATTTTTCACTCCAGGACCAGCAGTAGTATATAATGAGTTTGGAAATTGTAGAGAAATGCTTAAATAATGCATTACAAATTACAATTGAACTACACCCATTTGATTATAGATGACTAAAATGAGTTTTAGTCGACTAAAATGTAGGGCGTTTTAGTCGACTAAAATATACTGGAGTTTTAGTCGACTAAATACGCCTAAAACTAAAACACTTGCAGAAGACTAAAATGGGACTAAAACTAAAATGCAATTTTAGTCCTAAGACTAAGACTAAAACTAAATTGAAATTTGCTGCCAAAATTAACACTGGTAAACACGGAAGTCATATGTGTACCCTGTGGCGCTCTCACAAAGTTTATATAACTTCACCCCGTATCTGGCATGTTTACTGGGGATGTATTTTTTGATGCCCAGCCTGCCTGTAAAATGGATGAGGGCCTTATCAATGAAGATATTTGTTGGGAGTATACATTTCTGAAAATGTTGGGAAAAATGTTGAGGTCCCCCCGCCATGCCCACATCTGCTGACTCTGACCCTTGTTCATAGCACAGTATATACCCTACCCTTTAATGATCCCTCCCCCACACATTGTAGTTTAAAAGTTTCTATAACCTTCTGGCCATCCTCTCCCCCAACAGAGATGCACCCTCCCAATTTAGGTGCAGTCCGTCTCTGCTGAAGAATCAGTAACCAACCGCAAAGTCAGCCTAGTTGTCCATGAACCAAAAGCCCTCCTTACACCAGTTCCTTAGCCACTTGTTTAGCTTTGTAAGCTCCTGCTGCCTCTTTGATGTGGCTTGAGGTACAGGCAGTATTTCTGAGAATACTACAAAAAAGTGGGTACTGCCCTCACCTGTAACTGGTGACTGCAGCAATGAGCATTTGGAAAGGCAATGCATATGAAAAAAAACAACAAAGACATTTCCGAGCTCAACTTACCGAACAGCCTGCGACCATCTGAATTGACCTGTCCAACAGTGTACGTTAAAAACAGGGGTTTAGTTGCACACATTTGCAAATACATGCGTAAGTCACAGACCCCTGGGAAGGCACCCCATTTTCTGTGGGCCTAACTCTAATTTCTGTGAGTCTCCAACAATGGAAGCACATGCATTTAAATGAACAGGTGTAGGGCAGATAAACCTGAAGGGAGCCCACCCCTTCCTAAAGGCACAGTAGCACACTGAACACCCAGCCCATAGCACTATGGCAGCAAAGGTGTCAGTGCGTTGCCTGGCCAATATAATTCATAGTACAAAAAATGGGTACTGCCCTCACCTGTAACTGGTCACTGCAGCAAGGAGCATTGGAAAGGCAATGCATATGAAAAAAAAACGAAGACATTTCCAAGCATCCAAGCAAATTTCTCAGTATTTCTGAGAATGCTACCTTAAATGCCCTTTTCATTAAAATAATGCCTAAGTCTCTAAAATAATTTTTAAAGATGCTCCATCTTCCTCTAACTTTGTCATTTGTACTATAAATGCTTGGTCCTCCCCAGCCTCACCCAACAATCTGTTCATCTGATCTGCAATATGCTGAGCCCCTGCACCCCACAAACAACACACTGTTTGGTGATCACGATCTTTGTGACAGATTGCACTGTATGTCCTTCTAATAATTGATTCCCCTACCACCAGTATCTGTCTATTTTTGTCTATAACTTTGCCCCCTTGTCCTTAAAATATGAAAGGCTGTTCTTTTGGTTTATACTTAGAATTGTCATAATTTCCATTCAGTTTTATTTATAAGATATAAAGTTGCTCATCTATTAGTCATCAGTTGAACAGTTGATATCTGTTCGTACTCTGGTTGTCAAGCAAGCATTATTGCAAAATGCCAACAATATACCAGCGTTTAACTCATGGTGTCATTAAGCCCCAAAATGTATCTATATCCTACCTAGGCCTATTTACTGCTAGAATTTTTGCCATCGGAAATCATCCAAATTTACAGCAGTGTGTGGCCAGTTTAATGCTAGCTAGTAATCAATTGGACTTTTTCTGCAATGTGGAAGATTTATTACAGATGCAAAGTATTTCGTTTGAATGAGTGTCAAGAAATGCATTGAAACTGCAGAAGTAGCTTGAAAAAGCTGTAAAAATTATTCAGCAATATAGGACAAATGCAGTTGATTATGGATATCTAATGTTAGCTACACCATGAACTTAATAAATGATTACTTTCACAAACAAGACTTACACCAGGACATTTCAATATTTGAATATGTAATAGACATATATTTTCATGAAATTATAAATAAAATTAGATTTACAGTACTTACCCACCAACTAGCCCTCAGGCATTTGTCTTTATTCAAATCGATCACGGAGAGCTGACTGTCGCAGGATATGGCTGTCATGGCAACTTCCAGGAAACCCAGTTCTGATACTTATAATGCACTGGTGGGAGTTAACCACCACTATAAAATTGCCGAATTTTCTGTTACGAAATGTATTTATTTATTTTTTTGTGGTGATATCAGCGCAATATGGGTACAGTCCTTGTCTCTCAAGCAATTTGGCACCCCCCTTGCCAGAAAAATCTAACCTTCACCTCTAGCCACTTTTCCATGGTTTTAGGTAAATGGATATACCTATCCATATGTTTCTTCATGGTTTTGAGGACTGGTTTCTGAAATCTAGAAAGAACAGGCCTTGCCATGGTTGACCAAAGAAGTTGAGTGCACGTGCTCAGCGTCATATCCAGATGTTGTCTTTGGGAAATAGACGTATGAGTGCTGCCAGCATTGCTGCAGAGGTTGAAGGGGTGGGGGGTCAGCCTGTCAGTGCCCAGACCATACGCCGCACATTGCATCAAATTGGTCTGCATAGCTCTCGTTCCAGAAGGAAACCTCTTCTAAAGATGATGCACAAGAAAGCCCGCAAACTGTTTGCTGAAGCCAAGCAGAATAAGGACATGGATTATTGGAATCATGTCCTGTGGTCTGATGGTGTGAAGCGTATGTGGCGGCAACCAGGTGAGAAGTACAAAGACAAGTGTGTCTTGCCTACAGTCAAGCATGGTGGTGGAAGTGTCATGGTCTGGGGCTGCATGAGTGCTGCCGACACTGGGGGGCTACAGTTTATAGAGGGAACCATGAATGCCAACATGTACTGTGTCATACTGAAGTAGAGCATAATCTCCTCCCTTTGGAGACTGGGCCGCAGGGCAGTATTCTAACATGATAATGACCCCAAACACCCCTCCAAGACGATCACTGCCTTGCTAAAGAAGCTGAGGGTAAAGGTGATGGACTGGTCAAGCATGTCTCCAGACCTAAACCCTGTTGAGCATCTGTGGGGCATCCTCAAGTGAAAGGTGGAGGAGCGCAAGGTCTCTAACATCCACCAGCTCCGTGATGTCGTCAAGGAAGAGTGAAAGAGGACTCTAGTGGTAACCTGTGAGGCTCTGGGGAACTCCATGCCCAAGAAGGTTAAGGCAGTGCTGGAAAATGATGATGGCCACACATGTTATTTCTTCAGTGTTGTCACATGAAAAGATATAATAAAATATTTACAGAAATGTAATGGGTGTACTCACTTTTGTGAGATACCGTATATGGTTTGGGGGTTCTTTTACAAACTGTGAAAGCTGTGAGGGAAAAATGATAACTTCAGAATTTTAGAGTAATGTATTTTTTTTTTAAAGTTTTGCGTACCTTGAGTTTTCACCATTTCACAAAAACGTGCAGTTTAAAATTTACAAATATTTGATATTTAATAACTGATTACAGTTTTAACTTTTATATTTAGATGGAATTTAGCAGGAATTGTGTACATTTTGCCATGTAGGTATCTACTACTAATGGTTTTAGTGTATTTTAAGCCAAAATATTGTCTTGATAAACACTTAGGCAAATATCACAGGGCCTAAAAAAATCAGTTGCACCTTCCCTATTTTCTACTGATCCTATGCTTTCAGAAAAATGTATGGTTTGGGGTTCTTTCTCAAATTCTGAAAGCTGTAAGAGAAAAATAAAAAAGCAAGTTTAAAAGTGGAACGCAGGGCCTGGCAGCAAAAGATTTATATGGAGTATATGATTACAATGTACAAAGGTGAATGTAGTAATGGAAATAAACTGTTTATTTTAAGGTGACCAAAAAAAAACAGCTACAGTATGAGATTGGTTTGAAAGAGGTTTAACCTTACAAATAAGGGCTTCTTTACTGTAAGAGCAGTGAAACTGTCTAACTCACTTCCCCAGGCAGCAGTGATATTAGCTGAGAGTGCTGATAAATTCAAAAAAATGAATGAATGTCTTCAGCAGTGAACGAAATATACAGGAGTATGGGGATTCTTAACACCTCAAAATCAAACACACCCACTCAAAGGTTGAACAGAATGGACCTGTGTCTTTTTTCAGCCTTACCAACAATGTAACTGCAAATCATTTGTCTCTGACCTGCGTAATGGAAAACAATTAGACAAAAATTGCCTACATTTAATAATTGTAGTTGTAAAAACTCGAACACAAATCAGAATGTATTGTAAAAATGTACGGAGATTGTAAGTGTAAAAGACAAAGGCGGAAAATTATACTCAAACTTCTGCCATTTTTTTTTCTATAGGTTGGAGAATAGAGAAGGGTTAGACCCTCTTTCAGGTTTCTATTTTCTGTGTCTCCCTTGGGGAGATTTCCTCTCACTTCTTGTTTTGTTAGCAGGACACAAAGGGCCTGATTCATAGTACGGCGAATTGGCGTTTCGGCGTGATTTTGCGAAGCGGCGATTATTTAAGTCTGAAATTGGCATTCAAAGAACGGCGGGCGGAAAATAGCGCCTAGTGTGAGATTCATTAAGATGCAATATGGTCAGAGCGCGACTTAAAACCACGCCAGCTAAAAGCTCGACTAAAGTTTAGCCAAATTTTCCCCTGTACCCCCAAAAATCCCAAATCACTGTGGAAGGTGTGGAAGTCAATTTGGAGATGACTTGCGTTTAAAAAATCTCAAAAACTGACTTAGAAAGAGAGATATCTGCGAAAGTGTGGAAAGGTTAAACAGCTCCTCCAGCCGCGAGCTGCGAACTCGCGAATGTGCGCATGCGCAACGCCAAATTGGCTCAAAAAATTTCGCCAGCGCGATTTTGGGTCAATTTTTTTTTGAATACCGCTTGCAAATCCGCTGTCTCGCCCATAGAAAATGGCAAAAACCGGCGGAATTGGAAAAACATGCACACTTCCAACAAGGGATCCTTTAGTAAACACCATCACATTCCATACACCTTTCCTGCTAACTCCGAAATCATAGCAGTCAAATCTACAGTGTTTATATAGAACCTCCACATTCTCTGAAAAAACCCACAAAATATTACATTGGGGAATTGGTCGTCAGATAGAAAAAAAATAGATGTAAAACATATTTCAAAGAAAGATTATTAGCATTTCACACATATCAAGGAAATGTCACAATTTTGACAATATTTTATGTGTTTCCAAAGAATGTTTTTAGAAATATATTGCAAATACTACCTTTTCTTCCATATGGGTATGGCCAAGTGTTACCATTTTACTACACATTTAACTGAAGGTATATATATATATATCCCTTATACTTGGCTAATTAGCAAAGTATGCCCAACAAACAAATAGAGCTTTAGCTCACAATATTGCTACATATTGACTTTATGTGGCATCTTTTTTATTTTGTTCATGTCTTTAGATTAAAAGTTTGCTGATACACATGCCTTTTTCAAACATGAACAAAATTAATGATGTCAACATTTGGAGGATTGGAGATATCCAAGTGTTGCCCATACAGAGGGCACCTTCCGGATTCGAACTTACAAACCTACAGCAGGAAGGCAGACTCCCTAATCATTGTGCTATTTCTCAGTGAGCGTTGGGTGTTTTCCTCATGCCGTCAAAATGCTCACATGGGAACAGGGGCCATTGAACTGAATAGGATTGGATTTTTTGCCTGTTTTGGGAGCTGATCCTTGAGCTGGACAAATCCCCCTCAAACGCCCCCAAACGGGCTACGTTCACATGTACGTGTTTGTGGTCTGTTTTTGGGGCTTTTGTAGGTGATTTCATATAACAATGCCTGCCCAAAAAATGCATGTCAAAACGCCTGTGAAAACGCCAGCCAAAATGCACATAAGAACGCCTGATATAATTGCCACGCCAAATTTAGGGATGTTCATGAGTGATGAGTCAGATTGTTGGCTTACATATCTGGTCAATTGTCACAATCTCACTTCCCAAATCCCAAAAGGTGTGTTTCAATTGTTTACCTAAATATATATTTCTCTCTCTCTCACGTAATTGTATATATATGTATGTATTCCTGTATCTAAACATTCTAAATAATGACTAGCAAACTTCAAGAGAGAATTTTTTCAATTCACATATACTATACACACCTACATACATTTCTATTCCTCATTTCTATTTCCCTTGTTTTGGCAACTGAGCATGCTCCAAAACACACAGGACACACACAGTTAATTTTTGGACTGGGCGTTACCATTCTGGGTGTGTTTGCTTGGATTATATATAGCTCACTCAGACATCAGGAAAGATTTGACCTACGAAGAGGTCCAATATATTTGTGTGTCACATGTTTTATGGGTAACATTTTTGGCCCTTTGTTATTTATGGAGGTGAGATTTGGCTGTGTTGTGTGTTGACTCTCTGTAAGTATTTATTGCTGTTAACATAATTCTGTCAATCTGCACATGCATCTGTTGATTATGGGCTCTTTGTCGATGTATATGGTCTAAATGTTGTACAAAGGTTGTTTTGGTTTGAAAAATACAAATGTAATAAACAGCATGTTTCCAATTTTTTTTTAAAATGTCTTCATGTGTCTAAATAAAGTTTTCTGGTGTCCACAAATGTATGTATTTGTATTTCTTTTTCTAAGTTAAATCTGCTTAATGGTTGTGTATGTTCACTATTCGCGAATTCGCGAATATACAAAACCGCGTTCTCACATTTATACATGAAACCGGAAACGAAACTTTTGGTGCGTGCACACGTTTCCGGAAATTGTCCAGGCCCTGTCGTAAGTGTGCATCATGGCTCCTGCACTGTTTACAGCCGAAATAGTGGCATTTGTGTGTAAGGTAAGGAGGGGGTGTGAATGTGCAGGGTGCGGGATGGGGGATGGGGGATGGGGGATGGGTGGGTCGCTTATCTAGCGGGTGTGCAAGAAACTTTTGGTCTGCTGATCTGCGCATGCACTTTCTGCCTATTAGACGTGATCTAGAAGCTTCCTGTTATAGAAACTTCCTAGATGTGAACCTGTTCCCTATATATATATATATATATATATATATATATATATATATATATATATATATATATATATGTGTATGTGTATGTGTGTGTGTATATATATATATATTATATGTATATATATATATATATTATATGTATATATATATGTATGTATGTATGTATGTATGTATATATGTATGTATGTATGTATATATATATGTATGTATGTATGTATGTATGTATGTGTATCTAAAAAATATATATTATACAAAATATATATATTAGACAATATATATACTATGTATATATTATATACAATATATATACATTAGATACATTATAGAATATGTTATATACCATATATTAGTGTATATAATAGGGAACAGGTTCACATCTCTGAACTTTCTATATAGATATAGATAGGCATACCCTGCTTTAAGTACACTCACTTTATATACAATCGTGAGTAAGGACACAGCTTGTTCAGCTTGCCATGACACTGCTCACAAACCATAAGTGACAGGGATAACAAACTTAGGGAGCAACGACAGGGTACCCAGGTACCCAGGACTACACCATATCCATTTTGTGGCTGGCCAGCTTGCCTAGGTAATCTATCATGTCATAGTCCTGGATCCCCTTAACATGCTCCCACATGGTTTGGGAGTAAGGCTATGTCAATGTGGCCAAAATTTACAATGGAGCTGGTGTATTTTCATGCATCGAGAAAAGAAAAAAGGGATTGCTTCACTTTAAGTACATTTTCAGTTTCCATACATGCCCTGGTCCCATTGTGTACTTAAAGTGGGCTATGCCTGTATATAGATAGATTTGATTCGTTTCAACTTTTACACAAAATGAAACCCAATTATCTGTGACAGATTGCTCTGACGCTTTGGAATCTGTCTAGATAAAGACAAATGTATTGACCCTTTTCATATATGCAAGATTAGAAACATTATATTCCCTAAATGCATAATGCCAAAAATTATTGCCTTACATACATCCATACACACTGCAAGCTCGGCCCCGTTTGTCTTGTCTGACACTCTTACCATCATAAGCTGGATCTGCACACAGCAGCTAATTGGTTCACCTGAGATGGAATCAGTGATCACAAAAATCTGGAATGGTCATGTCTTCAAAGGATTGCCTTGAACAAATCACCTCTAAAAGAAACACATGAGTGTATAATCACTTGTCTCAATGGATCACATTCCCAACACACCCATCTCACACTGCCATATGATAATGAATGGGGGTGTCCATTGCAAGTTAAATACACCCCCAGATCACATTGCTTTGTTAATTTACAGATCTAACTGGAATCTGATGGCACTGCTGTGAACCACTATGCCATCAAATTCTGCTGGGGACCTTTAAAAAGGATTATGTGTGATTGTGTGGATAATTATGCCACCTTAAATTTGCATCTCCCACATACCATGTGCAACTCTTGCAGGAATTGTGAATCAAGGATAATTCAGCACAGCTTAATGAACAGACACATTGAGGAGTGTAGGAACACACCGTCAGATTACCCGATCACACTATGGGGTTTTAACTCCTCCATAATTTTGCCACTTTGGAAACCAAGTGCTTACTTTATGTATACTTTTTAGACGGAACTACAATTTCTAGTAGGGTGATATCATTGCATGAGATTTTCCCTCACTTCCTGTCTTAGTGTCACCAAGACAGGAAGTGAGGGGAATATCACTGTGGGGAAATAGCTTGCAATTGTTGCCTTATAATGTCCATAGTATATATAAAAGGAAAGAATTGCTGGCTATATCCCCACGGGAGATTCCCTCACTTCCTGTCCTGGTGACACCAAGACAGGAAGTGAAGGGAAATCTCCTGCAATGATATAACACTGTTACATGTTCTAGTTATGTAGCAAACTTAAGAATATACAAAGCAAACATCTTTTTTTTTCCATTTTGGCAAAATCATGGATTAATTAAAAAACTATCTTTGTTTGTCCCGTGGCTTGCAGGAAAAACATTTTGCCTTGATTCCACCATCAACACAGACAGGGGAAACCCTCCTGCGGAGCCATTGTGTTCTCCTGGTGCTGCCCCTGCCAGGAAAACACAGTGATTATTGCTAGTGGCTACAAGAGATGCTAGCGATAAGTGTGTGTAAAATCTGACAGACTGGTTGTACGTTGTCCTCCAGGTGATCGACCAATCAACTTGGGTACCTTCAGCCTGGCCATACACAGTTTAAATCTGCATCTCAAATGAAGCAATCCCATTTACATATAACACTCCATAAAGGAGAATTGAGGGGCTTATCAGGTCTGCGTCAAAAATTAACAGCCACACCCAATCAGACAGCTCGTGTTAAAAGGGACCTGAAAAGCAATCTGCATGGCTTGCTTTTCCAAGCATTGGCTAGTTTAGTGAGCCTGGACTAATAACAGTCACTGTAATGCTACCCATACTGCTGTCCTTTTAACATGGTGACAAAAGTTGATACCTATGCTACATGTGTGTAAAGTTACTTGCACCCTGCTAAATGGACAGCAATAAGGTTGTAAATACAGTGACTGCCTGTCCCCCCCTGATGGCGGCCCTGGGTGTGTCATGAAAGGCCGATTGAGAAAATGGCTATATCATGTAGAGGAAATCACCAGTGTGGGGCAACCTATGTCATGGAGGTAGATTTGGACATCGATGTATATGTATCACCAGAAATGGAATTCTTTGTTCTACAATATCTCAAAGACGACCTAGCATGTTATTTGAAGACTGTACTATTTTGGACATACTTGGACTCAAACATACACTGCTCTTTCCACAGCTCCTCCTCCTCTGGGGGTATGATAATGTATATACGCATCTTCACCAAAAGCACAAGATGATGTGTCGTCTCCGGATGAGGCTGCAGCGGAGATTTCAGTTCCTGCCTGATATAGTGGATCTGCAGCGGGCCTGGAGTGATGCCAAAAGGCGCTCACCCAAGCTCCTGCTAAAGGCTGTGGAGCAAATCTCCGGTAAGTAAAAATATACATTACATGTGACCAGATAGGTTACAATTTTTTGGGTAGGTGGACATGTGTTTAGCTATGCAACAACACTAATACCAACAACCCCCCCCCCCCTCCCTCTCGCTCCTACCTTTCCTACCTCCATCAAGTGTCTCTTCACAACCTTTAATACTACTATGTACATTCGTATTTTTTATGTTTATTTTTTTCTTCTGCTTCTAGCCAAAGCGGACGGACGGCACCCTCTTGTGCTTTTGGTGAAGAAGGGGAGGAGGAGGACGGCCACACTACAATACGCAATCAGAGGCAGCGAGCCATTTGAGCAGCTGAAAATTGTGGATCGTAAGTAGAAAATAAAAATGATAGAAATTTCTAATCTCTAATCACATTTTACAGAGCCCCCTTTACATCGGAGTCTCCAGACTTACTACACTGTAAGAGGGAAGTGTGAAGTCTCTGATGTAAGGAGAGTTCTGGGAACCATTATTTGAGGGGGGAAGCTGGGGACTCTGGTGTAAAAGGGAACTCTGTGTTCCCCAAAGCTCCCCCATACATCTGAGCTTACAGAGACCCTCTTACACTTCCCTTCCTCAGTCCACCACAGTCAAGGGCACAACAAGTCCCACTGCAGAAGGCTACCTGCTTGGACTTGTAATCCTCTCTGTAGGGGAATGAGGAAATACTGCCTGCTATGCTAAGACTTGTAGTGCCCTCTGTTAGGGACTAAGGATTCCTCAGTCCTCAACATTCTAGGGCACTATAAGTCTCAGCATAGTGGGCTGTCACACCTCAGTCCCTCACAGCTCGGGTCAAAAACAACACAGTTAAACATCTAAAGGACAACTCCAAACAAAACTACCAATAATGGACAGAGTCCATATGCTCTATAATGTCAAAGACCCGCTACCACTCACCTTCCACCTCTGGTGCTGTCATTGTGTAGGGCAAAGGGCTCCATCTACACCATGTTTGGCTTTCATGTCAGATAGGCAGGACTTGCTCAGCTCCACTCTCTTCCTTGGCAATTGACTCTGGCGTCATTGTGGATCTTTCCTCCTCTAGAAAACCCCCAGGGGCCCTCTCCTTGTCCCCCAGCCACCCAGGGCCTTCTTCTCCTCCTCCTCCACCAACCATTTTCAGACTCTTCCAACTTCCCTGGGGCTACTCAACCACTTTGCATAGTGGACACAACAAATCTATGACCAGCCTGCAAAATATCAAGTCTGGGCCTGGTTACCTGTATGTTCCGGGTCCAGGGCGGAGCTCTCCTCCCAGAGCAACAACTGATGATAGCAGAGTGAGTTGACCGGCCAGTCACTTCCTACTGGTGCAGGTACACACCTACCGATTCCTCCACATCTTAGGATAACATGATCAGACGGCCAATCCCCAGGCAGAGAAGGAGGAGTAAGTGTCAGCGGACAACAGACACCTGGCAGACGCAGTGAAGGGACTGCAGCACACTGCTGCAACTTTTTGATCCGAGGATTGAAAGCAATCTTTTACTTGGGAGATTTCCCTGACTGCGCCCTTCGAAATGTTGGTGCTCCGCCACTGGCCGCAAGGCCCCTGTAGGTGCGAGGCCTTAGGCGCCCGCTTAATTTGCATGGTGCCCTCCTGTTTTAAAACATGGTCAATGCATCTCATTGGTGTAAGTGCACTTCTATGTTCTGAATTGTAGGGGCATTGAGTATGGTGCTAGCATGATGAGAGGTTACTGCCTATTTGTGTCCATAAATAATATATAATGTTTTTCTTTTATTTTAGAAACCAGTGATCAGGATGTGGAGGCTCAGCCTTCTCAGGCCCCCTGTAAGTAATGTGGATGTGCTGGTGTGTTGTGTATTAGGTCGAACTTGGAGGAATGATTGTTTGTTTTGTTTTCTTTTGTGGTTGATGTAACTTCAGCAAGAGAGGAGCCTCAGGCAGGGCCAAGTCGCCTGGATCCGGGCCAGGAACAAACTGTTGGCCAAGAAGAGGCCAATTGGTCCGACTCGGATGAGGACCTGGGCTCTCCTCAAAGGGGAAGTAAGTATTCTACATGTGTTTGTGTGTTCAATGTGTCCTGGTAAATATAAGGGCTGTAATATATATATTTTGACATTGGGGTTTTGTAGCAGCTGACATTGAGGATGTTTGTTGTGGAGGACTGGGGAAGAGGGGCCACTGCTTACCCAGTCCACTGTAACTACTACCTTCAATGTTTCCAGACTACTTTCTGTGTGCCTTTATCAAATAGCTTTTGTTCAAGGATTGTATTTGTGTCTTTGTGTTTCTAGGAGATACAACGCCATCCCCCCATGAAGGGACACCATCCCCCCATGTAGGGTCTCCCCCATCCTCCCCCACTCCAGGCTCCCCTGAACTAGTCTGTAAGTACCTAAAATTAGATTCTCACATGAATTGTGTGTGCTAGGATGATGTGTATCTAGGATAATCTAAGTTGGAGTCAAAGCAAGTGTAGTTTTGCTATATGTGACAGGAAGGTTGGTCATGAAACACTCTTGCTTAACCTTCATGTTTGAAAGGTGGTTTTGGGGAGCATTACAGGACATGTTATCTTTTGTAAGTTATCTCAAGCCACCCTATTCTAAATTGGTGTTAGTTTCTCTACATTGGAAATGGTGTGCTTTGTACTTGTAAATTTTTAGGGGACATTGTAATTTAATCATGTCCTGATTTAGTCAACACTGAAAATGTGTGTTTGTCAATCTTTCATAAATACTCTTCCTCGGTAATGTACCACATTCCAGTTCACAATTTGTGTTCTTTTTGTGCAGTTTCTCCAGAGCCAGCCACGCCATCCACTTCAGGGGCCCCCAAAAAACCTGATGATGGTAAGTTGTGTGCTTTTCCAGTAATGTGTCTACTTAGTAAGTGGAGAAATGCTAACTGTGTATGTCCCCGCTCAGGCTTCAAGTTGTTCTAAAGGCAGCGGGTTCTTTATGTGAATGCATTCTATGCATTAGTATTCCAAGTGATAGGTGTGCATATTCCCCCTAAGACTTACTGGGACCATTTTTTACGGTCCAAATTTTTGCACTAATACTTGTCTGGAACAGACTCCCCCTCCTCCTTAACTGAGGTGACAGCATGCCAATATTGCCTCCTGATGCTGTCACTCCTAATCATTGAGACCATTGGAAGGGAGGGGGGCAAGGCTGGCTCACAGCCTAGTGCCTGAACAGGCACAGGGTGCTTGGCTTCATCTCATGTGCCTCCATAGCAAGCTGCCTGCTGTGGGGTCAAACAACAGGAGGGAGGTGCCTAGAGGTGTGTACAGGGGCCATGTAAAAAGGAGGATTGTTATTTCTCTTGTCCCCAAAAACCTAGAGAGTGTAAGTCTAACCTGATTAGTTTTCCGCAGCCCTCCCAAAATGATATGTTTCCAACACTTAGAACAGGCAGGGCTGAGGCACCAAAAACATCAGAAAAACACAATCAGCACAAAAGCAGGGAGTACGTATCCTTAACGCTACAAGCTTCACCCAGAAGAATGACGCTTGCACTGTACAAATCTGCATCACCACCATATCAATGTCTAAATAAAACTTTCAGGGAAATGTGGAGGGGTAATGAGTGGGTGTTAGAGCGTTTTCATGACTGCGTAACCTACAGTTAGCGTGAGTCCATTTGTTGATAAACTTTTTCTTCTCTCTTAACACAGCTGGGATGGCGGAAAGGAGATCAGGGGAGCAGACACATCTGCTCCGTCCAGAACTGGCCCTCAAAATTCCTAAGGGTGAGTCTCTACTATGTGTCAGGTTCAATCTATAGACAGTAAGAGGGAGAGAGAACGCTCCACAGATTCCAATGGTGATAGAGATAAATGTGTGCACATGTATCGTGTTGACCAATTGAACCCAAAACACCTTACATTCTTCAAAATGATTGCTTGTGTTTACATGCAGAAAAGCATTTTACTTAGCTTTGGTGGAACTGCTACTAACATTCCAAGCCATCTTATGTAACCTTTTGAACAATTTGCTGTGAAAGTTTGAGTTTAAGGTTTACAACAGCAATTTAGCATATTTGCTTCAGAGTGTTGATAAAAGCCAACCAATAGACTCCTAAGCATATTTGTTGAGGCACATTAATTACAATCCTTGTTTGGATCATTTTGCCTAAAACTAATTGTCATGTTTTTTTCTACCCAGGGCACACCCACCTCACCTACGAGGTCCTCCTGGATTATATGAGGTGGTGCGGAGACCGAATTCTCTATTTGGAACACCTTTGTGGCGTGGATCCAGACCCTAAGGAGCCATTCGTTAGGAATGTCACACCTTTAAAAAGATCCTAGTATTTTTTTTTTTTTGTTTGTTTACTTATGTTGCACGTTGCAACACAAAGAAATGTCACATTTGTAATTGTTGCCCATTATAAACAAAAATCTAACAAAAAAATCAAAAAAAGTTTAAAAAAAAACCCTTTTTTTTGGGACCCAAAAAAAAAAAAAAAAAGCCTTGTTTTTGGCAACCAAAAAAAATATAAAAATTTAAAAAAAACCCTTTTTTTGGGACCCAAAAAAACAAAAAAAACAAAAAAAGCCTTGTTTTTGGCAACCAAAAAAAATATAAAAATTTAAAAAAAACCCTTTTTTTGGGACCCAAAAAAAATAAAAAAACAAAAAAAGCCTTGTTTTTGGCAACCAAAAAAAATATAAAAATTTAAAAAAAACCCTTTTTTTGGGACCCAAAAAAAAATAAAAAAACAAAAAAAGCCTTGTTTTTGGCAACCAAAAAAAATATAAAAATTTAAAAAAAAACCTTTTTTTGGGACCCAAAAAAAAAATAAAAAAACAAAAAAGCCTTGTTTTTGGCAACCAAAAAAAAAAAATGTTTACAAAAAAGCCTTGTTGTTTTTATGGCAACCGACAAAACCACAAATGTTTACAAAAAAGCCTTGTTGTTTTTATGGCAACCGACAAAACCACAAATGTTTACAAAAAAGCCTTGTTGTTTTTATGGCAACCGACAAAACCACAAATGTTTACAAAAAAGCCTTGTTGTTTTTATGGCAACCGACAAAACCACAAATGTTTACAAAAAAGCCTTGTTGTTTTTATGGCAACTGACAAAACCACAAATGTTTACAAAAAAGCCTTGTTGTTTTTATGGCAACCGACAAAACCACAAATGTTTACAAAAAAGCCTTGTTGTTTTTATGGCAACCGACAAAACCACAAATGTTTACAAAAAAGCCTTGTTGTTTTTATGGCAACCGACAAAACCACAAATGTTTACAAAAAAGCCTTGTTGTTTTTATGGCAACCGACAAAACCACAAATGTTTACAAAAAAGACTTGTTGTTTTTATGGCAACCGACAAAACCACAAATGTTTACAAAAAAGCCTTGTTGTTTTTATGGCAACCGACAAAACCACAAATGTTTACAAAAAAGCCTTGTTGTTTTTATGGCAACCGACAAAACCACAAATGTTTACAAAAAAGCCTTGTTGTTTTTATGGCAACCGACAAAACCACAAATGTTTACAAAAAAGCCTTGTTGTTTTTATGGCAACCGACAAAACCACAAATGTTTACAAAAAAGCCTTGTTGTTTTTATGGCAACCGACAAAACCACAAATGTTTACAAAAAAGCCTTGTTGTTTTTATGGCAACCGACAAAACCACAAATGTTTACAAAAAAGACTTGTTGTTTTTGGTAACAAACTAAACCAAAAATGTTTACAAAAAAGCCTTGTTGTTTTTGGTAACAAACTAAACCAAAAATGTTTACAAAAAAGACTTGTTGTTTTTGGTAACAAACTAAACCAAAAATGTTTACAAAAAAGACTTGTTGTTTTTGGTAACAAACTAAACCACAAATGTTTACAAAAAAGCCTTGTTGTTTTTGGTAACAAACTAAACCAAAAATGTTTACAAAAAAGACTTGTTGTTTTTGGTAACAAACTAAACCAAAAATGTTTACAAAAAAGACTTGTTGTTTTTGGTAACAAACTAAACCAAAAATGTTTACAAAAAAGACTTGTTGTTTTCGGTAACAAACTAAACCAAAAATGTTTACAAAAAAGACTTGTTGTTTTTGGTAACAAACTAAACCAAAAATGTTTACAAAAAAGCCTTGTTGTTTTTGGTAACAAACTAAACCACAAATGTTTACAAAAAAGCCTTGTTGTTTTTGGTAACAAACTAAACCAAAAATGTTTACAAAAAAGACTTGTTGTTTTTGGTAACAAACTAAACCAAAAATGTTTACAAAAAAGACTTGTTGTTTTTGGTAACAAACTAAACCAAAAATGTTTACAAAAAAGACTTGTTGTTTTTGGTAACAAACTAAACCAAAAATGTTTACAAAAAAGACTTGTTTTAGTGAAAACCTCAAAAAAAATTATAAAACACATAAAATATGTTTATCTAAATAAAATTAAAGTATGTTGCTCTTTGCAACACAAATGTTACATTGGCAATTTAGTTCATTCTATTATATATTGTAATATATTTTTTGTACGCTACAGTTGGTAGACACCCACATGTGTTATTAAAACATTTATTTTATTACCCAAGTTTTCTTTTTGGTGTACACATCGAATGTCTTTTGTGTTGTATTTGTTTAGTCGAGTGGTGTGGTCTGTAATTGTTAGTATGTTGGCTTTGGTTTATGTTAGCCTTGAGACTTGTTTTGAAGCTACATTTGAAGGGAGACCTTTTCTTGGGTCGTTATGTGAACATTGAGTTATCTAAATTTACATGAAATCATATGTTTGGAGATCGAGAAGCACGTGTGTATAAATGCCTACATTAACCAGGGCCATTACTTGGCCACCAACACTCCTAAAAAACCAAAGAGCAAACCCAAACTAATCATTTGGCATAAAATTTTATTTCATCCCCAAAAAAAGCACTATAATAAATCATATTGTGCCACCCTCAAATTAAAAAAAAAATGGCCCCACAAATTGGCCAATGTAACAATCATTAACAAAACTAAACCAAAAAAAAAAAATAAAAAGAAATTAAGTTGGTGGTGGTGGTGGTGACTGAAGCAGTGTGGTGAGCAATGGAAAGGTTCCTGCCATCAAATGGTGGGCCAATAGTCCCATCTGCTCTGGGGTTAGCCTTAGAGTTCTGGTAAAGTGGCCCATTAGGATCAGATCTTGTGTCTGAGGCTGCTGCTGATGCAGGGTGTTGAACCCTGGAAATGTCCCAGACTGAAGATCTTGTGCCAATAGTCCCATCTGCTCTGTGCTCAGCCTAAGAATTTGGGTAACGTGTGCCATTACCATGAGATGGGATCGTTGCTGCTCCAAGGCTATTTGATGCTGCTGGTGGTGCAAGGGTTGTGAAGATGTGTGGGGAGTGGTGGTTGATTGGTTGTTGTGGTCCACGGTGCGGGGGCAAACGACATGTCGCATTGGTGACAAAAAAGAAGAACGGCCTGGGGAGGAGTGAAGTGATAAAGGTGTGGAGGGAATGTAGTCAGGTGGAAGGGGTACTGTGGAACCAGTGCGCATTGAGGTTGTGCAGGAGGATTGCTCATTGAGGGGTGTGGGAGTCCGAACGGAGTGTGAAGTGCTAGGAGTGGCTACAGGAGGAATTGTCCCATCCCCAGCTGCCTGACAAGTGGCCAACACTGGCATTACCCTCCCACTACCACAACCTGCAGTGGCAGGTGAGTGAGATGTTTGGGAGGGCTCTGCCAATGGGGCATCTTCAGATCCAAACAGGCATTGGCGTGTGGCCAGCACCTGAGTGTCAACACTTTGCCGATCCCGTTGATGCTGGTCTGCTAAACTTACCAAGCTGTTACGCATATCCTGTTGAACCTGTAACATATCCTGGTGAACCTGTACCATTGTTGCTACAGATTCCTGTATGAGCCCGAGCAGACGTACTGCCTCAGTAGATTGCTGAGTACGCCTCCTTAACTCATTTTGGACCTGATACTCATCAAGCAGCCTCTCGGCTACATCCAGCATAGATGGACGAAGTTGGGTAGGTGACAATCCCTCTGCATCTAAGGCTACCTGAAAGCAGAAGAAATAGACCAAATCATTATCAAACATCATGACTAAATATTTCAGATTAGTTTGACAACTTAACACCCCAAGCAGAACGTTGAAAAGTTTGATGTGCTTCTAATGAGTACTTGTTCATTGTAAGATTATCCAAGCTAGCAACACTTCTGATAATGGGTACATATTATATTGGTAGGACTAATATGACAAAGGCAAAAAAGATTCAACATGAAGGTGTTCCCAATTAACCCTGGTGTGGTAGGTTGTTTATGCTTTTGGTAAATCTGTTACTACACCAATGACTTTATACATCTACGTATGTTGTCTAAAATCTTGCCATCAATCGGCTAGAGGACAACCCAACCAAACGATACCCATGAATTTGGACCTGGAAAATCAAAGACGGGCCGGACTTTAAAGATCCTGGATGTTTTTGGAACATTAGTGGCACACCAAATTATAACATAATTCCCTGATGTTCAAGATAGAACTCTTGTTGTGCTGGTGCATCGTCAGAATGTCATAGCACTAATTTAACACACACAATGTAAGCCACATCTAGTCCAAAATCAATGCTACCATTGAAATGTTACATGTGCACCTTGTTCCCTTATATCACATACCACAGCACTGGATGCAGAATCGTCGCCAGCTCCTGATCCAACTCCAGCTGCAACGTCAAGAGGGGCCTGATGTTCTTTTAAAAACAAAAAAAAAAAAAACATGTTTAGTACATAACCTTAGTCAGTAATGATTATGGCCAGATTGCCCTCCTAGCTTCATGAATGAAGCATTGAGGCCAAACATTCAAAAGTGCTTTCCTGGGCTCATAGGACACTTGCTAAACCCTCCCAAAGGTTAAGAAGGCTTGGTCTGCCTACTAATGACGGCACCCATTAATGCTGTCAACTGTGTTTTGCAGGGTAAACATCTAAAAGGCAACACTCTTTCATAAGAAAAAACATGTGTGTTAATGGGGTTAATAAGATTCCAAAAAACATTATTTGACTAGACATACCAACACCTTCCTCCAGGCCTAGCTGCACTGGGTGTGTTCCCTGCTGCGGATCTTCTGTAAAGGACATAGCAATATGAGCTATCTTGGAAAAAAAAAAACATCTACATTGTTTGGCACAGTATGATATTGGACCTACCAGGAGGAGGGTCAGCACTGATGTCAACACCTGTGAGTCCGTCTGGTTCGCCAAGCTGCATGGGCTGTGGAGGGGCTGAGATCCGTGCTACAGATGAACAAATTGCAGGTTGGGGAAAACAAAAAAAGGACAATTGGAAGGGCAAGTATCAAATTCTATTAATGTCACACATAGGATAGTAGTTAATCTTTTCCAAACAACTCACACAATTGACATCCAAGATAATATCCTACCTCGGTGCAAAGCATCCGAATCTAAGTCCTCTCTGGTAAAGATGGTATCAGGTCCTATGATGTTCAAGAAAGGTAATTGATAATCCCAGAGAGAACTTCGTGCACGTTCATCCAGCCGACCTTGTCGGTCATAAAGACCCTCCGCAGCCCATGCAATTAGCTTCTTCCGAACGGACCCACAGATGTCGTTGACCTTCTTCCGCACACTGTCACGGTGGCGAGGTGCTTCACCCAGTGCATTTACAGCATCCCGGATTTCATCCCACAATCTGTTCTTCTCTGTTACTGAGTAAGACGCGGCCCTGGTCCCATGTATCGCCTGATATCTGGCCATATAGGCGTGGACCAGGGCACAGCACTGATTGTGGTTGAAACGGGGAAGCCGGGATAATGTGGACAAGCTGACTCTGGTGGACGGACCCGCTCCAGGACTACTGTCAGAAGAGCCAGCTTGTCCACTTGGTGTGTTACCACCTCCCCCGGCTTCCTCCTCCGGGATGGGGATGGTGGACTCCCTCATGGATACAGCTGGAGCCTCCCTCACACCAGAGCCAGACGATCTGCCCACCCTGCCCCCCCTGCCCCCCCTGCCCCCCCTGGCCACCCTGGCCACCCTGGCCACCCTGCCCCTTCTCATCCTTCCAGTGGGTGGGGCCATGGGAGCACGAGGTGGGCAGAGAATCTGGCTGTCCAGCAGCAGCAAAGAGCCCCAAACTCCTAAATCTGAAATGACAAAAGAGAAAACAGAAAAAACAGGATTTGCAGATTGCTCTTCATATACAGTATAATTAGTGAACAGTTACAGAACACACTTACCTAATGGCACAAACAGACTTGGTGGTGGTGGTGGTGGTAGTAGTGGGCAAAGAGCAGAAGAGGCTGCAAAGAAAAGGAAAAAAAAAACACATAAGAGATCGCATATGGGTACAAATCACACGAGGCCCTCCAAACACTTACCTAATGGCACAAACACGGTGGTGGTGGTGGCAAAAAAAGCAGAAGAGGTTGCAAAGAAATGGAACAAAAAAACACATAAGAAAACGCATATGGGTACAAATCACACAAGGCCCTCCAAACACTTACCTAATGGCACAAACACAGTGGTGGTGGTGGTGGTGGTGGTGGTGGCAAAGAGCAGAAGAGGCTGCAAAGAAATGGAAAAAAAAAACACATAAGAAATCGCATATGGGTACAAATCACACGAGGCCCTCCAAACACTTACCTAATGGCACAAACACAGTGGTGGTGGTGGTGGTGGTGGCAAAGAGCAGAAGAGGCTGCAAAGAAATGGAACAAAAAAACACATAAGAAAACGCATATGGGTACAAATCACACAAGGCCCTCCAAACACTTACCTAATGGCACAAACACAGTGGTGGTGGTGGTGGTGGTGGCAAAGAGCAGAAGAGGCTGCAAAGAAATGGAACAAAAAAACACATAAGAAAACGCATATGGGTACAAATCACACAAGGCCCTCCAAACACTTACCTAATGGCACAAACACAGTGGTGGTGGTGGTGGTGGTGGCAAAGAGCAGAAGAGGCTGCAAAGAAATGGAAAAAAAAAACACATAAGAAATCGCATATGGGTACAAATCACACGAGGCCCTCCAAACACTTACCTAATGGCACAAACACAGTGGTGGTGGTGGTGGTGGTGGTGGTGGCAAAGAGCAGAAGAGGCTGCAAAGAAATGGAAAAAAAAAACACATAAGAAATCGCATATGGGTACAAATCACACGAGGCCCTCCAAACACTTACCTAATGGCACAAACACGGTGGTGGTGGTGGTGGTGGTGGTGGTGGCAAAGAGCAGAAGAGGCTGCAAAGAAATGGAAAAAAAAAACACATAAGAAATCGCATATGGGTACAAATCACACGAGGCCCTCCAAACACTTACCTAATGGCACAAACACGGTGGTGGTGGTGGTGGCAAAAAAAGCAGAAGAGGTTGCAAAGAAATGGAACAAAAAAACACATAAGAAAACGCATATGGGTACAAATCACACAAGGCCCTCCAAACACTTACCTAATGGCACAAACAGACTTGGTGGAGGGGGGGTGGTGTAATCCTTTATAGGCAAAAGGAGGCTGCAAACATTAAACATACATGAGAAATCGCATGACCTACATACGTGCACATAATAAATTCCAGTTATCAGGAAAGCAAAAATGGTGTCTTTGGAAGCTGGGAAGGTAAGGGGGCAGGTTTAGATGCCAAATCTAGACTGCACACCTTTAACAAACATGAGAAAACACATGTCCAAACCACATGCACATGGGGCCAACTGCCAATGATTAAAAGACACTTGAGGGGTTCCCAAGCTATTGTGGGTTGGAGGGGATTCACCATAGACAACTTAAGCACACCCAAGATAAGTACAAATTCTCTCCTTCCTTTTTTTTGGGAGAGAGAGATACAATTGTCTTACCTCCAGATAATGTAGGTTGTGGGTCACAGGGTCTTGCTAGCACATAAGAAACATCGATCTATAACATCCAGCAGCCATATTGGCCATGTGCTCCTTTTATAGCTGGCTCACAGGTGTGATAATTAGCGGCCGTTTCTATATATATCTGCGCATTCGCGAATTTGCGCGTTCAAAATGGAGGACGATATCCCAGACGCATTAGATGGTGCAATGCTGGCATTTATCGGTGCCTTGTTTGAGGAGGCCCTGGCACAGGAGGCAGCAGAAGGTGGGGAAGCTGCAGCAGCAGCAGCAGCAGCACCTCCAGCAGCAGCACCTCCAGTCCGTGTGCCCTTACCTCGCCAGCCACGCATTTTTGCTCCAAGGATCTATTTGGACAAGCTGCAGGATTCTGATGTCAGGAGGAAGTTCCGGCTCGAGCGAGGAACTATTCTACACCTCTACCAGCTCATAGCAGAGAAAATTGACCCGGACACACAGCGCGGCCATGCGGTGCCCGGCATGGCCAGATTGCTGGCCACTTTGTATATTTTAGGGCGTGGCAGCTTCCAAGCCACTTCGGGAAGTATCATGGGCATTAGCCAGCCCACAGTTTCAAGGGTGTTCATGTTGGTCATTAATGCCATAGTGGATATAGTGCCCAATTTTATCCACTGGCCACAGAATGAAAATGAGTGGAATGAAGTCAAGTTGGGTTTCTACCGGCGGGCACACATGCCGCAAATCCTAGGGGCAATCGATGGCACCCACATAGCCATTAGGCCCCCAAGGAGCCACGAAAGTGAATACCGGAACCGCAAGCAGTACCACTCCGTGAACGTCCAATTAGTGTGTGACGCCAAACAGCGCATCATGAGTGTCAACACTGGTCACCCAGGGTCGTGCCATGATTCCAGTATGTTAAGAACAAGTACTCTGTACGAGGTGTTTGAAAGTGGACAAATGCCCGAAGGGTGGCTTATTGGTAAAGTATTTTGTCTTAACAACATAAACTGTAAGATTACATAGACATAGGAATAAGCTACATCGGTGTACACCCTGATTTAAGCAAAGCCTACCTAAAATGGATGTGTTAGGAGTTGTCAGGCTGTTCACACACAACCAGATCAGCAGCTTAGCAGCTCACAAAAGAAAGATTTGCAAAGTTGTCTTTGAGTCCAATGAAGGTGGTTAACCAATGTGTAAATTGTGTCCTCTAGCCACCCAAAGAAAACCTACAAATGATTCCAATGGTATTGCCATATCCCCAAAGTACTTTGCATAAGTGAGTCAATATTGGTTTCCTCACTCTAGTTGCAGATATATTCCAGAAGTAAGACCTAGGCTAATGTAATAGGAACAAAATAGGGGCCAAGTTGGAACTTGCAAGAGAAACCCACCACTTTGTGTGTCCTTTTTCCCATTTGTATTAGTGATTTAGGCAGTTAGACAGAGTTGAGATGTTTCATATGATTTTTTGCAAACAGACGAGCAGGTTGTTTAGTAAAATGCCTAATTGTCTCCCATTTTGAGGAGTCATCTAAAGTCACATGATATGAATAACTAATGTATATTTTTCTTATTTTTCAGGGGATGCTGGTTACCCGCAGCTGACGTGGCTGATGGCTCCAATCAGGTACCCCCAGGGCCCAGCAGAGAGGAATTACAACAGGGCCTTGCGGAGAAGCCGGAGTATCATTGAGTTGACCATAGGTCTTCTCAAGTCCCGGTTTCTCTGCTTGGCCCGGCCTGGGGGTGAACTCCTGTACTCTCCTACAAAGGCTTCCAAGATCATCCTGGCGTGCTGCGTGTTGCACAACATGTGCGTTGCCCGGGATGATTCTTGGGAGCTGACGGAGGAGAGGGAGCCAGAGGTCCGTCAGCCGGCGGCCCCCAGGCGGCGGAGCACCGCTGCCGGTATGGCCACCCGGAATACCCTGGTTGCTAGCCACTTTACATGTAAGTACTGTAACCGGTCAAGATAGGGCATGTGTATTAATTAGCTAGTTAGCAGAGGTGCCACTCACAGGGAGACAGAGGGTGATTATCATCTGCCAATGACACTTGCCATTGTAGATAAAGTGTAGTCAACATTGGTAAAATTGTGTTACTTGAGCAAAAACATGCACCTCTAACCATAAACATGTTGGTATTGTGAATAGTGTAAAGGGCTGAGAAGAGCTGGCAGGTGTTTATTTGTGTCTATGCCACCTGTGTAGTTATTGATAACATGAACGGCTGCTTGGTATCTTATGGTGTTGTAATTTTCCAGAACATCAACATCTTGGAATCATGGCACGTACCATGGGAAGCCTGTGGTGATGGGCTGTCTGGCGTCACAGGTGTGTATTCAAATGTTTACATTAATGATTTCTGGTTTGTGTAAGTTGGCATAAAATGTGTTATTTCACTCGTGATGTCGAAATTAAATGAAGTTCAGAATGAAGCAAACAGGCATTAAGATGTGATTTTCATTATGAAATGTCTTATCCTTTGTTTTATTTTTCCAGGAGTGGTACTGCTTGCGGGTGTAGGTGGTAGAAACCCACCTTGATGGACTCCACTCATTTTCTTTTGTGGTCAGTGGATATTTGGTAAGGCACATGGCCAATGACCAACATGAACACCCTGGAACTTCGAAAGTGGCTTGGAAGCTGCCCAGCAACCTTGCCATGCCTGTCCCCTATGAGCTGGTAGAGGTGCAGAATGGATTCTGAACTCTGCCGGAAGTTGTGGAAGACATCAGAATCCCGTAGCCATGGAGCAAAGATCGTGGTCTGGCGCTGTAAAGGCACACGGACTGGAGAGTGACAATATTCTTTTGCTGCATCCCTCCTTCTGCTGTCATTCTCAAATAAATAAATACATTAGAATTGAACATGTGTTTTTTTGTTTTGTGTGGGTGCCTACAGACAAAAGGGCCATCCACACTGTAAGATTTAGAGAAGACTTTATCCTTCAGATTGACATTTTCTATGTAGTGCAAGGGCCTGCCTGATTGCATCCAAATTGAAAGTGTTGAGGTTTGAGCTTCTATTATATGGTTTGGTTAAGTCTACAGGAAAAAGTCTAGACAAATTGTTAGTGTATGGCCCATTAAGCTGCCAAGGCCGGAGTTTTGCACTTTGCATGCTGCTTGTACTGGTGATGTGAGGGGTTGTAATGTAGAGTAGGGATGTGACAGTGTTGTGTTGAGGTGTGAGGCAAATGTAGTGTTGGACTATGAGGGTCTGTGTTGTTGAAATATGGAGAGAGTCCAATATCAGACACCTATGTTTATTGGTCAAGAAATTGTAAGAACCATGGTAAATATGTAAAGAATTGCATCTCGATAAAACTAGGACCACACTCATAAAATCAAAATTGTGTTGTTTCCATTGATGTGCTTGAAATTTGGGTAGGACACCCCCCTCCCCCCCCAAATTCAAGATAGTTTAAAAAAACTGTTTAAAAAAATGAGAGTGAAAAGAGATCCCAAGTGTAGTGATGTGATTTGAACCCATGGCGTTGTGAACTGCAGTGAAGTTGCAAAGCACTTAGCTATTGTGCAGAATAAAGCTGTATGGTGGAAAAAAAGGAGTGTGTTAAGGCTAAAAAGCACATATAGCTAAAGAACTAAACATTGTATGGAATGTGGGAAGAAGACCATGGTAAAATTGTGAGGTTTCATCTTGCCCTGAAGTAGGGTAGGGGTTTGGTCACTTGCCTTTGGTACTTTCCTTCATAAGATCGATTCGACACACAGACAAGATCAAAAAAACACTTAAAATGGTGTAAGCTTGCAAGCGCTTCTGAGTGTAACATTATTTAGCAATATATATGATGTAATCCGTTACATTTTAGCAATATAAACAAAAAAAGAAAATAAAAAAAGTAGGTGGAGATGGTAAGCCTCGAACCTACAGCAGAGGGAGATGAATTACAGACATGTGATGTGTGCACTAATCCACTAGCCCACATCGCTATGTGAAACTGCTATAAGCACGAAGACATAAGTTTGCGAATTGGCGAAGCCGCGATCGTAAGTGAATCCCGCTGACGGCGGAATTCATTATTGCTGTTTTACTCGCCAATTCGCCGCAGCGCCAGTTAATTGATTTGAACGCGGCGAAACTGAAACACGTCATAGATGTTTGAAGCTGCAGTTTCTTTAAATCCGGCCCAAAGTGAGTAAAATCTCTATATTGCAAACACAGACAACAAACCTACAAGTCTTTTTGGGAGAGTAGAAAAGTTTAAAAACTCTCAGCTTTATATTGTTTTCTTAATCCCTGTTGGGGACATTTTCCTTACTTCCTGAGTGGTCTCCAGGCTACACAGGGCAATCAAAACTGACAGTTTATAACCCTTTCTTGTTCTAGCCAGACCAAAAACCTTTCTTGAAAGCTTATTTAAGGATTGTTTCCTGTTGAGTGTATGCTGTCCAACGCAACGCATATTACTGTTCCAAGGTTCAGCTTTTAGAAATGTACATGATAGGTTCAGGCACACTCCGCTCAGGTCATGCAATACAATGTTGGAATGTAGGGATTGTCATATTCAATCTTTGGTCTAATATATCTTTATTAATGAAGTATACTATATGCTACATTAATACTGAACCAAAGATTTAGGGCAATGATCCTTCTATCCCTATATTGTATCATGTGTGCTAAAAAAAAAAAATATTATAAATACCAGCATTCCCTCCCTTTTACCCTCCCTGGTGCCTATATAGGGCATTTTTGTAACATTAGTCAGGTCACTGGTGTACTAGAACAAAGCAGCCACCTTCTCTGTTGTTCTTTTTTTTTTTTTGCTTTCTTTTTCTCCCTGGCATTGTGAGTAGAGGGATAAGGGGCCATGGTTGGCTGCTGATATTACAGGGCAAAGAGCAGACTCACACACGCTGCCCCATTCAAACATTGGAGCACACAAAGAGCATTCCTCTCTCCTGTTAGTTGATTTTAGAAGGCTTATGCTCTACATGCCTGCACCCTAGGGAAGACACAGCAGCATCTACATCTACCAACTGTATGACCTTAGTACTGCCTGACTGCCCCTAGCCCTGTGACCAGATCTTTTTTATGGTTCTGTGAGTACCCCTGGGGTCTAGTTGGTGTAAAGATTTATCTCTTCCAATGGGCTCCCTGATCAGCTTTTCTGATTGCTGCACTCCACAGCATCCTGTTGCTGGGCAATGCAGCCACCCTTCTGGCTTCTTTTCTGGGCTCTCCATTTGCCAGTGGCCTGTATCTAGGCAACTCAACCATGACCCAGCCTCCAGGCATCCTGTTGCCAAGCACCGCCTGTAGCACTTTTCTTCCTGCTTGCCTCCTTTTGGTGTTGCTTCTGCCTCTCTAGCTGCCATTAGTGTGCAAAAATCTTTACCTGAACCTTATCTAACTTTCCTTTTTACTGACCATCTCTTTTGTCTGCCCTCTGCACTGACTGATTCCACATTTCCTGACCACATCTCTTGCCTGCTGCCTGGACTGACCCCTGCCTAATTACCATCCATTTCTCTTGCCTCCTATATGGACCAAACTCGCCTGTTCACTGGCTATGTCTCTGCCTGCTACATGGACTGACCTCTTGCCACGACTGTCTGATCATTAACCAGATGAGACACCAGATATCCATATCTTCCTGAACCAAAGGTACTCTTATCCTACCTTTGCTCTGCCTCTTATGTTATTTTTTCAAGGAGCATAGCATCATGTGCTAAGTCCTGAGGCAGCCAAGTACGGGTATGTCTACTTGTGTTAAAGTGTAACTCCACTTTTTTTGAGAAAAAAACATGCCCTCTGCGTGATCTATGTACATTACAAGGATTTTAAAAACTTTGTTGTAGATTCCTACCTTTTGTTAAGCTTAACCAATTTAAGACTGGAAGGATTTGCCATGTTGATGACAAGGCCCTATTTTGCGATTCGGCACTGCCTTAATTTAATGGACAATTGTGCGGTCACGCGACACTGTACCCAAACAAAATTTAGGTCCTTTTTTCCCACAAATAGAGCTTTCATATGGTGGTATTTGATCACCTGTGCGATTTTTATTTTTTGCGCTATAAACAAAAAAAAGAATAAGAAAAGAACAATTTTGAAAACAAAACAATATTTTGCAAATTCTGCTATATAACATTCCCAAAAAAAAAAAGTGGTTTCATAATTATTATTCGGCTGTTGCCCCTGCAGGGCACTAATAAGGAAAGCTGCTGGACCTACATCTCTTTAGCTGTGATTTCCTATTGGAAGTATCTCATCAAAAATGACATTTTTGTTGCAGGGGATACCTGAAATCTGACTTGTATCTTAGGGCAGACTTCGGGGAAAATTATTGAGCCAATCACACAAGCAGGAAATGATGTTTCTGGAGGGTGTTTTGTACACATGCTGTGTACAGAACACCTCCAGGTAGCCATATTGCATTGCATTTTCAAAAAATTACAGAGATACTGATTGAAAAGGAAAGGTCATTTTTAATAACATTCAATTATAGAATATGCTATATTATTTTTACTTTATTTGCTATATTTTTCCCCCACAAAAGTGGAGTTACCCTTTAAGGAAATGGGGGCTGCTAAAGCTGAGGCTGCTTTAGCCAGCTGCACTCTCTGTTGTACAAAATCAAGCATTACACTATCACAAACACATACTGCAAGAATAGATTGTTGATGAACCTACGTCCTTATACAGGGAATAAGTATCTGCTCACGTTGCAAATCTCCATGACCCTAAGGTCAAATTGCCTAATGATCTCTGGGGACATAGTTCATTTTCCATTTTTGTAAATAGTTGCAGACTCTATTTCCAGCTAATGGTGGCCATAAATTGATCGAAATTTGGTCGGTTTAGTAGGGATCGGTTCAGCTTTATACCCAATTCTTTGGTTTCTGAGCAACAGGGGGTCTGTAATCCGCAGGCATCAAGCTTCTTTCCCTCTGATCCAGGCTGCTCTAACATGTGTTCCTTTCTCCAGGCTCTTGATCTGCTCTATTAAAATCCGAATCTGGAACACTTCACCATGTCTAATGACAGCAAAAGGAATGCATAGCAATACTGCTCAAGATTTCAAAGGTGGTCACCTGACTTGAGTTGGTACAGCCATGCTTAGTAGAGTCAGTTTAGATTGGATCTTTCTAACGCTATGAAGGACTCTCTAGTACACTACCTGACTTCTTTGAAAGAAGTTATATCTTTAGTCATTAGGGTGAATTACCATTTACATGAAAGAAGAGCAGAACAATGCCTCTCCCTTACTCCTGGTGCCTTCCACTCCACCACCTCCAGAATTAAAAAAATCAATGCAGGTGTACTAGGGACTTGTGCTTTTATTGAGAAAGCAATGTTTATTGAGTCTTTAATTGTCTGAACAAGCTAGTTAATGCCATAGGGGAGTGGGGCTCCCTAGCAAAAATCTTTCCCCTCCCAGAACAAATTTTCTCCTCCCCCAAATGTTCCCCCAGCACTATTCTTTATTACCTTCCCCAGCACAACCTCCCTAACACATATGCTCTCACCCCCCCCCCCCAAATGCCCTCAGCATTAATCCCCCCCCCAATTCCCCCTCCCAGACAAATCAATTTCCCCACAAATTCACCCTCATAGCACAATCCCCCCCCCCCCCCAGTACTAATCCTCTCCACCCAAACCCTCCATTGAAAAACCCTTCCCAGTAAGAACCATCATCCCCTCCAAAACCCTTTCCCAGCAATAATCCTTCCAAACCCCCCCCCCCTCCCACACCAATCTTAGTTATCCCCCCCCCCCCACACACACACACACACACACAAATTTACAGACCTCAGATACAGAGCAGCATTGGAGACATCCCATGGTTCCCTTGGCTGTGAATTCTGTGATAGGCAGCCAGGGGGAGAGATGCCTACTGCTTCAGTGTGAAGGATGGGGGAGCCAGGGACCCAGGGCACACAGCAGGAGATGCAGAGCATGTGCCCTGGGTGCCCGAGGCTAGCTATGCTCCTAGCCACAGACCTGATCCCCCATGTGGAATTTTGCTTATATTTGGGCCAAGGTACACAACAGTTTTGGTACTGCCATTGCTATACAGAAAAGGGCCGCTGATCGCTGTTAGACTCATCAAGCTTCAAAGTAAGTCAATATATCTGCCTTTCCACCAAGTACATTGCACTTAGTTTTTTTACATTAATCTTTCTACAATATCATGTATGGCTATGGGTTTTTTTTTTCCTACTATTGTTTTGTTGCTACCTTTTTGCCTGGTGCATGCTGTTGATCCTTCATTGATTCCCCTTACAGCTACTAGTGTAGAGTGAGTAGTTCCTGTTATTTCCAGTCCCATACTCCACTCTATGCATACTACAATTTCCATGATTCTCTGGGCTATATTAAGCCACCGAACATGCGCTGAAATAGAAATTACAAATGCCACCTCCTCCCTCCCTACACCTCCTCCTACAAAGAGCTCAAATGCAGTGGGAGTAGGAGAGAGAGAGAGACACACAGCGGAGGCTATAATAAAGACAATATCAAGCTACTTGCACTCGAAGGAGGTGGGTTGGAGGTGTGACATACATGTGTGTGCTGTTTTTTTCTGGGATGGTCACAAATCATGAACCTGGAGGTGGAGATCTAGGAATGGTGATAAGGAAATTGAGAGACCTTTTGGATTGTACATGCTGTCGCAGAATGAATCTGCACATAGAAGTGTAGGTTATCTTGGGTGCAAGCAGTAATTGATAGCTATGTTCACATGCACAAGGGGGGGGGGGGGCGCATGGAGAACAATCATAGTCACCCTAGAACAGGAAGTCTGAAAATACCAGAATAAAGTTTGCATTTCAAAAATGAAACAAATGAAAGGCAGCAGGTACATTCTTAGATTTAAACATATTGCATTTATTTTATTTTTAAGAATTGTGATTTTGGAGTCACTCTAAAGCGGAACATAACTGTTTTTGAGTACCACAAACTGAAAACTTTATTTAATTGCAACTCACCCATCCATCCATGCATTATTGTGTTGAGAAATCCCTTTGAAAAAGACCCCTAGCATTTCTAGCTGTGGCCATATTAGTAAGGGCAGGTAATTCATGTAGCATTTACTTCCTTGAATCAATCTGCCCTTAGCTCAGGCATGCAGGCAGCAGGAGGGTGTACTTAGCTGAGATAGTCCCTCCTCCAAACGAAAAAAAAATTATGCCAATGAAGACTCCTGCAATCTATGAATTCATTTTGGCCTAGGACACAAACCAGGCAGCAACTGAAGAAATGTAAAAAAAGGTTAAAACAAGTATATATATTTTACCTTTCTCTTTATTTACTAATGCTGGTAGCATAAGGATTAAGGATAGTTAATGTTGACTGAGAGAGTTTAGTTCCGCTTTAGATTTCCTTTCCAAAAGCTGGGTCACAGATTTATTATGTCTATACAGAATCACCCAGAGGATTAATCCAGTCTCCTTTAATCTCTAGCTACCTCCCAAATTGCAGATATTTAATATTTTTCATTTATCCTTTCATATAAGTTTCCTTATCCACATGTTCTGACATAAAAGCATTTGTTCATCGTCAAATGTTCAGGATGGAATCTCCTGCAATAGCTTCCCTTTATTTAGGTGACTTTCAATAGACATCAAGGGTTATTGTCATGTATTATCTTCAGTGCCATCCATGCTTTCATGGTGAGAGATCACATTTGTTCAGTCTGTTCTCAGCACCATGGATGTTTATCATGTGCCTTTCCCTGTTTTGACTCTTCTTCACCTACAGGCCATCCCCATGATCAGTTATTCGGACAGTCTTTTCCTAAGAGATCAGACAGCCTGGCTGTACAGGCTTGTTCCAGGTAAAGGGATCCAATGTTGGCAATGGATGCCCTGGTCACTCCGTGGGATCATTACATGCTGATTTTGGCATTTCTTTCCCCAAAGTTGTTTCCTCTTCTACCCCACAGAATCAAAGCAGAAAGCATCTTGGTCCTCAGAGCTCCAGACTGGTCAAGGAGAGTGAAGTACGCAGGCCTTGTTAATCTACTTGCCAAAAGTCCATGGACACTTCCAGATTGACCAGATTTGTTGTCACATGGTGCAACCTTGCACCCTATTTCACAATCGCTGGCTTAAACAGCATGGTTGTTGAAGTCCAGGAACTAAGAGACAGAGGTATTTGGAAGTCCATGGTACTGGCCATGCTTAAGCACACAGGACTACTTCCTTTAAGGTGTACCATAGAAACTGAGAGGCTTATTTTTGTTGATATGAGTCTAGGAAACTTCATCTGCATTGGTTATCCATGGGATGAACTCTTTTCCTCCCTAAACTAGGCGTAAACCAGCACCTAGACCTGAGTACCATAAAAGATCAGGTCTCAGCCTTAGCTTTGTTCTTTAGAAACTGTTTTCTGCAAATTCCCAGGTTCATACCTTTTATTCAGGAAGTTACTCAGTAAATACCCTTGTTCTGTCGGTCCCATTGCATCCTTGTCCCACAAGGTGGCCTTTGTTGTGGCAATCACTCCTGCCAAAAGTCTCTATGATCTGGCGAAAAAAATACTGTAAAAAATCTTGTTAGTTCTCCATGGGCACAAGGTTATTTGGAGAACGCAGCTTTTTTCCTTTTTTGTTTTCCTCAAAAGTGGATTTAGCCTTCAACCTGAATGAGGGCATTGTTCTGCCCTCACTATGGCCAGCACTATGTTACCCCCAAGAGGTTTTCTCTCCATTGTTTAGATGTAGTGCAGGCATTTTGAGTCAATCTAAATGCCACAACCTGCTTCAAGAAGTGTTTTTCCTTGTTAGTGCCTCTGAAGGGACCTCAAAAAAGTTCCCTATCCTCTAATTCCACCATTTTCCACACTTTCAATTGTACCTTCCATGGTAACTGTTTTTCTGACTTAGCATCGGGCAAGGCAATGTCTGCAGAAGGAATACACACAGATGAGAGGAATACAGATGAGAGGTTATCTCCCACAGCAAATTCACAAATCACCAAATTATCAATTGTTGGACGTTCTCCAGGCAAATGTCCTGATATCCCAAAGTCCAACTCTGGGCAAAAAAAAAAATCCCATGCAATGGGGCTGTGCCTACGCTGCACCGGTCAGCTACTTTTCCTTGTCTAGGGAAAAGGAGAATTTACATACCTAATCATCCAATCTTCTCAGCACAAGATCTGTCCGGCATCCTCATGTTCCAGCTGTCTTGAACTGTGGACTGTTCCTGACATCATCAAGCCCAGAACAGGCTCCATAGACAAGGTACATTCCAACGCTGGACCATGAGTGAGTGCCGTTTTCCAGCAGAATGAAGGATTGGGTGAGTTTAAGCGTTCTCCTCACCCCTAGACAAATTGAGCAGTTGACCCATGCAGTGCAGGCACAGCTCCACTGAATTCAAAAACAGTTTTTTTGTCTGGAGCTGGGCTTTAAATTTACTGTAGGCATCAAAGTTTCTATATAGACTTTTATCAAGGGAGAACCTTTCTAGCATGACTTGTCAGTCTCCATTTATCATTTCTCCCTGCACTTCAAGGACTTTTCGGATTTACCACAGGAGCCCACTTTTGGGCTTGTGAGCCCAATCTCTGGGCTCACATGTGCACTCCAACACTTTTATTAATACCTCTTCAATTTGAAACACAGACCTTTTTAACCCATTTCTAGGTTACTCAAGGGATTTCAAGTATTTTCACCATTTCATCATTTCTCGGCCCTTTCATCTTGCGAAGATAATCTGCTTCTGCAGAAAGCACGTCCCTGTGAGCATGACCCACTGTTTCACCTAACAGTCGCTAGGGGAAATTGCACATTCTGCTCAGTAGTCACCCCTACAGCATTTATATCAGCACTTTGCTTACATGACTTAAGTATACCTGCAGAGGTTTTTACATCAAACATCACATCATTTTAAGATATATTAATATTTATTTTCCCACTGCACAGGGCACTGAACAGCAGGATGTCTTTCTCCGAACACATAGTGGGCCATGCTTCTAGGGTCACTCCCACTTTATGGCAAAAAGTTTTAATGCCAGTGCATTCAAAAACTGATATATGACTCCGAACACTGTATTCCCTTAAAAAGTATTACTACACCTGCTAGAGGTTCCATCTTTTATATTTGGGAGCACTGGGGCGGTGACAAAACTTTTGACTCCCTTTTCTGTTAATCTGCCATTCCACCCATCAGGTCAGGGGGCTATATGCACCTGGTCACCCCTTGCAGAATGAAAGGAAATCTATGGTCACAACATACACTTTCATCTTATAATATCAGAATTTTAATATCAATACAAACAAGAGTTTTTTTTTTCGACAATCCAATATAAGCTTACTATGTTGTCAGTGCTCCCTGTCTGCTGGCCATCTTTCCAAAATTCCTTGGATTCTCTGCTTCATACTAAGAACTTCATATCCCATGGTGCCTTGCTACCTACAAGCAGTGTTTCCTGTACTGACTCCACCTCCTGAAAAAACTCCTCCTCTCAGCACCTCTGTAGTTCAGGCGGCAGGCTCAAGGAATTGTCTGATGTAGCGCTTACTCACAGGGCCTAGTGAATACGTGACATAGAATTCAAGGAAGTAAGTGTGTGGGGAAACCAAACTCTACCTGAGCAGGTTGAAAGATTATTATGTGTCTCTGAAGTAATAATTAGTACTAATTAGGAAAACCTGGTACCTACATCCCTGTATCTGAGCATGTTACTTTGCGCTGTATCCATGGTCAGGGAACATTTGGCAACAGCCTACCCAAACTCACTGCAACTAACACCCTTGCTTTAATGTTTTGTATGGCTTCCCATAAAGCCTCTCACTGCATACTGAGACAGCTTCACAGCCTTTTGGGACAGTTGTGGCACACTTTTTCAGGAGCTGTTGCTAAGGGCGAAGGCTTTTCCTCTACTAAGGCTCTCTGGCTTTCCCAGTCACAGAGCATCTACTGCATTAACCTTCTCATAGTTCTTGCGACCTTAGTCCATCACTCAGTAGTTACATAGTACATAGTTACCTAGTAGTTGAGGTTAAATAAAGAAAATAGTCCATCCAGTTCAACCTGTGTAGGTGTGTATGGCCGTAATCATCTCTCATACCCCTGAATGTTCTGATCCTTGAGATGTATGTCCAAGAGTCTTTTGAAAGTAGCCATACTTCCCGCAAAAACTACCTCTTGTGGTAAAGAATTCCACAATCTTGTATTTTTTTTTTTTTTCTATGCTGAGATCACCATTGAGGTATTTATAAATTGCTATCATGTCCCCTCTCAGGCGTCTCTTCTCCAGGGAGAATAAATCAAGCAATTGCAGACGCTCTTCATAATTAAGGTCCTCCAATCCCCTAATTAGTTTAGTTGCCCTTCTCTGGACTCTCTCCAGCTCCCAACACATCCCTCCTGAGGACTGGTGGCCAGAACTGGACAGAATACTCCAGATGTGGTCGGACCAGAGTTTTATAAAGTGATAGGATTATAGTTCTATCTCTGGAATACATCCCTTTCTTTATGTATGCTAATATTCTGCCGGCTTTGGCAGCTGCCGCTTGACATTGCATGCTATTGCTTAGTCTATCCTCTACCAAGACTCCCAGATCTTTCTCCATTTTTGATTCCCCCAAAGCCCCCCCCCCCAAAGTCCTAAAGTGTATTGTGCTTTTATGTTTTTAGTCCCCAAGTGCAAAACCTTACACTTCTCCACATTAAACCTCATTTGCCATGTCTTTTCCCACTCTGTTATTTTGTTCAGGTCATTCTGTAGGATATCTGTAGGATATCTGCTTCATGCTGTGCAGTTATTGCCCTGCCCAATTTTGTGTCATCTGCAAAAACTGATATAGAACTACTGATCCCGTCCTCAATGCTGTTTATGAATAAATTGAACAAGGTTGGTCCCAGGACTGAGCCTTGGGGGACCCCACTTACCACCCCAGACCAGTCTGAGTTTTAGCCAGTTCCGTATCCAAGAGCAAACCTTGCGGTCGATGCCTGCAGACCTTATTTTATAAATTAAGCGCTTGTGGGGAACTGTATCAAACGCCTTAGCAAAATCCAGGTACACCACATCCACTGGTCTCCCCCTATCTAGCTCACAGCTCACCTCCTTGTAGAATGTTAAGAGATTGGTTTGACAAGAACGCCCATTTGTAAACCCCTGTTGATTACTGCTGATGTTCTTGTCTTTAGTAAACTCTACTATATAGTCCTTTATCATCCCCTCCAGAAGTTTACATACTATCGATGTCAGACTGACAGTTCTATAATTTCCCGAGACATGTCTCTGCCCTTTTTTGAATATCGGTATCATGTTAGCTTTCCTCCAATCCCCTGGTACATTTCCTGTCATAATACTGTCAGCAAAGATCAGGAACAGTGGTCTAGATATAGTTTTACTAAGTTCTTTGAGTACTCTCGGATGGACGCCATCCGGGCCCTGTGATTTATTTGTGTTAATTTCATCCAGCCTTTCCCTGATTTCACCCTCTGTTAGCCATAGTGGCAAGTCCTGTGTATTACTACTAACCATACAGTCATGGTCAGTGTACAACTCCTTTATCTGTGTAAAGACTGAGGAGAAAAAAGCGTTTAGCACGGTTGCTTTTTCAGTGTCCTCTGTAACCATCCTCCCATCATCGTTAATTATGTGTGCAATATGCTCTGGCCTAGTTTTTTTGCTGTTGATATATTTAAAAAATTTCTTTGGGTTCTTTTTACTATCCTCTGCTATTTGTCTCTCAAAGTTGATTTTAGCCATTTTGATTTCGTATGTACTTTTCTTATTTGCCTTCTTGTATTGCTCGAAAGCCAATACTGTGCCCTCTGATTTATATTTCTTGAAGGCCATTTTTTTACCCCTAATACGTTTTTTAACATAACGGTTTAGCCAGCCAGGTTTGGCTTTGTCTCTTCTAAATTTATTTTCCATAGGAATGCACTGCGAGATGCATTTGTTCCTAAAGCATTCCCATTTTTCCTCCGTGGTCAGTGTTCCTAGGGTTTGGTCCCAGTTTACCCTTTCCATCATTGAGCACAATTTTGGAAAGTTTGCCCTTCTGAAGTTTAGGGTTCTTATGTTCCCCTCTTGCCTTGTTATATTGTTATTTACGCTAGAAGTGATCATCCTGTGATCGCTAGAGCCCAGGTTGTCCTGGACTCCTACCTCTGAGATTAGGTCTGGGTCATTAGTGATCAATAGAGCCAGCACTGCATTTCTCTAGTAGGAGAATCCACCAACTGAGACATGTTGTTGTCCTGTAAGGTTTCCATGAAGAGACGGCCCTTCTGTGAGTGTGTAGTCCCCTCTTCCCAGTCAATGTCGGGATAATTGAAGTCCCCTAATATGATGACTGATCCCAGTTTTGCCACTTTACCCAACAGTGATATAAATTCCAGCTCTACCTCCTCCTCCCTTTGGTTGGGTGGCCTATAGCAACCCCCCAGTAGGCTATCTTCAATTTTACTACCAGAAAGAACAGTAACAATTCTAACCAGTGTTCTTTCGGTCATGCTTCCCACACAGGAATCCTCTCAAAGGCACTTCGAAAATGTTTGCATTATCAGTTGGGGACATGCTCTGCATAAAGTCAGCTGGTCTAATCTCACCAGTGTTTCTATGGGCAACAGCACTTGCCTCCTGGTTCTGGGAAGCCATAATGTTTTCACAGTACTAAGGCTGAGTTCACACTGGTGTGCTGTGCCTGGCCACAGCACGGGTGCAGCGTAGTTTACATGCAGTTCCCATTCGAATTCTGATAAATTGTGCATTTTCTGCAATCGCATCAAAAAAGCACTTTTATGCATTTTCATTAAAATATACAGTCTAATAGAAGGTAATGGGATCACATTTAAAACAATGTATAAAAAAGCAGATAAATTGTGGTGCACCCAAACCACAGCACACAGGTGTGAACCTACTCTAAGAGATGGCTTGGCTCTCTCTGTAGCTGGGGGTCTGCTTAGACCCTCAGCCTGCTCAGCACTGAATGAACCAGACAATGGCCTAGTCAAAGTGGCTGTCTGTAGGGCCAGAGAGGCCTAGACTTGTAGGTCTGTCTATACAATTCTTTCACCAGCGACCTGTATCCTGAAAAGAGAGCATTGAATAAGTGAAGGATTTTTATTGGGAAACACTCACCTCTCTGCAATGAGTCTCAGACCTGATAGGGAACCCTTTTAATGCTAAAACTGACCCTATCTTCATCTTTAAACAATGAAAAATTATCTGTCTGCCACATCATGGTTATGTTAGTGTACAAGCAGTCACAATACATGTAGTGAGGCCTTGCCCATGTGTGTGAACATGCACCCATACACTGCACATTCTAGTGACTTCCTGAAATCAAAATATTGGCAAACTACCCTCTGCACCAAGCTTGTAACATATGTTGCTGAACAGATGAATACCAGTCCCTATTTCTAAGAATTAATCTCTTCTCTCTTTCCCACTATGTCGTTGTTTTACCACTGCTGCTAATCTCTATTGTTTGAGTGAAATAGTAAAATTTGTCTTTAAGTGATGACAGAAATCCCACATAACTGGTTAGTATAGAAAAGTTAGACAATATTCCAATTTTAGGCTCATTTCTAGCTAGAAACCTATTAGAAACTTGATCACAAATAAATTGACTCCCACACTTACAAAACTGCTGCAAAAATATACTGTATATTAAAATATGCTTTCATGCTGGTACTATTAAACACCACTACTCCAGAAAAAAATATTTTAAAACTAGTTTTCATGCCAATCTGCTTGGTACATTCACAGAGGTGAAGGTGTGAACTGTTGTTACCTTTGTTTGCTATCGTTGACTAACATATTGAAAAATTAGGCAGATGGAGGAAAAACTGCAGCAGCCGTAGTTATTAAACCTTGCATTTTAGCATGATCAAAATTATGAGGCTATGTACCTATTACTGATGTGGGGATTGTTGTACCTCAGTCTATTCACAAATGTCTAATATGTTAGGCATCTGCAAAATCATACCACCCAAAATATTAAAACATTTAACCACTTCCCGTCCGCCCTATTACAAAATGACGGCAGGAATGTGGTTGTTATTCCGACCCGACGTCATATGACGGCGGGCAGGAAAAGCAGCTGCCGCGCGATCCTGAGTGTGCGCACCGTGGCGATCGGGCATGTAATGTGTCCCTCGGACACAGCGCATACCCGATCAGGCTAAACAGCCAATAAAATTGGCTGTTTACCACGTGATCGGCTGTGTCCAATCACAGCCGGTCACAATCAAAACACAGGAGCCGTTAGTAGTGATCTGAGCTCTTCTCCTGTCACACACCAATCGTGTGAGGAGAAGAGAGCAGATCTTTCAACAGTGAGTGAAAATCTTGATTTTTACAGTACCCAGTGCACTACACAGCCCCCCCCCCCCCCAATAAAGAGAACCTGTCACCTAGTGTCACATCTGGATCTGTCAGAACATCTGGATCTGTCAGAACATCTGGATCTGTCAGAACATCTGGATCTGTCACCACATCTGGATCTGTTAGCACATCCAACAGCCCGCCAGTACCCACCAGTACCGCCAGTACCCACCAGTACCGCCAGTACCTATCAGTACCGCCAGTACCCATCAGTACCATCAGTACTATCAGTACCGCCAGTACCCATCAGTACTATCAGTACCGCCAGTACCCATCAGTACCGCCAGTATGACCAAAAGGTTTTTTACAGCAGAGGAGGCATGTGAAATTCTAGCCATGTCGGATGATGAGAGCGCCGGGGAGCTCGCATCATCTGATACTGGTTCGGAATACGAGCCAGTAGAGGATAGTGGATTGGACCTTGAATCCGAGGAGGAAACAGTCCCTCCTCCTAAAAGGATAAGGAGAATTAGGAGAATAAGCCCAGAAGACCTTCCAACAACCAGCAGCACCAACACCGCCGCAGCTAGACCCCAAGAAGAGGAGCCCAGTACCAGCACTGGAATAACAAGTGCAACCCAAAGAAGCCGGGCCAAAACCCACCTTCCCGGTGCCCTGGCAAACCCTGTATGGTTGCTCGCCAGCTCAGGATCAGCTATTATACCCCCTTTCACCGCACAGCCAGGTGTGCAGCCCAACACTTCCAATTTTTCCCTATTAGATTATTTTTATTTGTTTTTTCCCCAAGATTTGCTGCAGTATATGGTGGACAAAACAAACCTTTACGCAGATCAATTTATTGCCTCCAACCCCAATTCTTCCTACGCCGTCTTACAGTGGACGAATTTAAAGTATTTTTGGGCCTTTCACTCAGTATGGGGCTTTCTAAGAAGAATGAAGTCCGTGCTTACTGGTCCTGCCACCCCATCCACCACATGCCTCTTTTTTTCTGTCATGTCCAGATCACTGTATGACATGATCATGCGCTTCCTCCATTTCAATGACAATTCACAGTGCCCTCCCCGAGATCATCCCAACCATGACAAACTATATAAATTGCGTCCCCTAATAAATTATTTTTTACAAAAATTTGCGGAAGTGTATGTCCCAGACAAAAACATCTGTATGGATAAATCCCTTATTCATTATACTGGCCGGCTGCACTTCAAGCAATACATCCCAAATAAGAGAGCCAGGTTTGGGGTGAAAATGAACAAACTATGCGAGAGAGCCACTGGGTATGTCTATGCCTTTTGTGTGTATGAAGGCAAAGACTCCCAGCTCCAGCCCCCCGAATGCCCAACATACATTGGAACCAGTGGGAAAATTGTCTGGGACCTGACATACCCCCTGTTCAAAAAAGGATATCATCTTTATGTAGACAATTATTACACCAGCCTGCCCCTTTTTCGTCACCTGTACCTTGATAAAACCCTGGCCTGTGGTACCAGCAGAAAAAATAGGAAGGGATTCCCACAAGCTTTGGTCCAAAAAAATCTTTAACCGGGTGAAACCGCATTTATGAGGAAGTGTTGTCCACCATCCACAATGACACCTTGGTGGAGATTTCCAGAAGACGTGGCCCCATTACATAGCCTGAATGTGTCCACGAATATAATCTGTTCATGGGGGGGGGGGGTTGGATTTAAATGACCAGATGCTGCAACCCTACTTATCAACCCGAAAGTCCCGTTACTGGTATAAAAAAGTTGCATTTTATCTTTTTCATATGGCCATGTACAATTCCTTTGTCTGCCATCAAAAAACACCAGGTAACCAACACATCACCTACCTCAAGTACATTGAAGACATCATCACTGCCCTAATATACCAACAAGGAACGGCCCCAGCAAGCATTTGCTCTGATTGTGTGAGTAGACTTCACAAGCTACATTTTCCCTCTAACATTCCCCCCACAGAATCAGGAAGAAGGCGCCAAAAGAGATGTCGTGTGTGCAGCAGAAATGGAATTAGAAGAGACACTAGTTATCATTGTCCCGATTGTCCCTCCCAACCTGGCCTATGCATTGGAGATTGCTTCAAATTCTACCATAAAGCTATAAGATTTTAGATCCCCTTATTTTTAAGACTGCCATTTCCCATTTTGAAATAGATCATTTGCTTGCTACCATGTTTCTACGTTACCTGACCCTGGCCTGTTTACCGACGATACATTTGCCTGCCGTTTTAAAAAACACGTTTCTGACATCCACGTGCACCGACCTCAGCCTGTTTACCGATTATGCCTTTGCATGCCGTTTTAAACCAACTTTCTGACTTCCAAGTGTACCGACCCGGCCTGCTAATCAACCATGCTTTTTGCCTGCCACTTGGACTGATCTTTTGCCCTTCTACTTCAGTAGACAGGGGTCTCACACATATGTGAGGGGCTTCAGAATAGAGTTCGGAGTATAGAAAAAAAGTTTTTGGTTTTCTGTGTTCCCAGTACAGGGTCTGGAGTCCGGAGGCTTCAAAGAGATTTGGGTGGGAGAAGCCTCTACCCCTGTCCCCATTCTTTCCTGACAGAGGCCTAAGCTTGATGGTCCTTCCTGCTGCCTTGATCAATATTTTGGCTGTGCTGAACATATCGCTGCATATAATGACCCAGGACTTTATAGACCACATCTCTGAATGCTACCTGGACCAATGCTTGGCTGTGTTGACACTATCCCTGCTTGCTGCCTGTAATGACTATGGACAGTATTCCTGCCTGCTGCCTGTAATGACTATGGACAGTATTCCTGCCTGCTGCCTGTAATGACTATGGACAGTATTTCTGCCTGCTGCCTGTTCGATTGCTTTTGCTGTCACTGACCACATCCCTGCCTTCTACCTGGATGCTCTCCTCTGTGGACCACTACTAAAACCACAGGTAATCTTTTGTTTACCCTTTGCTCAGCAGAATATATTTTGGGGTGTAACTAGTATGTACATGCTATGTGTTAGAAATATGAAAGGCTTTCAAAAATGTAATAGGTTGTCAGGAAATTAGATGTAAAATGCATGCTCCTAGAATGTCTGAAGGTGTCTACTTGGATGTTGGGTCTCTGTTTATGGCCAGGCGGTGTAAAAGTCTCACACATGTGGTATCGCCATACTCAGGAGGAGTGGCAGAATGTATTTTGGGGTGTCATTTTTGCTATGTACATGCTATGTGTTAGAAATATCCTATAAATTGACAACTTTGTGTAAAAAAATAGGTTTTCATTTTTTTCCCACATTTTCCAAAAACTTGTGGAAAAAAAATGACATGTTCAAAAGACTCACAATGCCTCATAGAATATACGTTGGAGTGTTTTCTTTCCAAAATGGGGTCATTTTGTGGGCAATTCCATTGTCTTGGTGCTCCAGGGCCTTCAAAAGTGTGATAGGTAGTCAGATAATTATGTGTGTAATTTATGCTCCTAGAACGCCTGGCGGAGCTACTTGGATGTTGAGTCTCTTTATGTGGTCAGGCTGTGTAAAAGTCTCACACATGTGGTATCGCCATACTCAGGAGGAGTAGCAGAATGTATTTTGGGGTGTCAGTTTTGCTATGTACATGCTATGTGTTAGAAATATCCTATAAATTGACAACTTTGTGTAAAATAAAAAATTGGTTTTCATTTTTTTCCCCACATTTTCCAAATACTTTTGGAAAAAAATGACATGTTCAAAAGACTCACAATGCCTCATAGAATATACGTTGGAGTGTTTTCTTTCTAAAATGGAGTCATTTTGTGGGCAATTCCATTGTCTTGGTGCTCTAGAGCCTTCAAAAGTGTGATAGGTAGTCAGATAATTATGTGTGTAATTTGTGCTCCTAGAACGCCTGAAGGTGCTCCTTGGATGTTAGGCCTCTGTATGTGGCCAGGCTGTGTAAAAGTCTCAAACATGTGGTATCGCCATACTCAGGAGGAGTGGCAGAATGTATTTTGGGGTGTCATCTTTGATGTTTACATGCTATGTGTTAGAAATAGTTTATAAATTGACAACTTTGTGGGAAAAAAAAGAAAAAACATTTTCTTAAGAATTGTGGGAAAAAATTAAAACTTCAAAAAACTCACCATGCCTCTTACTAAATACCTTGGACTGTCTTCTTTCCAAAAAGGGGTAATTTGGGGAGTATTTGTACTGTTCTGACATTTTAGGGCCTCAAGAAAGGAGATAGGCCGTTAGTACATCAGGTGTGATCAATTTTCAGGAATTGGTCCATAGCTTGTAGACTCAATAACTTTCACACAGACTAAATAATATACACTAATTTGGGTTATTTTTACCAGAGATAAGTAGCAGTATACATTTTGGTCAAAATGTATGAAGAAAAATTAATTTTTTGCAAAATGTATTAATAGAAACTAAAAAAAAGTGTTTTTTTTCAAAATCTTTGCTCTTTTTTTGCTTATATCACAAAAAACAAAAACCCAGTTGTGATCAAATATGACCAAAAGAAAGCTCTATTTGTGTGAAAAAAATGATAAAAATTTTGTTTGGTTACAGTGTAGCATGACTGAGCAATTGTCATTCAAAGTGTGAGAGCGCTGAAAGCTGAAAATTGGTCTGGGCAGGAAGGGGGTCTAACTGCCCTATCTTGAAGTGGTTAATTTAAATTTGTTTAAAAAGCAAAACATTTGTAATTTCCCTTATTTTTACATAAATCATATATGATATCATAATATCTGCTGAATTTAATGCTTACTCAGATATCTATTAGAATAGAATCATCAGAAAATTATATTTCTTACCATTCGTAAAAAAGTAGCGCAGTTAAACATTATTTGGCAGAGTATTGAACCATCTCTAATGCATTAACTTTAACAGAAAACCCTATTTAAAGCCTCATAACAATTCTTTTTAAAACCTACTTGCAAGATTTAAAGATTAGTTATGATGCTAATTTTATTTCTGAACCTTTAAATAGAATATATCTAATATAAATTGCAGTTTATTGTGTTATTGTTAGTGTTATTTACTAAGGATGTTTATGGTTTTGTTATTTGGCAAACATTAGGTAGGACTCATTATGTTGGCTGCTGCTAGTGCAAAGTGTCTGTTTTACTTTAGGGAAAGTCACAAAAGCAGGAAGAAACTGGGAGCTAATAAGTACACTAATGTTGCGGGTTGATGCATGTGCCAATAGCCATGCACCCAGTAAACAAAGCCCCTTAACGTACCTGGTGAAAATTTACACTCATGTACCTTGATACTTGACAAATCAATACCTTGCAGTCCTCATTTGTAGTGTGCATTGAGTGCTAAATGATGCTTTTTTATGCCTTATATGTAGATAAGACTTGAATTCTGGAGAGTACATTGTTCATCACAACACATTTGGTAGTGAATTCATTGTATCTTTACTATAGAAAGGAGAATGATTGTGTCGATAGGTACAAAATATAGCTAATAATGGGGGAAAAACGGGGGGAAAGGGAGGGAAAGGGGAAGGGGGCAAGGGGATTTTGATCGTACCGTAGAAATTAGTATAAATATTTTAATTAAAACTTTCCTTTATTTTAACATATGCAGTACATTAAAATTGAATCATGATTACAAATACAAATACATTTATTGTACAAAGATCACTTCACATATAGGCCAATGTGTGATTATTATATTTTACACATATGTGAATATATGCCTATATGTGAAGTGATCTTTGTACAATAGATGTATTTGTATTTGTAATCAAGATTCAATGTTAATGTACTGCATATGTTAAAATAAAGGAACTTTTTAATCAAATATGTATCTTTACTAGAAATGATGTGCATGTCATGTGCCTCACAGGACCTAATAAATACAGTGAGAATACAATTTGTTATTTTGGGCTGGTTTCTGGATTTATCGCTAAAACATATTTTGTATGTAATACTTTCATAATTCCCAATGTGAACTCAACCAGTTCCATACCAGCGCATTGTAAAATTACGCTGGCAGGAATACTCTCTCGATCCAGGCGGGCGTCATATGATGTCCGCCCGTTTCCGCTGCTCTGCCGCCCCTTCCCCCCGGGGGCGGGCAGCGCGGTGATTGGGGATGCGGCGTGTCCGTTGGGACACAGCCCATCCCCGATCGGTGTAAAGAGCCATTTAAAAAATGGTTCTTTACCATGTGACCGGCTGTGTCTAATCACAGCCGGCCACATGCACTTTCCTCGTGCAGGCCGCTCCTGCGCATCCGCAGGGGCGCGCAGAGCGGTGATCGGGGATGGAGAGTGTCACTCTGACACAGTCCTTCCCTGATCAGGGTAAAGAGCCAATTAAATTGTCTCTTTACCACGTGACCGCCTGTGTCCAATCACAGCCGGTCACAGAATGTCAGCAGAGACCACGGTACCTAGCTGCTACCGTGTTCTCCTCCTCACACACTGATCCTGTTTGAGGAGGAGATTGCGGTAACAGCTAGTTACCGATTACAGTGAACAGTGAATCACACTGATTGCACCCCCCAATAGAGAGGACCTGTCACTATCCCATCAAAATATCTGTCACTAGCCCATCAAAGTACCTGTCACCAGCCCATCAGAGTACCCAAGTACCTGTCACCATCCCATCAGGTACTCTGATGACAGGTACATTTATGAAAAAAAAATACTTATTTGCAAAATGTTATAATATAAACTAAAACAAAATGTTGTTTTTTTTTGTCGTGGAATTGCGTCAAACATTGGTACTTAAAAATCTCCATAGGTGACAATTTAAAACTTTCTACAGGTTACCAGCTTAGAGTTACAGAGGTGGACTAGGACTTAAATTATTGCACTCACTCTACCGATTGTGGCGAATCGATACCTCACATGTGTGGTTTGAACACCGTTTACATATGTGGGCGGGACTTGCGTATGTGTTCACTTCTGCAGGCGAGCTAACGGGGACAGGGCGCTTTGATTTTTTATTTTTTTTCCTATTTATTTTATCTATTATTTTTTATTTTTACACAGTTTTTTTTAAAAAATTTATAATTTTTATTCCTATTACAAGGGATGTAAACATCCCTTGTAATAGAAATAAGCATGACAGGATCTCTTTATTGTGGGTTCTGGGGTCAAAAAGACCTCAGACCTCACATCTACACTAAAAAAGAAAAAGAGTCATTTTTTTCATGATGAAGAAAAATTGTCTCTTTAAATCTGTTGCTAGGAGATGACGTTTGACGTTGCTCCGGTGCTCCAAGACCATAGAATCGAGTGGGGGCCATCTTGCCCTCACTGAACTTCCTGCCTGTAAGGAGCGTGGACCGCATAGTTTTCCCCGCTGCCGGCGGTTCCGGTAATCGGGGAAAACAACCAGTAAGCGGCGAGAGGGGGGGCACCTCTCCCGCCGCACCGCTGGGACCACCCTTATTTGAAAGAGGACCACCGGCAGTTTAAAAAAATACTGCGGTTATGGCAGCTATCTGCGTCCATAACCCCAGGATTTAACGTCAAAGTGCCAACGTATAACTGCGACGGGCGGTCAGGAAGTGGTTAAAGACTGTTTTACTTTTTGAATGCAATCTCTGAAATGTTTGTCACACCTGTATGTTTAATACTGCCTCCATTGCATTCTTTGATATTGAAATCAATATTTATAGTGAAGTTTCAATTTACACAACACTATGTAGAAGTTCCACTGGTATTAAAATTATTTGGCATGCTTTAAGCTTTCTTTAATCTTTTCCCATCGATTTGCAGAATTCTGAGTGGGCAATAGCTATAATACTAAAACAAATGAACAACATCTTGGATAAAAATGCTACCAGTATCATGGGCTGCCCTATCTTGCCGCATGCTTCGGATATCCAAACAATGCTGCTTTTGTGAGTTCTGTCCCTATAAGGTGCTCTCTGCAATGCATATTTGAATGTTTTACCTAAAAATGTAGAACAATGTCTTATCTGTTAAAAAAAAAACAAATGTCGGGGCGTGGCCAGGAACGGCATGTGAGAAGACGTGTCTCATGGAGCTCCCTGAATATACCGACAGTGATCCTGTTTCCAGCTCCTAAATCACCACGCTTTTGGGTCTTTAGTGCCCCGCCTCACCCATACATACCTCCTGAACCGTTCAAACCCGTCATCTCCCCATGGGCTCCCATCGGAACAAGACTGAACTGAACATGCCGAGCGGTCAAAATGGTGCCGCGGAGGCCCTTCCTCAGCGGGAGCCGTGTGGAAGCACTGGAAGTAAAGACGTTGCTAGCAAACTGCCTAAGCCAACAAAGAAATCCCTTAAAGACCACACCAGGGACATGAGATTTTACACACGGAAAGTGCCCCCTCCTCTGGAGGAGACTGAGGGGGGGATGTGGGACGCTCTCAGTGTGTGCTGCAGGGTGACCGGGAGGCAGGGGGGATGGATCTCTCCTCTTCTGAGCTGCAGGACTGTTACTCTGTACAGGGCATGGATGCAGCTAGCCCGGCAGATCCCTCAGACCAACCAACCCTGGCTGAAATCCTTAGAGCGGTCCACAAATGCACTGCATTGGTCGACCTGCTGAAAGACCAGTTTGGAGGCCTTAGAGAGATGGTAACTTTGATTCGGCAGGACCTGCAGAAGGCCAGGGAATGCACAACAGAGAGCAGAGTCAGCGACCTGGAGGACCAGCTCCCCCCCTGCTGAGAGATGTTCAACACACTTCCAGACTGGCAAGAGCCACGGATCTTAGGGCTGAAGACATCGAAAACCGGCTGAGGTGCAACGACATGCGCATTGTAGGCAGTGGCGGCTGGTGCTCAAAATTTTTGGGGGGGCGCAAAAAGAAAAATGGAATATGTATTGCTTCACGGCAAAAAAAATTGCGTGACTTGGTCATGGTACAGGCATGGCACAGGTGATGGTATAGGCATGGCACAGGTGATGGTACAGGCGTGGCACAGGTGATATTATAAGCATGGTACAGGCATGGCACAGGTGATGGTACAGGCATGGCACAGGTGATGGTATAGGCATGGCACAGGTGATGGTATAGGCATGGCACAGGCATGGCACAGGTGATGGTATAGGCATGGCACAGGTGATGGTACAGGCATGGCACAGGTGATGGTACAGGCAATGGTATAGGCATGGCACAGGTGATGGTACAGGCAATGGTATAGGCATGGCACAGGTGATGGTATAGGCATGGCACAGGTGATGGTTTAGGCATGGCACAGGTGATGGTATAGGCATGGCACAGGTGATGGTACAGGCATGGCACAGGTGATGGTATAGGCATGGCACATGTGATGGTATAGGCATTCTACAGGCATGGCACAGGTGATGGTATAGGCATGGCACAGGTGATGGTACAGGCATGGCACAGGTGATGGTATAGGCATGGCACAGGTGATGGTGCAGGCATGGCACAGGTGATTGTATAGGCATGGCAAAGGTGATGGTATAGGCATGGTACAGGCATGGCACAGGTGAGGGCACAGGCATGGCACAGGTGATGGTACAAGCATGTCACAGGTCATGGTAAGGGCATGTCACAGGTCAGGTCACAGGTCGGCTTCAATCACTTACCTGCTCTCCTGGGCTGCCTGCGAGACGTCCACGGCGCTGGTCCTCTCCTCGAGTCCTCTTCTTCTGACGGCGGCGGGATTCCGGGAACCGTCCACGGCGCTGCTCCTCTCGTCCTCTTCTGTCTTCTTTGATGGCGGCGGGCTCTCTGGCTCTTCAGATCCATCCGGCGGGAAGGAGATTGGGCGGTGACGGTGCGTGACTGACGCATGCACCGGCACCGCCCCCATTGCGACGTCAGCGGGGTCAGCAATCGGATGTCCTGGATGATGATTGGTCCAGGCTGGAGACTGGACCAATCACAGCCAGGATATCACGAAAGTGGGGGTGTCCTAGCGCTATGACCTGCGCCCAGGCCAACCAATCGGCGCCTCTGCTGGGTCGTAAACCCCCCCCCCCCCCATAGCCACCACTGAGACCGGCGACCGAGAATTTTTTTTAACTTTTTTTTCTTTCCTTCTTTTTAGGGGGGGGGCGGCGCCCCGGCGCCCCCTATGCACAGGCCGCCACTGATTGTAGGCCTTCTGGGAAAGGTGGAGGGTAGAGACCCCGCGGCCTTTGCCGAGCAGTGGCTCCTGAATGTCTTTGGGAACACATCCTTTTGCAGGGGAGAGGGTCCACAGAGTCCCCCCCAGACCACTGCAACCGGGTCGCCCCCCTCGCACTATGCTTGCACGCCTATTAAACTGTGGGGATAAGGAAGGCATACTGCGAATGGCGAGGGAACGGCAAAACATACAGTTCAACGGTGCCCATGTCTTTATTCTATCCAGACTTCTCTGCCAAGGTCCAGAAGAGCAGGGCACGCTTCTCGTCGGTGAAACAACAATTGCAGAGGCTCGGAGCTACCTATGCCATGCTCTATCCGGCCAAGTTGTGGATTACGGCCAGGGGGCAGACCCATTTCTTTTTGACCGCTGAGGAGGCCTTAACCTGACTTGGTAACAACGAACACATCCTGCGGCCTGATGTGAGAGAGGAGAGAGCGGAAGAAGACTGACAGTCGCCTTTGCTGTGCGCGTTATCTCAGGGTATGATGCTTACCTTGGTGTTCGGAGGATTCCTGTCTTTGTGGTGCATAGTTTTGTAGGAACGTATCCTTTCTTTTCTTCACGGAGTTCGTGAAGGTGCTTTCAACAAATGCTCTGGCTTATATGTTCAAAGAGTTCTGGATGACACTTCTCTGTGTTTTGGAGAAGAAGCCGCAAGGGCCGGCATGAGCGACCTGTTGTCCTCCGCCCATCCTCTTTGTTGTATTTTGTTTTCACCTGTAGAGCTCATTTGAGCTCCCTGCTTGAACTCCTTTCTGTTTGTGCCTTATCCACTACTACTACCTGGAATATTAGTACATACCCCATTTACCTGTTCTTAGGGATTAGGTGGGTCCTTCCCGGGCCTCTTACCCTGGTCTATGACTCAGGACATACTCACCAGATCAAGTCATGATGACGGTTCCAATTGTTTCCTGGAATGTTAGGGGTATTCATGATCCCCTGAAGCACACCATGGTGTCCACTTATTTGCGTAAATATCTACCAGCCATAAGTGCACTTCAGGAGACACCTTACAAATGACTCCCTGTCTTCCCTGGACTTTGCTTGGGTAGGAAGGGCTTACCATGCCACTCACACTAACTACTCCAGGGGGGTTAGTGTGTTGATACATGGGTCACTGGACTTCCAGGAAATTGCTCATTCCATAGACCCTGAGGGTAGATACGTGTTTCTGACTTGTCGGTTGTATAATTTGAAATGTATTCTTGCATTTGTCTATATTCCTCCACCCTTCCATACAACGATATTGCGAGCTCTGCTCATGTACTAGGTGGGCTTCCCGGGCATTCCCCTGTTTGTTATGGGTGACTTTAATGGTTACCTTGGATAAACATCCCTCTGTGGCTGTAGCTCACCACACTAGCTCCACTCCCCTGTGTAAATTTATTACTGAGGTCGGCTGGACTGACCTTTGGTGCAATGCTTACCCCCAAGAAAGGCAGTTTTATTTTTTTTCTAAGTCCCACCTTTCTTTGTCCAGGATAGATCTAGGTCTTTGCTCGCAAGACGCAGCTCAACACATATTCAGCATCACCTATGCCCCTAGATGCGTTTCGGACCACTTCACGCTGGTGGTGGCTCTGAAGGCTAAAACACCTACTGGTTTGCCCCGTGCACCGTGGAAGCTTAACGCCTTCTGGCTGCAGTTACTCCCTACCCTGGCGGGGCTCGATGCACAGAACGCTACATTTTGGCAGGCAAATTGTGACTACCATCCCTTGAGTGCCACCTGGGAGTCCTTTAAAGCCTTCCTGAGGGGGCAACTTATATGTGAAGTTCAAGCCATCAAGCGTAACATGGCGGCCCAGTGGAAGAGGTTAGCCTGCCTGGTTCAGCAACTAGAAAATAGGTTTACTGCAGATCCTTCTGATGAAAACAAAAATTGTTGGTTGTCTGCTCAGGAGGCTCTATCCCATATTGCAACCTCAGCTGCTGAGAGGAAATGCTTTTTTAGCAGACTGGCCTTCTATGAAGAGGCGGAACAGACTGGTCACTTTTTGGCCAAATTGGCTCGTGCCCAACAGACCACCCCTTCCATTGGGGGCGCTGAGGCGGTCAGATGGCCGGTTAGTTAATTCCCCTGATACCATTATGGATACACTGGTTTCCTTTTACTCCCCTACCCCATCTGTTGAATGTGTTTAATGAACCCAGGGAGAGTCAGATCTTGCTGGATTCTATGACCAGGGCTACAATAGTACTCATCCCTAAGCCTGGAAAGAACCCCTTAGACCCAGGCTCCTACCGGCCGATTTCACTTCTACAAAGTGATATTAAAATCGTTGCCAAAGTCTTGGCACTGCGGCTGAATAAGTTTATCTCTACCATCATTCACACGGACCAGTCCGGCTTTATGCCCCAAAAGTCCATCGCCATTAATTTACGCAGGCTGTTCCTAAATCTTCAGTCTCACCCTGACAACGGGGGAGCCAGGGCCTTACTATCTCTAGAGGCCCATAAGGCGTTTGATAGTATCGAATGGTCTTTCCTCTGGAGTACTATGAAGAGGTTTGGGGAGGGCTTTATTTCCTGGGTCCAACTGCTGTACACTAACCCCTCAGCAGGCATCAGGGAGGCAGGTAGAATATCTAGGAGCTTCCTGCTGTATAGAGGGACCAGACAGGGGTGCCCCCTCTCTCCTCTTTTGTTTGCCCTGGCCATAGAGCCTACGGCAGCTCTAATCCGGGCGAACCCACGGATTGTAGGTTTTTATTATGGCCATCTACATGAAAAAATAATTCTTTATGCGGATGACACTTTACTAATGTTGGGTGATGTCGGCCCCTCTCTTGAGGAGGCGGTGAGGGTTATAACATTGTTTGGTAACTATTCAGGACTGGTGATTAACTGGAGTAAGTCGTCACTTATGCCAATAGATCTGCCTGCGGATGGCTCTCTTCCATTACTCACTAATATCCCTATATCTACCTCTTTCAAATATCTGGGCATTCAGGTGACTCCCTGACAATTTGATTAAACTTAATATGAAACCACTGTTGGTCAGATTTCGGGATAAGGTTAAACTTTGGTCTAAGCTTAGTATATCCCTTACAGGCCAAGCAAATCTCATAAAAATGATACTCATGCCCCAACTCTTATATATCCTTCATAATTCCCCAGTCGTGATGCCCCTTAAAGTATTGTGCATTATCAACACTATCTTTAGAACCCTTCTCTGGTGCACCAGTCACCCCAGTGTGAAACTGGAACAATTCCAAAAGCCCAAAGATGCGGGAGGCCTGGCCCTGCCTAACCCGTGGCTGTATTACTTGGCCACCCAGCTCCAACAGATAGCCGTGCGAACCCCACAACTCAGCTACTACTATTAACAACTGGAGGGGGAGTTGTCTTCCGGGGCCTGGAGGCTCTGGCCTTCGCCAAATCTAACAAACTCTACCCCACCTATGCCTTTATACAAAAGGTATGGAATAAGACCAAACAGTTGCAAAATGTTACAGGTCTCAATGACTTTAGCCCGATTTGGGGTAACGCCCATTTCTCTGAGTTGAGCTAGGTGGGAGAGGTTGGATGTGATATACATGAAGTAGATTTTTCCTAATGGTACCCTACGTTCCTTTTCTGAACTTAGCACTGTGTTTCGCTTGCCAGACTTGATGAGATTCTATTATTACCAGCTACGACACACGGTGAGGGCACAGCAAGGGTCGGATTTATGGAACCTTACACCTACTCCTATTTTTAACTATGTAAGTGAAGTTGATTCATATAAAGGTTTCATTTCTCACTGCTATCGCATGCTATGTACTGTGTTCCATGGGGGTCATCCGGACACCGCCGCTGCCAAATGGGAAAGGGATGTGGGTACCTTGGAAGATGAACAGTGGGAGGAGGCCCTGCTTACTGTTCAGCGATGCTCACTTAATGTAGCTCAGCATCTGTCCCAATTGTATCTACTTCTAAGGGTACACTATACCCCAGCCAAACTGTTTACAATGGGCCTTAGGGACAGTCCCATGTGCTCCAGATGTTGCCGTGATCATGGGGTCCTCATACACATGGTATGGAGGTGCCCAAAATTACACATATATTGGAAGGGAGTTTTGGGGACCATTAACATGGTCTTTCAGGTGTCCCATAGTGAGGACATCAAACAGTGTATACTAGGGATTTTGAGTGACCTCTTGGTGGATGACATCACTGATCAGGCCATAGGAAGAGCACTGTTTCAGGCTCGTAAACTGATCCTGAGACATTGGATTTCCTCTGCCCCCATGGTGGGAGAATGGATATCACGGGTGGGAGACACTTTGAGGCTTGAAAAATACATCTGGCAGCACCAAGGTTATTCCGGTAAATTTGAGAAACTGTGGCACTTATGGTTAGACACTACGGGTCTGTCACCGACGCAATTAGTTATGAACTGTCTCATGCTTAACTAGGAGGGCTAGAATTGTACTCCACAGATCTGCAGGTGGGAGGCTTCCCTTTTGTCCTATGGATTCATCCGGAATAGGCCTTTGTGGCCCTGTCCCATTATACTTTCTGTAGAGGCTGTATGGATTATACATGCATTGTTGTGTTATTTGTTATTATATGTATACCTGAACTGTAATATGCTGATATGTTTGTACTGTGGTGCATGTACCTTTTGCTGTTGATGTTCTGTAGTGGATTTTAAAAACGATTAAAGAAGTTTTGTTTCTGATAAAAAAAAAAAACAAAAAAACAAATGTATAATGATGAAAAAAAAGGAATGTTACCAGTTTTCTAAGCAATACATTTCCAAACTAAAGAGCATGTAAAAAAAAAACAATTGTTAACACCAGTGTACTGAACTTCATGTACCAGCTAGCACTTGAATTTGCACATGTGTAAAGCATGTTTGCATGTGTGGTACTATACTCTCACTCAGTTATGCTTTTTAAAAATACTCTTTCCTTCATTGGTAGTTGTGTGCACTTGGATGCATCTTTATTCCTACAAGGTATTCATATTTTAAAACATTAACAGCCAAGAATATTAAAAGATAGTGTGGCATGAGCCATTTGTTAGTAGATTCCACATAAGTAGACTGCAGCCAGTGAACATGCTTCCTCAAGACATCCCAAGCACATAGTAAATTATGTGAGGATCTAATCTGCCTGCAAACAATTGATGCATGGCTGCATGTTTATATCCTTTAGTTTAGTAAATGAGGCACACTGTTATATGGCTTGTAGGTACAAAGATAAAATCCTATGAAAACCTATATACAATAAATACATCTTATAACCAACTTTTATATATTAAAAGCAAAAAATAATAATCTCAGAACATGAGTAAACTAGGGCAATTTTTGCAAGCGTTGACGCTCTTTATAGGATGACTGATTGGCTATCAAATTTAACTCTAAGATCAAGTATGAAGTAATATAATGCAAAACCATTATGTGATATTTAGAAAGTTAATGCAACTCTGTAATGCGGAAGGCCTTTCTATCTGTTTTAGAGTTTGGAGTGTACATGTGCATAGCTTCCACAGTTTTTGCAAATAATTTACATGTCTGGACCAAATGGTAATATCATATATATGATTACATTTGCCTGATGCAAGACCATGGTTCCTATAGACGTGATTAAGGCTGCATCCTGTTACATATCATATACCTGTGTATGGGCTCCTTTTGAAGAGAGGTGATTAGTTATGTTTGTTTATGTGAAACAAGTGTATTTGGATTCCTGTGAAAGAGGTCAATTGTAGGATCCAAATAATTTTTATACTGTTGGTCTACATATTCCCTGTGCATTAAATAAGTGCTGGTGCTCATGCTCCCAGACATTAATTAATTCCTCTGTTAATTAAAGTGATTGTAAAGCGTCAGGATTTTTTTCTAACATAATAAACATATTATACTTACCGTACCTACTCCGTGCAATGTTATTGCACTGAACAGTCACTTTCCTTCTCTTCCCTGCTCCTCCTCCCTTTCAAGAGCCCCAATAGCAAGCTGTTTGCTAAGGGGCAACTTGTGTGGGCTCAATCCCGATCCAGGCTCTGTACATCTATAGGCACACACAGCACAGCTTGCCCCCCCCCCCCAGATAACTCCTTACAGGACTTGATTGACAGCAGCAGGAGCCAATGGCCTCCACTGCTGCCTCTGTGTCTTGTGAAAAGAGAGCAGCGCTGAATTGAGATAGGACTCAGGTAAATATTTAGGAGGGGAACTGAGAGGGGCTGATAATGGAAGGTTTTTACCTTAACTTCTTCTCACCCGCACTATAGCCAAAAGACGGCTAGCTTCCAGTTGAAAATCATCCCATGGATATGGGTGGATATCCTCCTAGAACCCACCTCCTGTGTGGCCCTTGGGACACAGCTGATTACAGATCATGATAAAGGGCCAACCACAGCAGCGATTTACCATTTGATCAGCTGTGTCCAATCACAGCTGATCACATGTAAACAGACTTGTAAGTTACTGGCAGTCCTTTCCTCCCACACTGTGTCTGGGAGGAAAATCTCCATAAATTGCAGTTAGATGTTCTAGTACTCTAACCTCAGCTATGGCAGAAAAAAGCTAAATCTGCAAAGAAATCTTTGTGGATCTCCAATAATATGAAATCAATCTCCTGGCCGCTGTTAATTAATGTGCACCAAGTTTTTTTGAGCTTTTAGATGTGCCCATAAATGGCAAACCCTTTTAAATGTGCCCAAAAAAGTGTAATTAGTCAAGAAGTAAAGAGACATCAGATACCTGTTCCAGGACCTGTTGAACTGATATCCAAAATATCCATATAGATGATTTTTAACAGTACAATAATCCATATAAGAAAGAGAAGGGATAATTTAAACAGTGCATGTGTTTAGAGTCACTTTTAGTTTCTACTCATCAGACACATCCATACAAACAACTTCAAGTTTGAGCTTCTGCAAACAATTGTTTGCTCAGTCCAACCAGGCGATTGAATGTTATCCATCAACTTGAATGCTTGAATGCTAGCTGTCTTTCCAATAGACCCAGCCTTTCAAAACTTTAACTGAGAATCAAGATAATGCCCCTGAACCAACAGCCAAAGTTACACTGAATGACTTAGAATTGTCAACAAGTAAATCCAAGAACTTAATCCAATTAAGAATCTGTGAGAAAATCAAAAAAATTATTTTTAACAACAGTCTCCACCAAGCCTAGAACAAGTTTGCCAAGAATGAGCAAAAATTGTGGAATAACTGTCAAGGTCTTACCTTGCCTTCCTGTTAGCAGCCATTTTGGACCTGTGCAGACTGCTGTCTCTTATAAACTCTGTTTGCATCATCACTTGCCTGCTGCCTGGGCGTCACTCAGTGATGATGTTACACACCTGACTATGTATATCACCTGTTGGCCTCTAGTCCTTGCCCTTGTGTTTGTGCTCCAAGGTGCATCACTTCTAGCAGTCTTCTGTTCTCTGTGTTCCTCCATGCATGACCTGGCTTGGCTGACGAGTTTCCTGGCTCTCGACCCCACATCGGCAGAAAACCCCGCATCGGCATACGACCCCACATCGGCAGACTATCTGCCTCTAGATTCGACCCCCGCTTGGATGACTACCCGCTTCTAGACTCGACCCCGGCTTGGATGACTACCCGCTTCTGGACTTGACCCTGGCTGTTCCTGATTTTGCTCCTCACGCTTGCTGTGTTTATTGTTGTTGCTCTAATAAACTGCTTTATTTTACTTCGTGTGGTCTGGTTTCCTGACACCCTGACAGTAACCTAGTAGATGACAGATTCAGCAATGACATGAAAATATGCATAAAATCTGCTCCAGGAGCAAAGTAGCACCAACTGGCGGAAGGGACAGTGCCAAAGATCTTTCCTAAAGGAGCCTAGTGAATGGAGCCTCCCATACCTCCTCCCAGTATTCCTCATCCAGAGCAACTGCCACCAACTTGGCCTTACAAGCACTGAGCAGGTTGGTGGTCTCAGTAAAGAGATATCTATACAAAACTGACAGAGGTTTAACCATATCTTCATTCCTCAGCAGAGTCTCTAAACCAGAGGGATAGATTGACACCAGAGTGCACCCATACTGCGACCCATGATAGGCATGACATAACTGTATGAATCTAAAAAATTATGCAATTTGCAAATTGAACAAGGATTTTAACTCATCAAGTGTTCTAAGCACTACGTTATGCGTAATATCAGTTTCTTAACTCAAACTTCAAACACAGAAAAGTACGGCAGGTTGGGGTTCTTCCAGAGCAGAGTATGGGGCATGAAGAAAATGGACCTCCAAATGCAGGTCCGTGGGCTATCTTCCAGGCTCGTAGCACCGAGCGCATAATAGATGGTTATACTATGGGGAGATTTAGTTCCTCTATAGACCAAGTGAGTTAGCGCCTCATAAGCACCCACTTTTAGCTGCCTCAAGGGCAACTGCTGCATCATCAAAGGGACTACTCAGCCACCTATGTGCAAATACCAGCTGTCTGGCTAGGAAGTACTTATACAAATTAGGCATGGCCAGGTCCTTTTCTTCCCAAGGCTGCTGCAGTATTGTTAACTGAACTCTGGGAGTACCCCCTGCCCCAAAAAAAAAATCAGAGACAGACTGTGTAAGGAGTTAAATGGCTTTAGGGATCCACACTGGGGAATTTTTAATTAGATAAATTAATAAAGGAAGGAACTTCATCTTAATTAAATTGATTTTCCTTATCAAGGACAGAGGGAGATTTCTCCAGGCATTAATTTGTTGTTTAAAGTGGGAGATGAGGGGGGAAATGTTTACCCTAATAAAATCAGCGACATTATTGGTAATGTTCAGCCCCAGGTATTTCACCTGACTAACCCATTGTAAAGGAAGAGTCATAGAGGCTCAAAGCTTTAGACTTGTGCCAAATAACCCTTAGACCAGAAAAGCACGCCACCCAATTTAAAATGTTCAATGCAGCGGTTAAGGATGCACCTATATCCCCTAAAAATAGTACCAGATCATCAGTATATAATGCAGTTTTCCCTTCTAGGCTTCCCACCTCTATGCCTCGTACCACAGAGGAGGCTATAGACGCCATCATTAAAGCAAATCCCTGGTGACAAGGGGCAACCTTGCCTAGTACCATGGCCAACTGCAAAATATTCTGACAGCCTGCCACCCATTTTGATAGTCGCTACCAGTTTGTCATACAGTAATAGTATCCACTGTAGAAAAATGTCACCAAACACCATTTTAGTCAGTACTGTCCGCATATAGGTCCAGTCCACTGAACTGAACACTTTTTCTAGGAGCTCAGTATGAGTATACACCCCCCTGCAAATTGTCAGTGGCCTTGACCGGCATAAACCCCGTCTGATCAGGGGACACTAGAAGGTACAAAGATTTGTGAGTCTAGTGGCAAATATCGTGGTCAGTATTTTCAGGTACACATTGAGGAGGGAAATGGGACTGTATAATGCACATTTGTAATGGGTCTTTATCCAAGTTGGGCAATAGAACCACGTGAGCTTCATTAAATGTAGGTGGTAAATTATTTGTACACAAGGACTCCTAATATAAATGTAACAGATGGGGTGAAGTAAATTCTTCAGCATAGTGCTTGTACGATTCCACAGGCAGCTCTTTGGGCTCTGGGGACTTACAATTAGGAAAAAATCGAATTGCAGATATAATCTTCTTTGCGGTAAATTGCGCATCAAGCGCATTCCTAGTCTCATCAACAAGAACGGGAATAACTATGTCATTTAGAAACTCTGATAGGTCTGTGACATCAACTGCGGGTAAGGGGGAATATAGAAATCTATACAACTCTACAAATACCTTAAGGACTCCCTCCCTGAAGGCTCCCGTCAGGGGCATACACAAGGGATGACCGTAGGTGCATGAATCACTGCAGTTAGTAGAGCAAGCAAGTACCCATTTTTGTCCTCTTGTTCAAATAGGCGTTGAACATGCTTCTGAGTAATACATTGTGTTTAGTTAGGGAAGTGTACTGCTACATCCTTCTGAGCCTGAAAAGCAGTCAACGAGGCCGGGGAGGGATGAGCAGCATGCTCTAGTGCACAAGCAGTTTCCTTCTCCTGCAGCATCTGCACCATGGTATTCTGGTGAGTTCAAGCTGCCTTAATGGCTGAAATATATTCTCCCCTCACAACAGCCTTAGACAATTTGTGGGGTGGAGGAGTCAATATTGGCAGGCCAGTACACAGCTAACTGTGCTGTCACTACCTGTTCGACCTCAGGCTTCGCCACACAGCCAGACTGAAGGTGCCATGCATGAGAAGTTTTGTGATCAGACAATTACAGTGTAATTTGAAGAGGTACATGGTCAGAAATGGCTTCAATGACCCAGCGTAGCAAGGCCAAATTTGCAAAGGTCATATATAATCTAGATGATGAATCAAAAACAGTGAAGAGGAACGAGTATTGTCTCATTGCAGGATGTTTCCACTGCTAAAGCTTGGTAAGCAAGGCCAAATTCACCCAATTTGGGAGTTCCAAATTCGGAGCCCTAGTGGGATTAGATATACAGTAGCTAGAGAAAAATCATGTTATTAAAGTCCCCTGCAATAAGCACCTTTAGAGACATAAGGGGAGCCAACTTATCCAAAGATGTTTTTTTGGAAAGTAGGAGGCACATATACATTAATATCCACACATCTCCAACATCTATGCAAGAAAATAGTAACCCCTCTTGCGTAGAAGGAGAAAGTAGCATGGAGCGCCCTCTAAATCCAGTTTCTTTTCATAGATAATATTTTGTTGCCCAGTAAATGAGTTTCTTGCAGTAGAACCACATGCGAGTTAAGGGACTTCAGGTATTGCAGGACAAGTGCTCTTTTAAACTTAGAGTTTAAGCCTCTGACATTCCAAGTTGAGATGTCATGGTTCAAATGAGTAAATGGAGGACCTGAGTGCCGTAGGGAGGTTTAAAAGCGGATCCCAGAGCAATACTGTATCAACCACGGGTGTCAGGATCATTTCATTACGTTTCTATAACTATTTTCAGCATCATCCAAGCGCGCCTTAAGGAGTTGCACAGTGCAGTTAAGCTAAGGCAGGGTGGTAGTGTGAGAGGAGGTGTTGTCCTCTACATCCAAGATGTGGGACTCAGCATTGCCTAGTTGGTCCCTGATTTTATCCAGGTCTTGTCTGATGAGGCCACACTCTATTGCATGTGAGTCTATCCGGGATGCAAGAGTAGTTTTACTTACCTCTACAGATTCCTCCGGCGGTGGCACTGCAGGAGGTTTTCCCAGTTCAGAGGCCATGTCAGGCGCACTTTCCTTATCGGTCTGCACCACTTGCTGATGGTAGGGGAGGAACATGTGTATGCAGGATGGCTGCGTGTAGCTGGCTGCGAGCTCCGGGAACCAACCAGGAGGTTGCCTCCGCACTGATGTGTGCCTAGATGGCATAGTCAGCAATGGAATTAATCCCCAAAGTGGGGGAAACAGTTTGCTGAGTAGGATGGGCTCCAAAAAGCCAGGATAAATCAACAGGACAGAGGAGAAGTGGTTTAACCTTAAACTGTGTTGTGGGTTTTTCACTGTCAGTGCGGCAAGAATTGAAAAAATAAAAATGGGTGAGCTGTTGGTGAATATAATAAAAGCTGCTACCAAAGAATCCAAATATGCGATTGGAATAAACAATGATGAAAAAGTGGTCTGGTGCGCTAATAAATGTGACAAAATAAATTTATTTTGTCACATTTATTAGCGCACCAGGACGAACATGGGACGGGGCGGTTCGCGAACGCGATCTGCAAACTTTCTCAAATGTTCGCAGGCAAATATTAAAGACCTCCAGGTCATATTTGCAGCTACAAAATACTTACTAGCTGTGCACACATAGTCCCACAACATGGACACTGACATACCAGAAGTATTGCTATTGGAAAAGTTGCCATAAAAATAGTTTTTTGTTTTTTTCAGCCAAAAAATGTTTTTTTTTTTTTCTAAATCAGCCAGAACTGACATCAGCCAGTAAATACATGTCAAATACATATAGGGTCCATTCACACGTCTGTAAAATGGGTCCGCATCCGTTCCACAATTTAGCGGAACGTTTACAGACCCATTGAGTTTCAATAAAAGTCTGAAAAATTAGGCATTCACAGGATACAGAAGTAAGTGTCCGCCAGTACAGGCCCCAAAAATTAGCCAACAGGCGTTCACCTGACAGCAAAGAACTTTGTATTCTGTGGCTGGAGGTACATTAGGCATACACAGGATACAGAAGCAAGTGTCGGCCAGTACAGGTCCCAAAAATTAGCCCACAGGCGTTCACCTGACAGCAAAGAACTTGGTTTTCTGTGGCTGGAGGTGCATTAGGCCAGTGTTTCTCAACTTCGGTCCTCAGGGCACACTAACAGGCCAGATTTCAAGTATTACCTTGGATAGATGCAGACTAGAATACTGCAATCACTGAGCACCAAATGATATCACCTGTGATGTATTTCAGTTTTCTTGCAAACCTGGCCTGTTAGTGTGTCCTGAGGACCGGAGTTGAGAAACTCTGCATTAGGCATTCACAGGATACAGAAGTAAGTGTCGGCCATTACAGGCCCCAAAAATTTGCCCACAGGCGTTCATCTGACAGCAAAGAACTTTGTATTCTGTGGCTGGAGGTACATTAGGCATTCACAGGATACGGAAATAAGTGTCGGCCAGTACAGGCCCCAAAAATTAGCCCACAGGCGTTCAACTGACAGCAAAGAACTTTGTATTCTGTTGCTGGAGGTTGCTGTGTGGAGCAGGGACAGACTGTATAGTGACACAAGTCGCTAGCTAATAGGTCCACAAAAGTATTTTGTCAGTGTAGGGAGAGGTTGCTGTGTGGAGCTGGGACAGACTGTAGCAATTAGGCATTCAACGGACATAAAAGGTCTTTTATGCCGCTGTATTTACCTAAGCCAGGGACCATGAATTGTTATTGGTGGTGGTGGATATTTGTGGCCTGTCATGAGGAATTTGAATCAAACATTGTCTACTGGTCACATGTGTTGAATTCCTCCGAGATCCATGCCTCATTCATTTTTAGAAATGTGAGGTAGTCAACACTGTCGTGAGCTAGGCGAGTGAGCTTATTGGTCACGATCCCCCCTGCTGCGCTGAACGTCCTTTCGGACAGGACACTGGACGAGGGGCAAGCCAACAGTTCCATTGCAAATTGTGCAAGCTCTGGCCAGAGGTCAAGCCTGCCCACCCAGTAGTCCAGGGGTTCATAACTTCTCAGAGCATCCACATCGGCCATTAACCCGATGTAGTCGGACACCTGTCAGTCTATGCGTTCCCTGATGCTGGAGCCTTTGCAGTCAACGCATAAGTCACGGTAAGCCCAACACTCACCTAGGGACGATCCGCTGGACGGATGGAAAATAGGGTTTCCATCCGTCCAGATTTGACGGATCGGATGTCAGCGGACATGTCTCCGCTGACATCCGATGCCCCATAGACATGCATGGGGGGACCGTTCAGATCCGTCAAAAAAAACAGACTGGCGGATCTGAATGGTCTGCCTGTGTGAAAGGGGCCTAAGAAGGCACCTGGACTCCCATCACCGAGCCCAGTGGGAGCAACGCCGTCAGAACCCACAAAGCCACACTCCAGGCTCTCACCGTCCAGCCTCTTCTCCTTCTCCTCTCTCCTCACAATTGTCCTCCGCTCCAACTTCCATCATGCCGTCCTCACGTTTTTCTAGAAAAGGCAGGCTTCTGTGGCCCAAATATTCGATCGTAAAAAAATTATGACGCCCGATAACCCTCTTGCCCAACAGTTGACCTCTGGCTTGTCGGAACTGATAGCCCACCAACTACTGCCATATAAACTGGTGTACTCGGAGGCCTTTCAAAAATTTGTGGCCATTAGAACACCACTATGGAAGGTCCCAGGAAGGAAATATTTCTCACAGAAGAGCATCCCAGAGCTATATGGCCATGTTCAGCGGAAAGTGAATGTGTCGGTGCTAAGATACAGCTGACCACAGACACGTGGTCTACCAAACACGGGCAAGGAAGGTATATAACTTTTACTGCCCACTGGGTGAACCTTCTGAGGGCCGTCAAGCATGTAACCCGTGGCACCCGTGTAGATTTGGTTTTACCGCCATGGATTGCATGCAGGCCTGCCTTTTCCTCTCCTCCTCCTACTCCATCCTCCCTCTCCTCCTCGGCTGACTCCTCCTTTTTTGTTGCTACCGTCTCTTCCACCCAAGATCCCCAGAACCTATTTTGCATGCCAGGTGAGACGTTGCTATGCTGTGCTGCGTCTGTTGTGCCTGGAAGCCAAGAGCCACACTGGTCCTGCACTCCTTTCAGCTTTGCGTTCACAGGAAGATCAGTGGCTAACACCACTCAATTTGACAGTTGGTAAAGTGGTGTGCGACAACAGTGCCAATCTGCTGAGCGTGCTAAAACAGGGCAAAATTACACGCGTGCCATGCATGGCACATTTCCTGAACTTGGTCGTGCAGCGATTCGTTGTCAAATACCCTGTGGTCCAGGATGTCTTGCGGCAGGCCAGGAAAATCTCAGCCCATTTCCAAAGATCTTACACAGCCATGGCTCGCCTTGCTGACATTCAGCGGCGACACAACTTGCTCGTCAGACATCTTATTTGTGACTGCCCGATGCGATGGAACTCAACCTTTTATGTGCTTGATAGGCTGCTCCAGCAGAAACGTACAGTTAACGACTACCTGTACGAACTCTGCGGCAGGACAGGTTCTGGGGAGCTTGGGGTTTTTCACCACGCCAGTGGCTGCTCATGCGCAACGCATGCAGACTTCTGCGGCCATTTGATGAGATCACCAAACTGGTCAGTCGCAGCCAGGGCACCATCAGTGACATCGTACCTTACGCCTTCTTTCTGGAGCATGCATTGTGTCGTGTCATTGATCAAGCTGTCAAGGAGCAGGAGCAGGAAGATGAGGAAGTCACAATGCTGGATGAATATAGAAAGCATATTATAGTGGATTTGTATTTTGCAGCATTGTGACTGGTGAGCGGTTCTGCAGTGATACTACAACTACAAAGAGTGACAAACGCAATTAGAAAAAATTATTATAGCGTGTGATAGACCAGTGGCCCCCCCCAAAACGACAGATTGAAGCGGGGGTGTTATATAACAATATACTTTCATAATAGTGTATTTGGGTACTGCAGAAATTTTGCCTCTGCATCATCAACGTCACCTTCCCCACCACTAACATTAGAGATCTCGGAGTAGGCAGCAACAGCAGGGACCAACCTCCTTCGGCAGATCTGGGTACTGTAGTCAGAGTGCTGAGTGGCAGCTGTTGCCACCTCCTCTTCCTGGTCCGATGCCAAGAATGGCTTTGCATCGTAAATGTCTTGTGATGGATCGGAAAATAATTCCTGTGACTCAAGCGGAGGGTATATGGTGTTGGTGGTGGTGTCTTTGGGGGTGCACACAGCAGAGAGTGAAGAGGGTGCATATAGAGAGGATGAGGAAGGTGCAGAAGAGGAAGGTTGAGTGAGCCACTCAACCAAGTCAGGTGCGTCCTTTGACTTAATCAAACGCACGTTCTGCAACTTCCCACTTTGGCTCTGGCCTGGTGCTCCAGCCCTACCCCTACCATCCCTGCGGAAGGGCCTGCCTCTTCCTCTGCCTGTCATTTTTTTAATTACCCTGTGACAAAAGTCTCTAGAGAAGCGCAGTATATGTGGAAGAAGGTATATAACACCCCGCTTCAATCTGTCGTTTTGGGGGGGCCACTGGTATATCACACCAGTTATAAAAAAAATTCCCTGTAACTTTTGTCACTGTGTGTAGCAGAGTTAACGCAGCGAAAGAGGCAAAATTTCTACAGTACCTAAATACACTATTATGAAAGTATATTGTTATATAAGACCCCGATTCAATCTGTCGTTTTGGGGGGCCACTGGTTATCACACAAGTTATGAAAAATATTTTCTACTAACTTTTGTCACTGTGTGTAGCAGAGGTAGTGCAGCGAAAGCGGCAAAATTTCTGCAGTACCCAGATACACTATAATATGCTTTCTATATTAGAAAGTATATTATAAGTGTATTACACCCCTATATACTGCACACCAAACAATAGTACACCTATACCAGTCCTTTAACCTCCCTGGTGGTATGATTGTTTCCAATTTTAGGTGCTGAAAGCGGTACCATTATTTTGTATGTAATTCTTAACCACTTTACCACCGGAGGATTTTGCTGTCTTACGTCCAGGCCACTTTTTGCAATTCGGCACTGTGCAAATTTAACTGACAATTGCGCGGTCATGCAACGCCGTACCCAAGCAAAATTTACATCCTTTTTTTCCCACAAATAGAGCTTTCTTTTGGTGGTATTAGATCACCTGTGTGATTTTCATTTTTTGCGATATTAACAATATTTTTCTACTTTGACAGTTAAAAAATATCCAATATATTCAATTTTTGTCATATATTTAGGCCAAAATGTATTTAGCTACATGTCTTTGACAAAAAAATTCTCAATGAGCGTATTTTTAACCGCTTTATGACCGGAAGGTTTTACCCCATTCCTGACCAGGCCATATTTTGCGATTCGGCACTGCATTACTTTAATGGACAATTGCGCGGTAATGCAACTTTGTACCCAAATTAAATGTATGTCCTTTTTTCCCCCACAAATAGAGCTTTCTTTTGGTGGTATTTGATCACCTGTGCGATTTTTACTTTTTGCGCTATAAACAAAAAAAGAGTGACAATTTTGAAAAAATAACAATATTTTTCACATTTTTTAATATGAAATTCCCCCCCAAAAAATGTAAAAATCAAATTTTTTTATCATTTTAGGCCAATTTGTTTTCTGCTACATACTTTTGGTAAAAAAAAAATCGCAATAAGTGTATTTTGATTGGTTTGCGCAAAAGTTATTGCGTTTACTAACTAAGGTGTACTTTTAATATGCAGAGAAAAGCCGTGATCCTGAGGATCACGACTGATCTCTGATGAGTTACCGTTTAGTTTGCTGAGATGAGGAGCAGAGAACACGTTCTTCTCTTCTCATCACAGTACATGACCGTTTCTGTCACAAACGGCCAGTTTAGAAAAGTGAGATCTGAAGATCACACAGCCGTTATTCTGAAATATCTCCATTCCAGATTCTCCAGCTCAGAGGTGGAGAATCAGGGGGAGAAGCTGTGTGATCAGAGGAAGAAGACTTCTTTCTTCCTATATATCAGGGGGTTCAAAATAAAAAAAATAAAAAATATATATGTATATATGGTATGTATGTATAGGTGTATGTATATATATATATATATATATATACATATACTATATATACATATATATACGGTATGTACTGGTATATATATATATATATATATATATATATATATATATATATACACTGTATGTACTGGTGTATATATATATACTGTATGTACATATGTATATACACTGTATGTATACTGTATATGTGTGTATGTGTGTGTGTGTATAGATCGATAGATATTCAGTAAGTTTTCATGTGTCAGAACATGACATTACGAGTGCTTTTAAACTTTGGTTTCACTTTTAAAACTTGGCGGCACTGTAATCTCACAAAATCTCGTGAGATTACAGGCAGTCCACCCAGTTATACAGGGATCACGGCCGTTTTCAGAGAAAAAAATTCTCCTCTGATCACCCTTTGGGAATTGAAGTTCTCGACCACCTAAACTGGGTGCCAGAGTTGATAATTTTTCTCTGAGAATTGCCGAGAAGTGAACTGAGAGAAAACTTCTCAGTTTACTAAACGTACACCTAAGGGAAAGATTTCTGTCATTTTTGGTGTTTTTTTTTTTTTTTAACGAGTAATGGCGGCGATCTGCGTTTTTTTTTGCGGGACTGCGACATTGCGGTGGACAGATCGGACCCTTGACTGACATTTTTGACACTTTTGGGGGTACCAGTGACATTACTACAGTAATCAGTGCTATACATATGCACTGTTACTGTAAAAATGACACTGGCCGGGAAGGGGTTAATTTTTATGGGTGATCAAGGGGTTAATGTATGCCTGGTGCTTACTGACGTGTGTGGGGGGAGGTGACTGAGTGACACAGGGACAGATCGCAGGTTCAGCTATGCTGAACCCTGCAATCTGACCCTGCCTGTCACTTAGGAGATCCACCCGCTTTGTTTACACAAGCAGGCGGATTTCCACACTAGATCCCAGATGATCGGGGAAGAGCAGCGGTGATCACCGCCGCTCCTCCCCTGGCCCGACTCCCGCTGTAACTGAATACAGCGGGAGCGAGCCTCCGGCGGTGCGCGCGCTCCGCCGAAAGAGGGGAATGTCTGGTGACGTAGGTCTATGTCGCCAGACGATAACGGGCCACTTTGCCGCAGTACAGTCAACGTGACTGGTCGGCAAGTGATTAAAGATGAGCAGCCCAAACAAACTATTTACATATGATTTTTTTTTACTGTGCGTTCGTCTTTATAACATCTCGGGTATGATAAAGTTTGAAACACAAAATCATAAATTATAATATAATAAATAACTATAAAAAAGTTAAAGTATATATATATATATATATATATATGTGTGTGTGTGTGTGTGTGTGTGTGTGTATATATATACAGTGGGTACGGAAAGTATTCAGACCCCCTTAAATTTTTCACTCTTTGTTATATTGCAGCCATTTGCTAAAATCATTTAAGTTCATTCTTCTTCCTCATGAATGTACACATAGCACCCCATACTGACAGAAAAACACAGAATTGTTGACATTGTTGCAGATTTATTAAAAAAGAAAAACTGAAATATCACATGGTCCTAAGTATTCAGACCCTTTGCTCAGTATTTAGTAGAAGCCCCCTTTTGATCTAATACAGCCAGGAGTCTTTTTGGGAAAGATGCAACAAGTCTTTCACACCTGGATTTGGAGATCCTCTGCCATTCCTCCTTGCAGATCCTCTCCAGTTCTGTCAGGTTGGATGGTAAACATTGGTGGACAGCCATTTTTAGGTCTCTCCAGAGATGCTCAATTGGGTTTAAGTCATGGCTCTGGCTGGGCCATTCAATAACAGTCACGGAGTTGTTGTGAAGCCACTCCTTCGTTATTTTAGCTGTGTGCTTAGGGTCATTGTCTTGTTGGAAGGTAAACCTTCGGCCCAGTCTGAGGTCCAGAGCACTCTGGAGAAGGTTTTTGTCCAGGATATCCCTGTACTTGGCCGCATTCATCTTTCCCTCGATTGCAACCAGTCGTCCTGTCCCTGCAGCTGAAAAACACCCCCACAGCATGATGCTGCCACCACCATGCTTCACTGTTGGCACTGTATTGGACAGGTGATGAGCAGTGCCTGGTTTTCTCCACACATACCGCTTAGAATTAAGGCCAAAAAGTTCTATTTTGGTCTCATCAGACCAGAGAATCTTATTTCTCACCATCTTGGAGTCCTTCAGGTGTTTTTTAGCAAACTCCATGCTTGCTTTCATGTGTCTTACACTGAGGAGAGGCTTCCGTCGGGCCACTCTGCCATAAAGCCCCGACTGGTGGAGGGCTGCAGTGATGGTTGACTTTCTACAACTTTCTCCCATCTCCTGACTGCATCTCTGGAGCTTAGCCACAGTGATCTTTGGGTTCTTCTTTACCTCTCTCACCAAGGCTCTTCTCCCCCGATAGCTCAGTTTGGCCGGACGGCCAGCTCTAGGAAGGGTTGTCCCAAACGTCTTCCATTTGAGTATTATGGAGGCCACTGTGCTCTTAGGAACCTTAAGTGCAGCAGAAATCTTTTTGTAACCTTGGCTAGATCTGTGCCTTGCCACAATTCTGTCTCTGAGCTCTTCAGGCAGTTCCTTTGACCTCATGATTCTCATTTGCTCTGACATGCATTGTGATCTGGAAGGTCTTATATAGACAGGTGTGTGGCTTTCCTAATCAAGTCCAATCAGTATAATCAAACACAGCTGGACTCAAATGAAGGTGTAGAACCATCTCAAGGAGGATCAGAAGAAATGGAAAGCACCTGAGTTAAATATATGAGTGTCACAGCAAAGGGTCTGAATACTTAGGACCATGTGATATTTCAGTTTTTCATTTTTAATAAATCTGCAACAATGTCAACAATTCTGTGTTTTTCTGTCAGTATGGGGTGCTATGTGTACATTCATGAGGAAGAAGAATGAACTTAAATGATTTTAGCAAATGGCTGCAATATAACAAAGAGTGAAAAATTTAAGGGGGTCTGAATACTTTCCGTACCCACTGTATATATATATATATTTTATATATATATATATATATATATATATATAATGTTCCTGCATCGCATCCGCAGCACAGGCAGTTCACACTGCCATATGTGACACGCTGCGGGTGTCAATTGAAAGTTAACGACACCCCCAGCTCAGATCGCATATCGCAGTGCGATCTGACAGATCGCACAGAATCACTTAGGGCCGGTTCACACTGATGCGATCACAAATTACATGCAATGTCTGTGCGGTGCAAATTCAGCCATAGAGTTTGTATGGCTGAAGTTTCACCGCAATCGCAGTGAACATGCACAAGACCCTTTTTTTGGTCAGCAGCAGAATTGGATTGCATGGTGGTTCACACCAGTGCGATCCAATTCTGTGCGAACTGTCAGATCGCACTGCAATATGCGATCTGAGGTGGGGGTTTCGTTAACATTGAATTGACACCTCCAGAGTATCGCATATGGCAGTGTGAACTGCCTGTTCTGCGGATGCGATGTGGGAACACGCAGATATATCCGCAGTGTTCCCACATCGCATTAGTGTGAACCGGCACTGACAATCTGTCCCTGCTCCCCACAGCAAACCTCTCCCCACACTGACAAAAGACAGAATATAGACAGTACACCTATACCAGTCCTTAAAAGGACTTTTATGGACCTATTACCGAGCGATCTATGTCACTGACAGTCTGTCCCTGCTCCCCACAGCAACCTCTCCCTACACTGACAAACGACAGAATATAGACACTTAGACAGTACACCTATACCAGTCCTTAAAAGGACTTTTGTGGGCCTATTACCGAGCGATTTGTGTCACTGACAATCTGTCCCTGCTCCACACAGCAAAGCTTTCCCTACACTGACAAAATACAGAATATAGACACTTAGACAGTACACCTATACCAGTCCTTAAAAGGACTTTTGTGGACCTATTACCAAGCGATCTGTCACTGACAATCTGTCCCTGCTCCACACAGCAAACCTCTCCCTACACTGATAAAGGCAGAATGTAAAATGGCAGCCAGGCCAGGTCTATTTATAAGGTAGGGGGTATGTCCATGTGCTGAAATGTCTCAATTGGCTGTCCTGTACCACCTCTCTCCCTCTGCTCTCGGCAGCGCCGGCATTACTAGTGGGGGCACCTGGCTGTGACAGCTTGCGGTTTCACAGCCAGGTGTGCACTGCGCATGTGTGAGTCGCACTGCACCTCCTGAGTGGTTGAACAACCTTTTGGGACCTCTGAGGTGTCCCTCAACATTGCAGGGAGGGAGGGGGAGAGGAGAACTTCCGCTTGAGCCGCCTAGGTGGCCCGAGCGGAAGTGGGAGCGGCTACCTGTCAAAACTAGGTACCCGCTCCAAGTGTGGCATGTCAGGGGGTCAGGAGTACTTAAAGCGGTAGTTCCACTTTTGGGTGGAACTCCGCTTTAAGTAAATTTTACCTTCCAGAAGAATTTGAGTAACATGATTTTTTTTATGTCAGAATTACAATACTATACAATCATGAAACCCATAAATACAATTCTCTCTGTTTTATTTATTTATTTGTTTTACTGATTTAACTATTTCAGCAAATCTTCACATTATCTCCACAATAGTACTCTATACCTCAAATGTTATTTTTTATTTTAATTTAGTTATGCAGTTAGAAATAACAAGCTCATATTTGGGAATAAGCCAAGGATTTTGTAACTTGGGGAACATCTTATAAAGGTGCCATGGCTATCTATCATAAAATTAATTATTTTTCTATAACAACACTGGTACAGCAGGAGAACAAGGTCTTGATTGCAAATGAAAATAATACCCCAGACTATAAAGAATTGTAAAGGGCTTCAAGAACTTTAATGCTATAGTATCAAAAGCTAGAAGGAAATGTGATAATCCCTGAATACGAAGCAACAACCACACGACTTTTTAAGGTATAAGCAAATTTAACAAAGATTCAAAATGTTTTTCATAACTGTAACGCACCCATGTGACAGAATTGCTTTAACTCAGGGGCCAGCAACCAGTAGATTGTTACATCTAAAGCAGGGGTGGGGAACCTTTTTTCTGCCAAGGGCCTTTTGAATATTTATAGCATCATTCGGGGGCCATGCAAAATTATTAACTTAAAAATTAGCCTGTTATATTTAGGCAAATATTTAATTAACTCACCCCTAATGTGATGGCTGGAACTGCTTCTCTTTGGTGAGTTGTGTGATGTTAGCTGGTATTGATGATGTTGCTACTCGCAACTGGTTTTCCAGGTTTGCGTCGGTCAGTTTGGAGCACAGTTGACTCTTTGCTGGCTGGCTGGTACTGCTGGCTGGTACTGCTGTGGGTACTGCTGGTGGGTACTGCTGTCAGGTACTGCTGGAGGGTACAGCTGGCTGGTACTGCTGGTGTTTTCTGCTGGCTGGTACTGCTGGTTGGAAATGCTGGCTGGTACTGCTGGTGGATACTTCTGGCTGGTACTGCTGGTGGGTACTGCTGGCTGGTACTGCTGGTGGGTACATCTGGCTGGTACTGATGGTGGGTACTGCTGGCTGGTATTGCTGGTGGGAAATGCTGGCTGGTACTGCTGGTGGGTACTGCTGGCTGGTACTGCTGTGGGTACTGCTGGCTGGTACTGCTGGTGGTTACTGCTGGCGGGTACTGCTGGCTGGTACTGCTGGTGGTTACTGCTGGCTGGTACTGCTGGTGGGAAATGCTGACTGGTATTGCTGGCTGGTACTGCTGGTGGGTACTGCTGGCTGGTACTGCTGGTGGGTACTGCTGGTGGGTACTACTGGTGGGTACTTCTGGCTGGTACTGCCGGTGTGTACAGCTGGCTGGTACTGCTGGTGGGTACTGTTGGCTAGTACTTCTGGTGGGTACAGCTGGCTGGTACTGCTGGCTGGTACTACTGTGGGTAGTACTCACTTCTGGTTGGCACTGTGCTGGCTGGTACTGCTGTGGCTACTGCTGGCTGGTACTGCTAGTGGGAAATGCTGGCTCGAGACACATGATGACATTAACAGAGCAAGAGTGTGAGGAGCGGTGCCACGCTGGAGGAAGCATGCCACAGAGCCGATGCTTCCTCTCTCGGTCAGTCCCGACAGTCTAAGTCACAGGCGCAGTGATATCAAATGCGCTCTGCCTGTGAGGAGACTGAGTCTCCTCACAGGCGGTGTGCATTTGATATCACTCCGCTGTGACTCAGACTATCAGGACGGAGCCAGAACTATACAGGAAGCATTGGCTCCGTTCTGACAGCCAGGATAACACACGGCACTTGCGGATGTCATGGAGCCGCAGGCCGCATGCAGGAGGCTCCTGCACCTCGTGGGAGACTTTGGATGTCTGGTGAAGCCGGAACACATGACACTGAGCACCTCCATAGTCCTCCTCCACATAATTAAATAGTGCTGATGCCTGCAGTGCCATGGGGGGGCCGGACCAAATGATTCCGGCCTGTGGGCCATATGTTCCCCACCCCTGATCTAAAGGATAGATAGTGTACCTGCTGTGCCACCAGATAATAACTCCACATTCCACTTCTCAGACCACATATCAGAGTGGCAATGTAAAATGCACAAGGGAAATCCTAGGCACCCCCTCTGCTTTGATGCGTTATGTGACATAGCCAAAGCAAGACCTAGGAAGATTTACCTCACCTTGTCGGGTACTGCTCTGTCTGACGTTTGTTAGTACATTTCAGGAAGGGAGGAAGGGGGTAGTTAATGCTTGGGCTATTTTAGCTTGGGGGTGGGGATTTTTATACCGGAAAGGGGTTATTTTTGCTTGTAAAAAGGAGATGTGTGTTAGTTACACTTGACCTCTGCACTGTGCTCTGTACTACGGACCTCTGCACTGTTACAGTTTTATGACCTCTGCATTCTGCATTACTCACTCCTGACCTATACTACTAACCTTTAAACTCTTCCTTAATGCATCTTACTCCATAAACTCTGCATTAATTACTACTGACTGCTGAGCTCCTAAAACCTCACTGACTTTTTATGGAGCCATGCTAAATTATATCCTTAAAAAAGGTGTGCTTCACCCTGGTGATCCTTGATCTCTTCCATGTTGTTCAGGCACATTTTCCACCTCTTCATGGTTGCACACCTTTGATTTAACCCTGCGTTGCATAAACACTCTTTCACAACTGGACCCAAGAACATACTTATATTCAGAAACAGCACTCAATACTGTTCCCCACTGTAGCCTTGGGTTCCTTATATTTCAGTGATAACAATTTGGCTTGACAGACCATAATACTGTAGATCATGTAGGATGCAGTCAGCTGGATGCTGCTTCTTTAAAAGACAGTAATATGGCCTAGACTTAGTTGTATTATGTAACCAATTGTGGATTGAGGCAGGGTTAAAATTAGGTGTTTGGCTAGAATTAGGACTATTTTTACTACGCTTAGAAAAAACTATTTGGAGGCAGAAGTTATATAAGCATTCTTAAACTTTCCACTTTTTTATGTAACCAGATATATTATGTGAAGAAGTGTGTGTTATCTGTACATTTAAAAAATATGCCAAATTTCCCCCAGAGATTGCAGGGAGAAAACACCATGTTCACCCCCACGGTACCCATGTGGCTGACACTCTTACCTTGCAGCTCTAGATTTTGGATCTTGAATCCCAACTCTTTGTATTTCTTGTTTGCCATGGGTGTTCAAGTATTTTCCCACAATCCTAAAGCAAATTGGTACAGTAGCTTAATTGACTTTCTCCACTGTTCACATTGGTGAGGAAAGAACAGATTATAATACTCTTTGTGGGACAACGGCTGATACCAATGGATCCAGGCACTCTTCAAAGTATTCTTCAAAGTTGGCACTATTGAAATACTAGAGGAAATAAACAAACTTGTCATTAAAGCTCAACTCTATTATTTATTGTGGTTTAGATTGTGTTGGGAAGGATTACAACCTCTGCCAGTTGCTTTTTTAATATTATCCAAATTGCTAATAGAAAGACATCATCAATGGTACTTGCAGCAAGAGGAGATCACCACAACAAGGACACAGTGATAAAAAATGTAAAAACTCATCCCCACACACTCTACACGTAAATCAATGTTTTGTGCTTAAAAAAAAGTTTAAAAAAACTACAATAATTTTATAGCACTACTAATGTGGGTGAAGTTAAAGCAAAAGTATATAAAGGCACCATCCCAAACAAACATAAGTACAAAAATTCAGGGAGTTTAAGTATCTAACTTTAGTGTGAGCAGTTGAGATTAAATTGTTATACTTAAAATGATTTCATATTGGCTTAACTAAAGCATATCACATAATTTCCCTGCTTTATTACTTTGTTGCACTGTTTTAATTTATTTATTATTTGTACTGTAAATTTGTACTGTATTATTTGTAAAATGTTCTCATTTTGTGGTATATATCCATATATACCACATATGCCATATACTGTGGACATCATTTTTCATCAATAATACTATGTTTTTGGCTTATAGCCCTGATAAAGGGGAGTGATTTTTCCCTTAAAACGCGTTGGCTATTTTTATATGACTTTTTATTAGCAATTAAAATGATCTTGGACTCTTTTATCTGATTGTGATCTGGCACTCCCTTCTGTATTTTTATGGTTTTATGTATTTTTCTTAGTTGTGAGCACATTAATCTACTTCAGATAGTGAGGTTTCTTTGCAAAGCAAGTGGCATTCCATTTTTTTCACCAAGGCCCCACATGCATATCACAAATGAAACCTGGGTCTTACCATTTATTGGTGTACAAAGCTATTGCATGTAAAAGCTTTACACTTTACTATCACCTATTGTGTATTTTGTATTTTACAAAAATTACAATCTGAATAATTTTTTTGTTCATCAAGCAGTTTATTTCATTCATATAAATATATTCATTCATACAATGAACTTTCCCTTCGAAAGGAATGCAAAATCTAACAGCCTAACAACAGTCAGACACACTTACAAAGAAAACAATGCATTTTGTTTTTTTGGTTGCTTATACTCGTGTAATCGTACAGAAACATAAAAACGATTTAAAAAGTAACCGCAGAAAAAAGCCTGAGTAGTCCATAGAGTCTGCCAATTTTTTTTATGTTTTTTTGGGGGGGGGGTTATTTTTTTGGGAAGGGGGGTTGTTACTTGTTTTTTTTTATGTTTTTTTTTTTTTTTTTTGTCAGAGTATAGATCTATGTTTGTCCTAAGCATGTTTGAAGCCATTTACTGTTGACTTTCTCACTACCTTTGCTGGAAATTTATTCCAAGCATGAACTACCCTTTATACCCCCTTGTATAATTTTAAGAATGTGTGTGTATATTATATATATATATATATATATATATATATATATATATATATATATATATATATATATATATACACTCCTCAGGCTTCACTAATCTGATTGGCTGGATGAACAAGGTCCATGGTAGGCCATGGAGATGGAGGAGTTGCCCTTAGTATCACTATTCTACTGATTTCATTTCCCTTAATTTATGTAATTTCTTGTATGAAAATGGTGTAGATTTACCAAGGGAATAGGCTGTTCACATTGCACTTTGCAATGTGAATTTTCAGTTACTTTAGTGTATGTGGTTATGTTTTAGTCATGTGCAAGCAAAAATACTGTTTCCTTCATTTTTCTTGCACACCATAGGGTATTCAAAGTGAACACTTAAGCTTCATCTTATTTACTAAGCTAAATAAGCAATCACTTTGCTAAGTGAACAGCCTCCATTCCTTTAATAAATAAACCCAAATGAAAAGAATGTCAAATGCAAAACTGAGCACATAATTTTGGATAACATAATAGCACCTCATGGGAAACCAATCATAAATATATATATATATATATATATATATATATATATATATATATATATATATATATATATATATATATATATATATATATATATATATATATATATATATTAATTTAAAGTACCTTGTAAATAACACTAATGTTTGCACAGTATAAAATAACTTCCAATAAGTTAAAATAAACAATAATAGTTCATTTAACAATGTGTGTTCCTTTTACACCAAGCACCCAAACAGGATTAAAGTGAGTTTAAAATAATCACAGAAATCTTTAAATTTTATCTGGAGTTTTGCAGTTTTGATATATTGACAAAAAAATGCTGTAATTTTTACTCAAATGTTTCTCATGATCCAAAAATATATATATTAGGATCTGTTCTGGCAACAGTTAAATGTCCTTACAGTGATTAAGAGTATTTTATGCTGAGAGTGTCTTTTTATGCACATAGTAACTGGTGTGGGTGTAAGTGAGGTTTGATATTAAATTTTAAAGTCTACACTACTTTCTGTAGTTCAGTTTTAATGGAAATGAACAAGATGCCAGTGTGGCTCCATCGGCATCTTTCTCAAACAGCTTGTAATATTTTATTGTTGTGGAATCACCCTTGAACCAATAATACATTATACAGAGTGAAGTGCCCGACAGACAAAATAACCCCAAAGAAATCTCTTGTTACCATGTTTTCAGGTCCAAATAACTGAAGACACCATAAGGAACATAGCTAGGACAAGACCTGATGCATTTCTGAACTTTTTCCTTAATTATACCAAAAAAGAAAAGGTATGTACACTTTTATTAAGTTCAAATTATACACGATTTATAAGTCAGCCCCAAACTTTCCTTAATATATAGTGATGATTGCATCGCATATCTTTGTTCAGTGAGGAATCGCTATAGGTAACAGTAGGACGTTGAAATGTGTCGCATGTAGATGCAGCGTTTCCTGCAGAGATCTGGTTAGCAGGGAAAAGCAATCCGGCATTACTAATGATTGCTCATAAATGCGAAATCTGTGCTGGCTATTTTTTTTTAACCTAGGCTAACTTCAACATATACACTGAAAAATAAAGGGTTTGGACTTTGGTAGGGTTCGGCAGAAGAATGAGACCCAAGTAGGCTGAAGTGACAAAGCTTTAAAGATAAAGATCTTTGTTTTAGCCATGCAATAGTATTTTCAAATCTCATTGGATATGGTTGAAAATAACTGTCACTTTCCATGTATGTATGTATGTATGTATATATATATATATATATATATATATATATATATATATATATATATATATATATATATATATATATATATATATATATATATATATATATATATATATGTTTATCCTGGTGTCTAAGCTTAGTGAATTGAGCCTAGTATTGTTCCATTCGAATTCTATTTGTACCTAGCCTTGGTATGTGATGATACATCGGATATTACAGTAATCTATTACTTGCTCAGGTATCTTGTCTTTCCTGGTCTGTCAGTACACCTTGCATTTAATGCATTAATAAAAAGGCATTATTTTTGCAAACACATGTGAATCCCCTCTCAGGATGGTTTATATGAACTTTAATTCAGAAATTCATCCCTTGAACAGTTAAACTTATTTTGTCTTGTGATCTACTCCATGTCTGTTAAATCAAGCCCATTGTCAGTCGGTGATGTGCCAGATTAACCCTTCATACTCCTCATGGGCTTTGAAACAACTTGTCATCCACACAGTACATACACAACACTAAAGTCCCCTGTGGCCGGCAGCAATGTAAAATACTAGCCAAGTGCGCATACCAGCTCTTGTCCAATTCCGCTGTTTAATCCAATGAAGGCAATTTTCCAAGATAATTACCGACATGTTTTAATGCATATGCATGAAAAAGATTTTTTTTTTCCAGGAGACCGACTTTACATGTTTGTGTAATTGATTGAGGCGCTGACCCGCTATTCAAAATGTTATTTGAGAGCCATCAGAATGCGTAAACTTGCAAATTGCCCGGCTTGTATCTGAATTAATACCTCATTCATCATCATTATGGGTTGATAAGTTAATTTAACCATTTCATTCTGCTTTAATGAGCTATAGTTAAATTAATGCTACATAATATATGAAAGTAACATTTAAATAGAGGCACTGGGCTGAGACAAACAGAAGCTGCTGCTATTTGGACTGGAATAGTCTGACATAAATCTTTTCTTCATTACAGGAGCCAGTCTGTTCTAGCGGCAGTTATGAAGTATTTTATTCATTTACTTTTGGTGTTTCCTTGCCAAACAGTATAGGTAAATTATGGGAGCTTGTAAATAATGTCTCTTGGATGTCTTTATTTAAATCAGTGTTATACTGAAAGGAAAAAAAGCGATGCACACTATCAAACACAAGTATTTCATCTCACATTCAGACATTGGTGACTTGGCCAGATATTATGATTGTTTGCCACTATTACTTTGTGCCTTGGATATAGAGAAGGTCATCTACCAAAAGTTTGCTATGGGTTGATTTACTAAAACTGGAGAGTGCAAAATCTGGTACTAGGTGAACAGTCTCTACTTCTTTAGTAAATCAACCACAATACACATAAAGCTACACTAAGAAAATATAGAGGAAATTTACTAAAACTGGAGAGTGCAAAATATGGTAGGAGGTGAGCAGCCTCTACTTCTTTAGTAAATCAACCACAAAACACATAAACCTACACCAAGAACCTATAGGGGAGATTTACTAAAACTGGTGCACTCAGAATCTGGTGCAGCTGTACATGGTATAGCCAATCCGCTTCTAACTTCAACACTTGTTCAATTAAGCTTTGACAAAAAAAAAAAAAAACAATCAAACCTGGAAGCTGATTGGTTTCTATGCAGAGCTGCACCAGATTTTGCATTCTCCAGTTTTAGTAAATCAACCCCTATGTGCTTAGGGCTGTGGTGAATTAGTATATTGAAGGTGAGCTAAAAAAGTAAACTTCATTTCAAAACAATCTCTACCTACCCCATCCTAAAATATGACTATATGAACTGGATTACCACCCCTCCCCCATCACCTACTTACACCCAGTCCTCATAGATGTGTTAAATCTGAATTCCAGAAACAAACTTTTTAATTGAAATGTCTTCATCAATAATCACAAAGCATTTATCCATTTTGGATGCACCAATTGTCTTTTCAGACTAGATATTACCTTGTAAAAGTAGTAGTGACATCATCATTGTACTGTACATAGCCTGTGCAGAGAGCAGGGCTGTGGGAGGGAACGAACAGGCTCCACCCACTACAGGTTGCCTACAGAAAAATGCAGAAGGGGGTGGAGACAAGACCAGTCACTCTACAGAAGGAGAGAGAGCAGCAGTGACTGGTCTTTATTACAGAAAGCTCCTGCACAGAGGCACATTTTC